>NC_060144.1:263581400-263893186 GCF_021461385.2 Schistocerca piceifrons | reverse complement strand
AAAGGCTATCGAACTACACGCCGTGCCGTACAGCATCAACAGGGCGAGGAAATACACACTCGCTGCTCTGACCCAACCGACCGACAGCCTACTCCAGTACGCAGACTGCATTCATAAGTGCTCAGTGGAAATGACAGAAGCTACTCACAGTTCCACTTCAACACTTGCACCAAGAACTCCGACAATCCTAAAACCAATCACTGTGAAACCACAAGGGGAACTCACAAGTCGACACACACAGAGTTTCCATAAGCGGTCGGCGACCAACTACACGTCCGATGAGACGACCGACCGAACGACCAACTAAGGTCGTCCCTACTCAAGTCTCCTTCCGTCGGACAGTGAGTGCATGTGTGTCGCCAGCGGTCGGCGAGTACTTGCTGTCCGCACCTCACTGGCGCTCCGTCCCAACTGAACTCCCGACAGACGACGAACGGAAGTACTAGCGGTCGCTCCAGAGATGGTACGACAGTGCACTTATCGATAAGCGCTGATGCTGCCACCCACGGGCAAGCAAACCAGCAACTTAGTGATGCCAGTAAATCGAATAAGAAATGAGACGGCTGTACCGCAAAGAGATGTTAAACAACAAAAGGGTACGAACACGAGCCGCACTCGGCTCAACACAGTTACAGCGATTAAGTATTAAATATAGTTTCTGTAATAAAGCTTACACATTCAGAATCAGAAGTACAGTACACTTTATCAGCGGATATTAAACGTCGAAAATTATGGATGGTTCGGAAGCTATTTTACATGCATTTTCGATGTTACAGCGTAATGAAAGATTTCACTGCAAACACTGAAGTTCCTTTTCACTCTTACGTTCTATAATACGTTTTTTTACGTACCATCTGCCCCTCCTCGTAATCTGAGATACTTTTGAATGCGTACGCCTTACCAAATCATCCAGACAAGCCTGTGGGATATTGTCCCATCCCTCTACAGCTGGCTCTATGATGCCCTATAAGATCTCTAGTATACCATTTCACCCCGCTCGTCTTAGCATGGCCAAAAATCAAATGTTCAAATGTGTGTGAAATCTTAAGGGACTCAACTGCTAAGGTCATCAGTCCCTAAGCTTACACACTACTTATCCTAAAGTATCCTAAGGACAAACACACACACCCATGCCCGAGGGAGGACTCGAACCTCCGCTGGGACCAGCCGTACAGTACATGACTGCAGCGCGTGAGACCGTTCGGCTAATCCCGCGCGGCTAGCATGGCCCAAATATTCTCAATGCAACTAAGATCTGGAGGATAAGAGGCCAGTCCATCCAACTGACTATATGCTCCACTAAGAGAGTGTTCACAAGATTGTGACGATAGGAGCGCACATTGTCGTCCATCAGCGTGGATTCTGCTCCAATATGTTCATCAAATGGAACCTCAATGCGTGTAAAGAAGTCGTCCCCATGCTACGCTCCAGTCTTTCTCTGGCACAACGGGAGTCCTGCAGCCGTACATGATTCCATCCCAAAAATTGCCTGCTGACCCGCCTAGATAAGGCTGGCCACATCTGATACAGTTCGGATGTAACCGGTGTCCTCGTTGCCTCCAATACTCGAATATCAGTGTATCAAGGTGGAGACGGATACGGGTCTCATTAGATAAGAGGGTTGTGTCCTACTGCTGCTTTATCCACAAGTGGTTGGCGCCCATGTGACACGAGCTGCTCCTCGAACCCGAATTAGAGGAGGACCTTGAGAGATCTTCTGACACGTAATCCCTGATCATGGAGCCTGTTTCATATCGTTTTTGTTGTCACATGAACTAACCTCTTTAGCTGTGTGCAACTGCCTCCGTAAACGTGTATCCATGAGTTGAGGGTTTCTGCTTGCTATTAAATACATGGTCAAATTGCTAGAAACTTGTTCCAGATTCTAGAGACATCACTCGGAATCATGGCGACATTCGCTGCTACGTTTACCTGTCTCATTCCCTGGGTCAATAGAGTGACTATACGGAACCTTTGATGTTACTTCACAGTTACATGAACCATCCTGAAGCAACACAATGCTAAAAATGACAGAAAGAGCAGGCACTGCAATGCTTACGAGTGACACGGTTGGCATAGACTGCACATACTGCCCCTCATGGCAGAGACATAAACTGTGGCATTCATGTCTTTCCGATGTGCGTGAGGTAAATTGGTAAATGCGGAAACGTGAATTACGGTGACGCTACTACCAAATACGACCAAAGAGAACCAAAACACTGTTATTCCTTTCTTGACTGTCGAAGGACAAACACCGGTAGACATCCAGCGGAAATTGAACAATCTATATGGCTAGCACATCTGTCGAATACATGAATGCAGCACAAGGGGTGCTGTTGTATCATCATATCGTACGTCCCCATATCGCAAATGTCGTAACCTAGACGTTGCGTCATCTCAAGTAGCAGACACTCGAGCACCCGCCCTAAAGTCCTGATCTCTCCCCAAGCGATTATCACGACGTGAAGGGTTGACGATTTCTGTCGAAAGAAGATATTCTATAAGCAGTTACGGGATGATTTCCTCACTCCTCACCGCGATTCTGCCTGACTGGCGTATCGATTCTGGACTGTACGCCCTTTGAACGGAAACTTATTTATCCCTCCCTTACACTTATGAATAATTTTGTATTTTAGTGCCATCAGTCACAACTATTTCTACATACTATAAAAATTTCGTTTCATGCGCACTAGAAGCTTTGGTTTTAAAACTCTCCTTGGTTTACATAAGAATTCTTACTCCCCTACCTCTTTTGACGTCATTCGATTTTTTGTCTTTTCCTGCACTATACAGAAAAAAAAGAGTCCACTAGTTCTAAGACTTCGTTGTTAATTTGTACAGCTTTCAATTCTATGTGTCGATTAGACTTTAGTCTTACTTTAATTTATTTTCAGTTCTCCTTTGAACAGTCGAGTTCTTCCATTCGTTTATAAGTTTCGTCTTCGCTATGTTCTGCACAAATGGAATAAGCTGGTCTGGCTTGTACAATTTCCATCGTGATTCCCGCATATAAACTTGTACTGCGGTAGGGAACGACATTAAAGTACATTTGGTGGAGAACGCTGCTTTTACGGACCACTGTATGTGCCCAGTGGTCACTTTTGTGACTGTTCACGTTTAATTTAATCTATTTATTTGTATATTTAGATTGTGGCGTAGAACATCAGATAAATGTAAGTAGTCTGCAATAAAGACATTAAGAATGCGCATGATACACACAGGTTATATAGAAAGAAGAAAATAATGGCTGTACAATTACAAAAACTATGTACAGCCACAAAATATGTAGGAACACAACTGCAGCCAAATGTCTACGTTATTGATGTATTCTACCATCCTTTCGGTGGCGTCGAAGAATTCAGAGCGGTCACCAGTGAAGCCTGTCTGTGGGCTGTCTTCAACGATACTTTTGACTGTTTCCCTATCAGCGCCACAATTGCTCTTGGGAGAAGCCATTTTTTCCCATGAATATCGCGACTCGGCAGATCTACCACAGTCTGTTTCTTATTGTGTTTAGACTGGTCCGTATTCTGTGAGGCTTGTCGAATCCAAATGGTATGGAGGGGAGACAAGGCATATTATGAAAGGGAAGAGGTATCTTTTTGGTCCACTTCTCTTTCCAGCGTTCACTAGGCTCAATCCACTTTCATCCAAAATTGGTTCCACTCTTTAAGGTTTGATGTCTTGAGCTCAATCTGGTTGTCTCACTATTGAGGATGTCTGGACTGACTTGTAGAATAGTGTTCTTCTCGATCTTCAAGAGTTGTCGCAGATGGTGAGGAGCTACATTGCTTAGTATTGCTTAGTACGGGTTGCAAGTAGGTTGGGGTCACATTTATTGTGCCTACTGTAAAGTGCATTGTTTGATGTATTTGGACATCGACGCAACTAATGTGAGTAATGTTGAATCTGCTACGGGATACAATAGTGTTAGTAAATTGCGTTTTATTGAAAAAGCTATAAGCGTTTTCACATTAAAAATTCGGAGGCATTACTTTTCAGACGCCCTCGTGCTTTACAGACGACTTAATGTGTTAATTATTTGACGTTTAGCACGTAAGCGAGAAAGAGTTGGAAAAGGATTAAAATTATGTTTAATTTTCGTTGGAAGTGGCTAAGTGCTCTTGTTATGCAACACTGTATGTATGTAGTCTGGGTCATTTGCACTCTGTTTTAAGCACAAGCTCGTTTCTGTTTACCTAAGTATTTACGACGTTGTGTCTCCTGGACTATGTTCCGTATGATGATACAGTTTTGCAGGTACATTCAATGTGTGGATACAGTTGTATAGCTGGTTAGGAACAGAGTTAGTCCGGTAGCCCATTTTCACTAGCATTTCTCTTTCTTTTCCTTGTTTCTCTTTTCCCATAACTCTCATAGTGGTGTGATTGAATGAATGTGGTTGTGTGTCACGTTGCTAGACGGTGGCGTAGTCTGCTGCAGAAAGTCTGCGATAGTCATACAGATTCAGCAGCAGTTGCACATAATAACCAACTCTCGTAGTGGTCAAGTAGGCAAAGACGTTTGCGCTACTTGTGAGAAATCCACCTGCTTTAGGTTGTTGGCGAAAATGGCATCTTTGGGTTTTCCGGGCCACGCAGAGCGTGGAAGAGGCTGGAGAAGGAAAAGGGAGGCAGTCTGCCGCCGGTACGGGAAGCGTCCACAGCTGTGCTCCAGTCGAAGAAGGGTGAGTTATACTGACCGTGTGGCGCGGTGTTACTTGGCGAGACAAGAGCTGTTAGCTTTTGGTCTCGCTTTTCTACTCTGAAAGATTGCTTTGCCTTGTCGCAGCAAGGAATGCAAAACTTTGGTAGATTTTTCTTTTAGTAAATTTCTATAGCAGACTTGGATCCGCCGGAAGAGCGCCACGCAAAGGTGTCGATAACAAGTGAGCACTCGCTTCTGTATGAATGTCTGTTTGCCTTCAGCTGTGCCTGTATAAACTTTCATTTTTCTAAATATTAATAGCTTTGCCTTCTCGTAAATTTTCCTTGCTTTATGTATCTTTCGTCCGTGGGGAGCCCACCACGTGGTTGAACATTAGAGTTTGCTGGGCTACCGTCATCGCTAACTGTCCGATCTCATGTTTGTTTTGAAGAATGTTAACTGTTCATGATTACATGATGTGATATTGTTGCAACTTGGCCACGATACCTAGAAATTGCGTCTCCACAAACCACGTGGGTGTACTTCGAAACGTGTACCATTTCACGAGTTATTGCGATCAGTTAACAGGCAACAGCAGCTGTATGAATGATTCACACCAATGACTTTAGGTGTAGATTATAACAGTGAATGTATCGATGCTTTTCTTTAATGTTTTAGGAATTAATGTTATCAGGAATTGTGTACATGCCTCACATGATTTTATCTACAATTTTCTCTTGTGTTCCGAGATTACGTTTTTGCACCTAAGCCACTCACCTCGTAGCTTTCCCGTTAGCACATCCAACGCGTTTCCTTACGCACAGGTCCAGTGATTAGTTTCCCCTTTTATTTTAAAACGAATGCTTTAGATTAAGTCTTATTTTCAGGTGTGTTGCTGGGAGCTGATCTTATGCGCAGTGTTCATGCATTTTCTAATTCATTTTAAATGTCTGATTCTCGTGAACAGTGCACGGGAAATACTATTAATGACATCGCATCCTCTGTGAGCGATATCACGACGTATGCATTTGTAGGAGTTTTTGGTCTTTGATCAAATTAATTTCTTTTCCGACACGCCCAAACCTTTGATTAGTTGTATGGTTAGAGTGGGTGGCGACCCGGATCTTCTCACGTTAATTTCGCAAGCAATAAGTATTTCCATTCTCAATAATCTTAACGTAATAACCCGTAGAAACAGGTTAGTTACAGTAGGTACAAAGTTAAAACGTCATGTCTGGTGATGAAGTATTACCGCAAAAACAGTGAAAATGTTCATTATTTTGCGGACGGTGTCGGCAGCAAAAAGTTAAGTAAAGGGCTGAAACTTTATATAAAGTTTGTAGCAAGTTACTAAGTCCACTCATTCTCAATACTCGATGCGTATAGTCGACGTAGTGAACTACACTACTTCAAGACATATAGACAGTTCCTAACTGTAATATCATTCTTAACTGTATTAAACCTTTCATGTACGAATATACCTCGTAATTAATAGATTTTGACGGCATTTAAGATTTTTAATTTCCGTTGGTAATTATATGAAATATTAAAAAGGGAAACCTGCAACAAGAATTATGATCCATGAGTCACAAACCAGGAACTAATCTTCTAACCAGGTTGGATAGTTAGTAACACAGATACCTTGGGGGTATTTAATTCGTGTAGGAAGACTGACAAACGTCAGTGTGTTACACGTAAGTCAGAAAAGAGATTCTGAAATGTTTTGAAACGAAGATGGTGTTATTATTGCGTCCAAATAGAGTATACACCGAATGCGCTTCTGTGGGGTTAAGGGTAACAGTGTGTGTTTCACAGTTGGCTGGAAACGGTTAGAAAGGCAGCCGCGAGCTGCGGCCGCTCTTTGCAGAGCTTTTTGGCGCCCCAGGAGCGCAGTTGGAAGGGGTTAATCCGAGGCGCCCCAGGGCACGCCCTGGGAACGTATTTCGTGGTCAGCCTCCGGTCCGGCAGGAAATTTCCTCCAGAAGGGGACCACAGCCGGCGTCCGCTGCTCCCAACGCAGCGTCATTCTCCTTATGCCCCACTTTCTCTTTGTCTCCCTTTCATTTTGACATCGTTTGCGTTCTATTGTACTTGCTCGCATTAACTTAAAGGTCTAATTCGGAATTTGCAGCCGGCCAGAGTGGCCGAGCGGCTCTAGGCGCTACAGTCTGGAACCGCGCGACCGCTATGGTCGCAGGTTCGAATCCTACCTCGGGCATGGATGTGTGTGATGTCCTTAGGTTAGTTAGGTTTAAGTAATTCTAAGTCCTAGGGGACTGATAACCTCAGATGTTAAGTCCCATAGTGCTCAGAGCCCTTTGAACCATTTGAACCAAATCGACGGACACGAATATCTTTCTTCATGGCTCCAAAAATATAGAAATCGCATTGGGAGAGAGCGGAGGAAACACGGAGGATGTGCAAGAGCTTCCCAACGAAACTTCCGCAATGTGGTCGATACATCCTTGGAAAATGTTGACCACCCGACAGTACGCTGCAAAAGTTTTCCTAGAAATCCCTTACACATCCTCCATACATTCTCAATCCCCATTCGATTTCCAAATTTTTAGAGCCCCGAAGAAAAATATTGGTGGCTGTCGATTTGTTTCGGATGAAGAGGTGCACTCCTACGTACAACGATGCAATCGTAGTTACGTAGACAACCGTAAACATTTTTCTATGCAGGCATTGACCAACTCGTCTCAAATTGGTATAATTGTATTGAGGATCATGGAGATTGCTTTTGAAGTAATAAATAGTTTACTTACTTTTTTCCCACGTGTCTCATTTCCACGTGACTGCTCCTCATCTAACACTACACGTTTCCTGTGAGTTTTGGAGTCTACTCTCTTATCTCACAAGCTTTGACACAGTCGCGAATGCAAACAGTGATCCAGGTACTATCAAATGTTTTTCAAAATGGCTCTGAGCACTATGGGACTTAACATCTATGGTCATCAGTCCCCTAGAACTTAGAACTACTTAAACCTAACTAACCTAGGGACATCACACAACACCCAGCCATCACGAGGCAGAGAAAATCCCTGACCCCGCCGGGAATCGAACCCGGGAACCCGGGCGTGGGAAGCGAGAACGCTACCGCACGACCACGAGATGCGGGCAAAATGTTTTTCATTCCAGTCTTTGATCACGATATAAAGTCCTTCGACGATCACCGGTTTCAGTCAGGAACAACAATCTTCAGATCTGTTCTACACAATGTCCTAATGTGTCCAGTTTGTTTTCCCTCTGTACGATGGCGTCTACCAGCAGGACAATGCAATGGATAACACAACTCGCAGTGCTTGTGCGTCGTTCGAAGAGCACCAAGATGCGTTTACCGTACTCCTCTGGCCACCAAGCGCCCCGGATTTAAACCCAAACGAGAATCTGTCCTTTCATCTCGATGGAGCTGTTCGTGCCATGGACCATCAACTGAGAAACCTTGTGGAGGTGGCAACAGCGCTGGTGTCAGCATGGCTCCACATCGCTGCCGGTACGTTCTAAAGCTCACCGTCACTCTTCCAGCGCGCCTCGCAGCGGTCTGCACTGCGAGAGGTGGTTAATCGTGCTTTTGAAAGGTGATTTTATTTTATGGCTAGCCCCCCCCCCCCCCCCCCCCCGGTCGGGCAGACCGTTCGCCGGGTGCCGGTCTTTCAATTTGACGCCACTTCGGCGACCTGTAGTCGATGAGGATGATGATGTGATGATGACAGCTCAACACTCAGTCCCTGGGCGGAGAAAATTGCCCGACCCAGCAGGGAATCGAACCCGGGCCCAGCGAATTCACAATCCGTCACGCTGACCATTCAGCCACCGGGGGTGGACTTTGAAAGGTGATCACTTTACTGCGACGGGACATTGTTGATGAAATACACTTTTCTACGATTCTCCAAATAAATCGTAGTTGACCATTCGCATTCGTGCTCGTTCCATTTCATGTCACTTTCCAACGTAACGCCTAGATAGTTAACTGCGGTTGCTGTGTCAAGAAGCGGCAAATCACTAATACTGTACCGAATGTTATAGGATACTTTTAGCCGCGCACTTCCATCAGCTTGCATATTCCCAAGCTTATAGCAAGCTACCATCGCTCACAAGAAATTCTATCCAAGGGCTTCTTGTATCCTGCTAAAGTCAAAAATATGGCTCAAATGGCTGAGGTCATCAGTCCCCTAGACTTAGAACTACTTAAACCTAACTAAGCTAAGGACATCACACACATCCATGCCCGAGGCAGTATTCGAACCTGCGACCGTAGCAGCAGCGCGGTTCCGGACTGAAGCTCCTAGAACCGCTCAGCCACAGCGGCCGGCTGGATAGAGAGGGTAGTTATAGAAGTGCGACCAGATGCTTGTGCTTAACATGGCCCTTGAAACTGTGATAGACAGGGGAGAATTTGCGGTTGACTAAGAAGAGGGTAATAGGTTGTCAGAGAAGAGGTACACACTAAAGACGTAAAGACTAGCACTAGAGAGGAAGAGATTTTGATAGTAATCAAACCAGCAAATAGAGATAATATTTAAAAAAAAGGATTTTAGTACACGTTCAGTATCACAGTTTTACGTACAAAGGAACTGTTACATTCACTATCTAGAGAAACTCCTTCAAATATAGTTGAAATATTTATGAACCTCCAGCTTGATGTAGAAAGAAAGTGCCAGCAACTTATTTTTACTAAAATTAATATTTGTAATTCTGTCGAAGTTGTAATGAAAGGTAACTTCTATTCGTGGTGACTGGTTCCGAAATCGACGTCCATTATCAAACTTTCGCCTTCATCGTACATATTGCAACGTAATAAAACCAGTACACCTGCAAATGGCCACAATCGACAGTCATGAGTCAGGTGCACAAAATTATCTACAACACTGTTAGTGCCTCTTGCCATACCGCTGTGTAGCAAGAAGTACTGATAACATGTTGTAGATGATTTTGTACATGTTACTCGAGACTACTTTGTTGTATTATGTTTCAGTACCTACGATGAAAGCCATGATTTCGCGTATATTGTGCGTCTTGACCGAAACTAGTCACCACAAATAAAGGACATTTTTCACTGTAGCTTCGACAAAATTACAGATAGCAGTTTTAATAGCTGAAATGTGGTTTAAAAACAGTACAGACAGGAGCCATTCTTCCTTCTTAATTAGTACTAGAACACCGCTGCAGTGTACTGGCCGGCGAAGTGAAGTAAAGAGGTCAGAGTGAAGTTTATACCAGACGACACATACATCCAGCTCGTTAGTGTGTATGTCCCTGTAGCGGTGCGAGGCTCTGTGGAACCTGTTTGCTGCCGACGCGTTAATGCTTAGCAGATGGCGTGTCTGCTTAATAACGGCCGCCTAATAATGTAGTCTGCATCATAACAGTCGGGCTTTTATTGCGACGCAGCTCGAGCAATAAAAACGCTGGTCATGCTATGGATGACTCACAACGGCAATACCTAACAATCCACTCGAATGTCTTGGTGACAAACACTGAGCATCTGCGTCACTCCTGAGTGCAGTGTGTATTTAAAAAGCACTGCGACCGAGGGGAAACAAGCTGGCATTTTGGTGATGTTATCAAACCGTGCTACTCAACAAGTAGTTACGCAACTCGGCAGTCCGCTGAGTAGTCTAAACTTGACACTATTTCGCTATTATTGTTATCATTACATTTTTTACTTTCTAACACTATTTACTTTTCCTCCATGCTTGTTGACTTACCGCGAGTATATCTGCCCAAGAGTTTGAGCAACCAGCTCGATATCTCACTAAAATTCTCCACGCGTTGGCACCAGTAGGTTACGTATTCAAAAATGGTTCAAATGGCTCTTAGCACTATGGGACTTAACATCTGAGGTCATCAGTCCCCTAGAACTTAGAACTACTTAAACCTAACTAACCTAAGGACATCACACACATCCATGCCCGAGACAGGATTCGAACCTGCGACCGTAGCGATCGTGCGGTGTTACGTATTCATCCGCGACTATAACGAAATATTTAGATTTAAAGCAGTGAACTAGCTGTTAATCACGTAATTAATTCTGCATATTGGTTTCCCAGGCTTGCGGTTATCATGAAGTACAGTTCATATATGATAACTGGGATTTTTATGTATTTTACATTTTCTTTTTTTCTGTTATCTAGTTACAAGATCAGACAAAACATTACACGTGAATTTGTATGAATATGACACATAATATTTCAACATAATTTCAAAAGTGCTTCTATAACTAAGCATTACGAGGAAAATCATCGACTTAAAAATAGTTTTTTAAAAAGTAAAGTAAAGTCCACATAGGCCTACCACTATTTGGTCAGCTGGCGCACCGATGTACAGTGTGTTAGGGATATAAGTACATATATTGTCATCACTGGTTCCGTAATACCTACGCACTTCAGTGTTGTCGGGGAATAGACTCTTACGCCATGTGTTGGTGCTGTGTTAAGACTGTAGATTGTGCTGCCCCCTGCAGCGGATATATAACGACTTCACTGAAAATGAACGTTGTGAAAATAAAGGTGTGTGTGCAGAAGGTTTACTGTGCCGATTCCTTGATTTCACTAGTGTGTAGCAACAAGTGCGTTAGTTGTCTTTTCTCTGCATTTGGCAGTCTTTCCGCAAACACATCACATAATTTACTACCTGATGTTTTCTGCACAGTCGTAACTATACCACTAAGTGGAATACGTCTCTCAGTGTAGAGGCACTGTTTTGCGTCCACCTGTCCACATTTCCACACCTGATCTGCTGCCCAGGATAAAACTAACATAAATGGGTTGCTCTTGTATTCAGAGATAGCAACAAACATAAAAACATGCTAATCCTAATAGCTATAATTATTAATCTGCAAGTGGAGTAAAAAACTGATGTAAAATTGTTTAGTACACTGTCCTCAGTCACCAATAAAAGTATCTGAGCTTAATTCCCTAATACACTATATGTTCACCTGGAATCAAGGACACACATGCTACGGGTGTGCTGTACTATGCTGGATTGCTGTATCGCAAATTTTGTAATTTATAATTGTTTACTACACTGCTATGCAACACTACACTGGCATAAGAACAAAGCTAGATTTCTCAATTGTCTGGAGAGTTAGCCCTTGACACACTGAGGTAAAACTCAGGATTCTCACAGGCTATCTTGCTGTCCCAACTAATTTGTGGAAATTAGAAACTGGCTGTCAGGGTCACACGAAATTTTTACTAGTCCTTTCCGAGGCACATCTCCTCACTGCTTCCGGCAGGTTGTTGTAGGAGGACGTTCTGCTGCGGTGCCTCTTGTTGTCATGATGTACAGCCTATTCACGATTGTCTCTCAGCTGTGTAAGCTGGCAGTCCATAAGCCGATATTTTAGCAGTCAATGAGTTCATCTTGTGTCACAGTTGCTCAGTACTGATTAGGCTGTTGTGTTACATTTGCATATAGGTCGTTGTATTACCAAAGACGGTCCTGTCCTGATCGGCAACGTCTTGTCCAACCGCGGACTCCCAGACGATGTGATCATGGCTGCTGATTGCTCCACCCGTCCACATAGCTGTGTGCATTAGCACGCCGCTTCTGGTATTCGGGGAGGCGCACCGGCCCAACATTGAGTCCACCCTGTGAATTAACGACGTGAGCCGGTGTGCCGAGCAGTCTTAATGTGGTTTTCAGGCGGTTTTTCATATCCGACTAGGTGAATACCTGGCTGGTGCCCATATTCCACCTTAGTTACACGGTTCGCAAAAAAGTTAGAAAACGTTCGCACATGTTCTCATGGGATAACATTATACGCAGAAAGTTGGGGTACATAAATAACGTTCGGTAGGAGGGAGGGTGTGGAGGAGGGTCGGCAGGACCACTATCCGACAACGTCTACTGCTAACATGTCAAATTCAGTAAATAAAGATACGGAATAAAGACTAGGGAAACAGGAAGAAAACGGCCAATTTCAATCGCAAATCATCTTTCAGTTCCCTACTTGGCCAAAATTTCCCTCGATAGGATGTCAAAGTAGGAATTCTTATGTGGTCAGGTAAGATCCAAAATACTTATTGCAGGCAGTGCGTCACAGCTCTCAAATGATTCAGGGATGACATCTCAATACCTCCAAATGCTCTTATATTAATGTTTATGTTATTCCGAGACTGATTCAGTTACAAACATAATAAGATAATCACATACGTTCCATCGTTAAATTAAATCTTGAATAAAAATTATTGATACAAAAGATCTTAGCGGTTTGAAAATGTCATGTCTGAATATATATCGAAATTCGTTAACCCAATACATATTTTAGTGCAATTAGTGACTTTATTTATACGTTAAGTGTTCCTACCCGACCACTGGAGGTGAAGGCAAGATGGGAGATATGGTACTGCAAGAATAATTTGACAGAGCACTGAAAGACACTGAAAACCATAACTGGAAACAAGGCACCTGGAGCAACGTTGAAATCTTTCGGAGAACAGTCCATGACATAAGCAATCCATGTGATGTGCAAGTTACATGAGATAGGCGAAATACCCCCAGATTTCAAAAAGAATTTAATAATTAGAATTCTAAGGTAGGTGCTGCCAAATGTGAATACTGCCCTTCATCGCTTTAATAAATCATAGTTCGGGTTCCGCAGAAATATGGAACACCCGAGGCAATAGCCGCTCTACCCCTTATATTCGAGGATAGCTTGGAGAACAGCACACCTGCATTTACGGCATGTGTAGAAGAGAGCATTTGACAATGTTGACTGGACACTACTCTGAAATTTTGCAGCTGGCGGGGATAAAAGGCAGGGAGGAGACGGTTGTTTACAACTTGTAGAGTAAGCAGACAGCAGTTAGAAGAGTCCAAGGACGAGAAGCAGTGGTTGAGAATGGCGTGAGACAGCGTATTGCCAAAGTTATTCAGCCTCTACATTGAGCAAGCAGTAAAGAAAACTAAGTGGAAATATGGAAAGGGGTTACACTTCAGGGAAAAGAAATAAGAGCACTGAAAATGAAATTTTCACTCTGAAGTGGGGCAAGCGCAGATACATAACTTCCTGGCAAATTAAAATTGTGTGGTAGACAGAGACTCGAAATCGGGGCCCTCGGTTGAGCACATAGTTTTAGTCTGCGACGAGGTTTCGCACCAGCGCACACTCCACTGCAGATAGGAAATTTCATTCTGGAAACATCTCCCAGACTGTTACTTAACCATGTCTCCGCAATGTTCTTTCTTCCAGGAGTGCTAGTTCTGTAAGTTCCGCAAGAGAGCTTCTATGAAGTTTGGAAGGGAGGAGATCAGGGACTGTCGGAAGTAAAGCTATGAAAACGGGTCGTACGTCGTGCATCGGTAGCTCAGTTGGTAGGGTATTTGCCCACAAAAGGCAAAGGTCTGGCACAATGTTTTAATCTGTCAGAAAATTTCAAGAACTTTGAGGTTTGCCAGTCATATTGTAATTCTGTCAGAAAAGGCAAAGGATTTGGAAGAGCAGTCGAACAAAGCGGATATCACCTGGGAAAGATGTTATGAGAGGAACTCTTGTTCGGAAACGTTACCCAAAAAACTAAAGCGTAGAAGTGTTGGCCATCGTAAATTCAAATGTGTGTGAAATCTTACGGGACTTAACTGCTAAGGTCATGAGTCCCTAAACTTACACCCTACTTAACCTAAATTATCCTAAGGACAAACACACACACCCATGCCCGAGAGAGGACTCGAACCTCCGCCGGTACCAACCGCACAGTCCATGCCATCGTAAGTTTTCGTTGGTCTGTAGCGAAAATGGCGCAGACTCGACGTGCTGTTTTGTTAATGCTTTAAAAGTTTCGTAGTTGCTTGTCGGCTTCCCCGCATGCAGCTGGTGTCCGATTGGTAGTTTTCGCCTTCCTCCAACTTCTTATTCTCAGCAGACCATGTCGGTAGCGACACAGAGTACCAAATACATTTTGTCACCTACTATGTTTTCTGTCGGGCTAGGAGGCAAAATTATCAAGCCTTTATTTTGTTACTTCCCGATACGCTTCACACGCTGCATCCTGTGAATTAAAACGACTTCCGCCAGCGTAAATGAGTTTTTCAGAGAACTGTGTGTCTGCGGTGTCATTTAGTTCGACATTCCTGTGTTTCTTATAACGCGTTTGGTTTTATTGTAAGAAGAAATTGTGATCTGAGACGGAGATATTGCTATGCCACAACGTCTCATTATACTGTTCATACGAGTTCACGTTAACGATAATGTAGTACAATTTTCTCACATTCTAGTACAGTAATCATGTAGCGTAAAAGAAGCAAATGGTGTACTTTCTTAATGAAATGAGCCAAGCAATAAATCAAAGTGCGCTTTGTGTAGAGTCTGCAACAACTGAAAAAAAGGAAAAAGAAACCGACATCCTTAGTTATTTGCTAGATGCATTGCAATCTCTGCCTTATTCTATAGTTTTTACCCTTTATGGCGTCCTCTACCACCATGGAAGTTATTTCCTGATGTCTTAATACACATCCTATCAACATGGTTGTCTTATCACTGTGTTTCTCATAGGCCTCTACTTGCAAGTTGTACGTAGAGTTTCCTCAATTCTTACCAGTTCACCTAGTTTTCAACATCTTTCCTTAGCACAACCCCTCAAACGCATCTTTTCCAGTTTCCCACAGTCCGTGATTCGCTACCATAGAATGTTGTGCTCCAAACGCACATTCTCTGAAGTTTCTTCCTCAGATTAAGGCCGATGTTTCATACAGAACAAGCAGGCTTCTCTTGGCTAGGTATTCCGAATACACACGATGTAGAATTTAGTCGTTTCTTTTACAGTGCAGTTAGAGAACGTAGAGAGGAGAGCGCATGCCGCTTAGCCACACCTTCAACAGCTGACGTGAGGTGCAACGTTGATACCTCTGCCGACAAAATTAGCGATCCCTACACCGCTATAGTCGTAGGGGAGGATATTTATTGCCGAAGGGGCATCCTAACGCTAGGAGTTTTGTGCTCCAACTTGGACGCTCTTTTATGGGTTATTTTTCTGGATTCGTTTCTGAATACTCCCTCTACTACCCTTTGAAGTTGGTCAGAATTCCTTTTTGGTTAAAAAGCCTCAATATCGTAAACAGTAATATTCCTGTATCACTCTCTCGTGGTATATCTAAAGCTGTACTCATGTCAGAAGATTTCTCTCCTAACCCTTCGTTTACTAGGGCTTACTGTGAAAAGACGCCTGGCTTACTGTGAGAAAACACCACTAACCAGGAAAAGTTATAGGACAGTTATACGTTATCAAATCTAAATGCAAGAGATTTGTATCGCTCAAGAGAGATATATTCTCACGAGAGATATTTAGTCGTTCAAAAAAAAAAAAAAAAAGGTTCAAATGGCTCTGAGCACTATGGGACTTAACATCTGAGGTCGTCAGTCCCCTAGCACTTAAACTGCTTAAACCTAACTAACCTAAGGACAGTACACACATCCATGCCCGAGGCAGGATTCGAACCTCCGACCGTAGCGGTCACGCGGTTCCAAACTGAAGTGCCTAGAACCGCTCGGCCATTTAGTCGTTCAAATAACTGAATAAATACCACACTATGTGGCTGAGAATTCGCGCCGATGTAAATTTCCGCAACATTTGGTTGAGGTCTAGAATTACTTGAAAGGCTGCTGGGGAAGAGGCAACAAACTTTCCTAATCTGTGCAGCTCGCAAATGCGAAGTTAACAAGTACACAATTGAAGCAAAACTACAACCAATCAGGCGACACTAGTTGTGTACTAAATTCTGACAAATTGTGAGCCGCTCGCCAATTTAATTACGCTTTAGTGAGAAAAAGCAACACTTACAACTCAACGAACTCAGAAAGTTTCGTGCTGAACAACGCCGGTCAGCACCAGATGAAGACGGTTGAGATGGCGGAACAAAGCGGTTACCCTGTATGACTTCAGGTGGGATCATCACTACAAGTGCCAGATTACGGTTTTTCAGACCAAACTCCACACTTTCTGAGAAACTCTGCATTTAGGGAAGGACTCACAGCCATTGCTAAAGTGACCGGCGGGAATTTCGCTTTATTTACGTGAATACAGTGGAACCCTGGAAACATATCAAATTCAGATTTATGTCAAATTCTGACGTCAATCGACCGCTGGCGGTATAAAGAATACAAGCTCCTAAGTCAATACAATAAAAAGATATGGTCAGTTATGTCGCATATTTTGATACTGGGAAACTCGTTCATCAAAATGTATAGGGTATTTCTCATTGACCTAGAGTCATAAATTTTTGCAACAGGTAAAGTAAGAAAAAATCATTAGAAAATTGTTGATTTGTAATTATAGCACACAAACAAATATTCTTTTGTTTGTTCTTTCCTATAGTTTCTATGTCGTTCCTTTGAAACTCCTTTTTCCTCAGGAACAGGTCTAAAAATTTTGAGGCTCTAAGTCAGTGCATTTAAAAGATAAGACTATTAATGTCACTTATTTTGATACTCACCATCTATATTATGATGCTCGCCAACTCGCTCATCAGAGCCTGTAGGATCTTCTCATTGACCTAGACTCAAACAGCTTGGCAGGAAGCGAAATTTCGCATTACAAGTAAAGAGAAAACATCCTAAAACTTGTCGAATAGCAATTATACGACATTAAAAACATATTTTTGCCATTATAAGTTACAGTGCATTCGTCAAAAGCTTAACAGAAGAATATTACTGCTGGCAGTCACGTTCCAGTAAGTAAATAAAAATATTTTATTAAATATTCTCTCTCTAAATATACAAACTGAAGACCCCCGGTAGCTTCTTTTTGCATGACCGGGCTAGTCTCAGAAGCTACTATAGCGACTACGATACCGTTTAGTACTCCTGGGAGCAATATCTTGCTAGGGTCTTTATTGACAGGAGGCAAAAAACATCGAGATTTTCGATTTGCGGAATGGATGAACTATCTATATACATTAATTTCAGAGAACATTTCTCGAGGAGAATAGCAGTGGCCTTGATAAAATAGTTTAAAATGGAATTAGAAGCAGTCTTTACCACAATGAAGTATTTACTGGTAATGGTGACAGGTTTAGTTTAGGTGACCACCGTCAGACCATGTTACACTGAAATATAAGTACAGAACGAATTTAAAGGGAAATGTGATAATAACAGTAAAATATAAAATACATAACATATACCAAAATTAAAAGAAAGAAATTCTAGTCATGACGGCAGGCGGTGGAGTTTAACAGAGCAGGGATCGTACAGATTTCTGTCTCAGTGCTCCCCAACATTCAAGATATATTGTATACCACTATTCTACTTGTTGGTGACTGTCATATGTGGTATCTGACATGCAGTTCGACATATTTCTTATCGTATAATTTTGACGGAGTTCCGTTGTAATACAGTAGCCAAACCATCTGATTATTCAGGTTATAAGCAGATACTGTGATAACTTCTTCAACTGATGCATGACGAGCATTTCAGTTGCTCGTCTATCATTCTATTGACAATATCGTAAATCGGATATCTACGACCCCACACAAGAAAGAAAAAAATGTAACGCTTAAATTTCACGGTATGGGAATGTTTTACGTGGATGGGGTGTGGTTCCCATATTGCGCTAAAGAAAACGCCGAATGCAGAAGGATGTTAACACGTTTTACAGCGCTATGTATTTTATAGATTTATGTATTTATTTAACCTGATCTGATTAGTGCCATCAGACCCTCTCTTACATCCAACGAGGATTTCACAAGTACACAATCTATTACGTAACAGTTACCTAAGAAATAACAATCAACTACTATTAAAATGATCAGAGTTTCCGCAATGACATACGAGTAAATTATACTGACAATGAATTAATAAAGTTAATACTGGTATTACTTGTACTACTGTCAGTAATAATGATAATAGCAATAATAATAATAATAATAATAATAATAATAATAATAATGACAGTATTTGTTAATTAATAGCATTAATGATACTGGCAGATATAAGAAGAGTTTATAGGTCTAAAAAATAGATGTTTTCTGATAGAGTTAGTCTGGAAAAAGGAAAATTAATGAGACTTCATCGGCTAAGAATACTGGAAAATGAGGATGACCAGGATGGAAAAAGGGATACGCGAGGGTAACGAGTGTGCACAGGGACAATGATAATCTTATTGTTGCTTTGGTAGACATTACATTATGTGTCTCTTGAAGTTGGAGACGTTATTTAGTTCCCTAATATAATACGAGATGTTGCTCCAGAGTCGGGTTCGGGACTGAGAAGGACTTCGAGAAGGCGGCTGAACGACAGAGTGGGACAGAAGGATGAGAAGTGGCGTTCCTGCCGTGGTGTTCAGACAAAAGCGTTAAGGTAGAGGAGCAACATGAAGTGCACTGCTCATTTGATAAGACAGTAGAGAAGACATGGTGTATGGAAAATCTGCGCTCTTCTGCAGTCGGGATAGCTGTGCATATGACGGTGATATGTGATCAAAGAGTCGAACATCATAGACGTATCGAACACAGGCGTTCATAATCTGTTCCAGACGCCAAGAGCTTTCCTCAGAAAAATCTTGCAGGATAACGCCGTTGCAATCAATAATTGGAAGTGCGTGTTATTTTCCAGGTCAATACGGAAGAGCTTTTTATATTTTTGTAGGGCATAGAGAGATGCTGATATCCTCTTGCACATTAGAGTTACATGTTCAGTCTAATTCAGATTTTCGTCTACTATCGTTCCTAGACTGCTTGCTGAAGCAGAGAAATTGATATTTGTCACATTTAGGGTTAAAGATGGTAGAGATTTAACGAGCGTAGACTGGCCAACGAGTACCGCTTGGGTTTTGGAAGGCTTGAGATGTCACCCTGTATCCCGTACCCGTTTTGACAGTGTACGCAAGTCAGTCTCGATAGCTGTCTTCAGATTTGTAGGTTTAGCACTTAGATACAATTGGAGGTCGTCAGCGTACGTTTGGTATTTGCAACAGACCAAGATTGATGGCAAATCATTTACGTACAAAGAAAAGATTATAGGACCTAATTCCGAACCCTGGGGGACGCCTGACACTACCTGCCTCCACTGTGATTTTATAATGCCGGACGTCACGCATTGCTGACGAGATGTCACGTATGAGTGAAATCATCCCACTGCACTTGACGAGAAATTTAGGCTGGTATGTCATGACGCATTGCTGGCAAGACGGCAGACATAAGGGAAAGCATTGCACTGCACTTGGCGAGGAACTTGGGTTGGTGAAATGTCGTAGTAGACGGTTTCGAAGGAGTATTGAGTGCGGTAGAGGAACAGTTCTTAACCAATGATTGTTTCAACATGACAGTGCACCCTGTCGTAAAGCAGCATCTGTGAGGCAGTGGTTTGAGGACAATAACACTTTTGAAATGGACTGGTCTGATGAGAGTCCCTACATGAACCTAGTGGAACGCCTTCGATTTCGCTCCAGACCCCAGCCTCCAACATCAATATCTTCACTGAGTTTGTCTCTTGGGGCAGAATGATCTGCCATTCCTACGCAGACATTCCCCAGCAGAGTTAGAAGAGTCACAAGAAGCGAAGAGCGGACATACCCCATGATAATGTCCACTAATAGGAGTCGGGATTCCTTTGATCGGACAGTGTACAGGATGTTGGAGGCGACTTGGCTGACCAGCGTTTCCATAAGCAGCGGGCCAGAGCTGAGGTGAGTTGAGTCGGCTCCTCCCACACCTTGCCTGGCCACGCCACGCCACGCAACGCCGCGGCATCGACCAGCGCCAGGTGCGGCCAGGGAATCTCTCGCGTGCCGCCGTTTGAAGGGGCGCCCGCCGCCGCCAGACCTCCTCATCACTATTCATGCGGCGCCCTGTCAGGCGATGGCCGAGTTTCTTGCCTGCCCCGCTCCGCTCTGCTCTGCTCTGCGAGTTACTTGGTTACACGACCAGGCCCAGCTCCCAGCCCCCACCCCTCGGACGCGCTCCTGTCTCCGACCATTGGTCTCGTCCATCGATTAACGCGTCTACGCGACAGTCGTGAACGACGCTTCTAGCTACAGTGTTCTTGACGGACAGCTGGTGCGCTAGTAACCTTAAAGAAATATGGACACAAAATGAGGGCGGTCATAGCAGCACTTGCATTCTTTAATTGTATATTCGTCTAGGGCACAAATATCCACTGAGGCGCCAAAGAAACCGGTATAGGCAAGCGTATTCAAGTACAGATATATGTAAACAGCCAGAATACGGCGCTGCGGTCGGCAAAGCCTATATAAGACAATAAGTGTCAGATGCAGGTAATATGTCGGTTACTGACGATACAATGGCAGGCTATCAAGATTTACATGAGTCTGGACATGGTCTTAGAGGCGGCGCGCGAGCGATGGGGCACAGCATCTCCGAGGTGGGCAGTCGGTATTTTCCGTACGACCATTTCGCGAGTCTACCGTGAATATCAGGAATCCCGTAAAACATCAAATCTCCAACATCACTGCGGCTTGAAAAAGATCCTGCAAGAACAGCACCAACGACGACTGAAGATAGTCGTTCAGCGAGACAGAAATGCAACCCTTCCTCAAATTGCTGCAGATTTCAACAAGTGTCAGTGTGCGAACCATTCAACGAAATATCATCGATATGAGCTTTCGGAGCTGAAGGCACACTCGTGTACCCTTGATTCATTTAATCTATGGCTAGGGTCCCCCGTCGGGCAGACCGTTTGCCGGGTGCCGGTCTTTCAATTTGACCTACAGTCGATGAGGATGATAGGATGGTGATGAGGACAACACAACACACAGTCGCTGGGCGGAGAAAATTCCCCGACCCAGCCGGGACTCGAACCTTGGCCCAGAGGATTGACAATCCCTCATGCTGACCATTCAGCTAGCAGGGGTGTAAGTACCTTCATGACTGCACGACACAAAGTTTTACGCCTCGCCTGGGCCCGTCAACACTGACATTATTCTGTTGATAACTAGAAACATGTTGCCTGTGGAACGAGTCTCATCTCGAACTGCATCGAGAGAATGGAAGTGTACGGATATGGAGACAACCTCATGAATCAATGGACCCTGCATATTAGAAGGGGACTGTTCAAGCTGGTGGAGGCTATGTAACAGTGTGGGACGTGTGCAGTTGGACTGATTGGGACCCCTGATACGTCTAGATACGACTCTGACAGGTGACACGTACCTAAGCATCCTGTCTGATCACCTGCATCCATTCATGTCCATTGTGCATTCCGACGGACTTCAGCATTTCCAGCAGGACAATGCGACACCTTAGTAGTCTAGAATTGCTATAGAGTGACTTCAGGAACACTGTTCTGAGTTTAAACATTTCCGCTGGCCACCAAGCTCCAAAGACATGAAAATTATTGAGCATATTTGGGATTCCTATCAAACATGCTGTTCAGGATAGATCTCCAGCCCCTTGTACTCTTACGGATTTATGACAGCCCTGTACGATTCGTGTTGTCATTCCTCCAGTCAGTACTTCAGACATTAATCAAGTCCATGCCACTTCGTGTTGCGGCACTTCTGCATTCTCGCTGGGGCCCCACACGATATTAGGCTGTTTCTTTGGCTGTTTCTTTGGCTCCTCGGTGTATTATTTATCCCCTTATCCTTTTAGAACCACTGTCTTCCAAAGGACATTGAAACAGATTGATACAAATGAATGATGTTCGATGCCGGCAAATCACAGATACTAATTTCGATTTTGTGGTATTGTCCAGAGATCGCGGTGCCACAGCAAAGTCAGCAACGCGAATCGATATCGCAGACATAATCGAAGGCTTGCTGTAATCCACAACGAAGTAAGGGAGGTGCTCCAGAAGACTACGCCTCCCGCCCAGTAACAGCAGCGCCCTCACGTTGAGTGTAATACTGAGTATGCAAACACTCTGCCCCATTCGAGACCTCAGCTACAGCAGTCAACGTAGTCGTATAGGACCAACGAATAGTTAACCTTTCAGATGAATTTGTAGTGTTGTTAATGTTGATCACTGTATCTCAAGAGAACAGTTTAATTACTACATCAAATAATGCCTTGTTAGTGCACGACAGTTGCAAATTATCTAGTGCGGCTGTGGCAAAGAAGTGTGTCTAATTTAAGTAAATCTTTTATTCATTTATGTAATAAAGTAAACTAATATTTCATGTGTTCCATTTTGATGTGCTGTCTCACCGAGCAATCAAAATCCGCACAGTTGTGGCAAGACGAAAGCAGTTTCGCCTAGTCACAACAGATTTCGAAGCTCAGATATCAATGGCCGATCATGCCATAATCAACTGCAAATCATTTATGGTTTTAACTGCGACGCCCAATGACGAATTTGTAGAAAGACGGAAAAACAACGTATAAATATCTCTAATGCATTTATTAATTTATAAATACTACAGTAATTAACATAACTATTCGCATTGTATTTTCTTTGAGGCATCAGCCTATTGACTGGCCATGCAGGGTAGCTCCGCGGTCTAGGGCACCTTGCCACGGTTCGTGCGGCTCCCCCGTCGGAAGTTCGAGTCCTCCCTTGGGCATAGGTGCTTGTGTTGTCCTTAGCGTAAGTTAGTTTAAGATAGCTTAACTAGTGTGTAAGCCTAGGGACCGATGACCTCAGCATTTTGGTCCCGTAGGACTTTACCACAAATTTCCAAATTCCTAGTGACTGGTTTCCTATGGACTACGGTGAAATCCTCTCCAATGCCAAACCCTTCATCTCAGTATAGGATCTCCCAATTACACTTCAGTTATTTGTTGGATAAATTCCAGCCTCTGTCATCCCCTACAGATGTTTGCTTTCTATAGTTCGCTCCAGTATTATGGGACGTAGTCCGTGACGTCGTCAGACATGTCCTATCATCTTGTCCCTTCTTCTTGTCGATATTTCCCATATGTTCCTTTCTTTGTGGATACCGTGGAGAACCTTTGTATTTCTTAACTTGTCAGTCCACTTAATTTGCAAAATTCTTCTGCAGCACTACATTACGAATACTTCGATTTTCCTCGTTTCCAGTTTTCTCATATTCCGTGATTTACTACCATACAATACTGCGCTGCAGACATAAATTCTATGCCGGCCGAAGTGGCCGTGCGGTTAAAGGCGCTGCAGTCTGGAACCGCAAGACCGCTACCGTCGCAGGTTCGAATCCTGCCTCGGGCATGGATGTTTGTGATGTCCTTAGGTTAGTTAGGTTTAACTAGTTCTAAGTTCTAGGGGACTAATGACCTCAGCAGTTGAGTCCCATAGTGCTCAGAGCCATTTGAACATAAATTCTATGACTGGGTGTTGTGTGATGTCCTTAGGCTAGTTAGGTTTAAGTAGTTCTAAGTTCTAGGGGACTGATGGCCATCGATGTTAAGTCCCATAGTGCTCAGAGCCATTTGAACCATTTGATCATAAATTCTCAAAAAATTCTTCTTCAAATTGAGGTCTGTGTTTAACACCAGAGACTTCTTTTGACCAGGAGTACCCAAATGGGCTTTGCTAGTCTACTTTGTATGTCCTCTTTGCCTCGTTCATCATGTGTTATTTTGCTTCCAAGGTAGCAGAATTTCTAATCTTCGTCTACTTCGTGATGACCGTTAGTCTCAAATATGCTACTTCTCATTACTTTCATCTTTCTTCCGTTTACTGTCTGTCTGTATTTTGTTGGATACTCAGTGAACTGACCATTTTATTCTACAGCTCCTGTAATTCTTTAATTTCCCAGAAGATAGCAATGTCACCAGTGAACCTTATCACTGGTATCCTTTCATCCTAAACTTTAACCCATTCTTGAAAATTTCTTTTAATTTTGTCATTGCTTCTTCGATGTATAGATTAAATAATAGCGGTGAAAGACTACATCCTTCTACTGCATCCTTTTTAATTCTCGAACTTAGTTCTTCATGTTCCATTCTTATTTTCCCTCTTGTTCTTGTACACTCTCTATGTTATTCCTCCTGCCCTATAGGTAACTGCTATTTTTCTGATAATTTTGAACATCTTACACAATTTTACGTTATTGAATTTTTTTTGACGGTCGCTGAACTTGTGCATTCATTGTCAGGTGGAAAGTCAGGCCTTCCTCTCTGGTGTCCTTACCTTCCCTAAAGCGTAACTAATCGTCATCTGTCAGATCCTGAGTTTCCTTTCCATTCTTCCGTTTGTTATTCTTGCCAGAAACATGGATGTGGGAGATGTTAAGCTGATGATGCGATAGTTCTAGCCCTAATCTTACCATCCTATCTTTTGGACTGTGCGGCTGATATTTTTCCCAAAGTCTGGTGGTATTTGCCAGTCTCACAGATTACACATACGAATTTGAATGTGAATGTTACTTATCCTCTATCCCTTCTGACTTATTTCATCGCAAGTCTTGCAGAGCACTATCAAATTCTGACTCTAATATTGGATCCCCTACGTGTGCCACATCGGCTTCCACTTCTTCCTCAATTAGGCCATTAGACAAGCCCCCTCGCCTTTAATTTCACCGAAGGTTGTTTTGGCATATTTATATCAGCCAGACTCTGTCTAAACCAGACATTGAGGAAATAAAATTAAAGCAAAAATATTGAAATACGCTATCTTAGCCGCCAGATATTCATATTTACGAAATATTAGATTGCTTGCAGCAATATGCGAAACACTTCGTATTGATCTGTACCAAGTTGAAACCATTAACGCTGCATGAAAAGTGCAGACAGTAATAACAACTGCCAATGATAACTCTGAATAAAAGGTTCTCGGGTTTCCAGCCGTGTCAAGTAATTAAAAGGGCACGAGCTTTCGGCCAAGCGCTCCTTGGCGATTGTCAAATGATAAGATTTCCAGTGGGCTGCTGGTGTGCCACTTATGTGCACTAGCTGCCGGCTGTGACGTCACTGGTGCCCGTGGAATCGCCATGTATGGGCACACATTGACTTCGCATTCGATGTGCCCGCTTCAGTCACGAGATCGCTGGATCCCACGCCATGCCGAGCTGGAGGCCGTCGTCTCTGCTAACGGTGTTACCTGTAATATTTGTTTTAATGGCTTCTTCAACTACACAATCCCCAAAGAAGTTAGTGCGAGCTACGGTGGATGTTTCGACAAATTTTATGCAGTGTCCATTTTCTAAAGCATGCTCGGCTAAAATGGATTTCTCTGGATTGCTTAGGCGATAAAACGTCTCATGTTCTCTCGTGTGTTGTTCCACACTGCGTAAAGTCTGTCCGACGTAAGACTGGGCACACTCGCAAGGTACCTTGTAGACCCCAGGTGTTCTGACTGTAGCCCGCATCTCGTGGTCGTGCGGTAGCGTTCTCGCTTCCCACGCCCGGGTTCCCGGGTTCGATTCCCGGCGGGGTCAGGGATTTTCTCTGCCTCGTGATGGCTGGGTGTTGTGTGATGTCCTTAGGTTAGTTAGGTTTAAGTAGTTCTAAGTTCTAGGGGACTGATGACCATAGATGTTAAGTCCCATAGTGCTCAGAGCCATTTGAACCATTTTTTTTGTTCTGACTGTTACCCCTTTAACTGGCCTCACTAATCGATAGGCTTTTTGTCAGAGGCCTCAAGATCGATTTCATTTTTTTTTTAAGAGGGCTGTTTATCTTGCCCGACATGGGGCCACAGAACGGTAAGATTTCAAGCTAGATTCTCAATAAGACAACCGACGAGAAGCAGAAAAAGGAACTTACTTCATTATCGTTCTGTGGGTCCATGCTGGGCAAGATAAGCTACCTGCTGAAGAACTGCAAGAGAAAAATCGATCTTCACGCTTCCGACAAAAAATTACTGAGACCAGGTAAAGACGCAGCAAGTCTCAGAACACTTGAGATCTACAGGATGCCTTGCGAGTGTGAGCAGTCTCGCCGACAACATCCTATTCAGTGTTACCGCCTCGAGACTCTGCATTCTTAGATTGATTAACTCTATCTTTTTTCTGTTGATATAGTGAAGGAGTCTTGTAATTATTGCAATCGTGAGGATTTTAGCTAGTTGACAAAAGGCAAGAAATGGCTCTTAGCACTATGGGACTTAACTTCTGAGGTCATCAGTCCCCTAGAACTTAGAACTACTTAAACCTAACTAACCGAAGGACATCACATACATCCATGCCCGAGGCAGGATTCGATCCTGCGACCATAGCCGTCGCGCGGTTCCAGACTGTAGTGCCTAGAACCGCTCGGCCACCATGGCCGGCCCAAAAGGTAAGAGTCACTAGGGGAACATCTTAAAGATGTATCTGCTGAAAGCCAGAGTCTCGTGCAGGTAAATGCAGGGTAGAGTGTTCCGTCGACCGAGCGCAGCAATGTAATGCTTTGTGGTGTATGTGAAGCAAACATGATCCATTTTGGCAATGATAGAAATCTGAAGAACAAGAGAAAACGTGTACTGTAAGCGTGAGACGAGGCATGGCCCGAAAGCAAGCCAGCTGGAATGTTTGTTCAAACATTTCTAAGGATATATGTGACCAGCCCACAGTAGCTGTTTTGGTAGTGGCGGAGAGCTCCCTCACATCTGTATGAAGATCCCTTCTTGTTAGCAACAACTAGAAATCTGCCACATAGTGGGGAAGATGGTCTGCCTTCTACCCCATTCCAAGAGACGAATATCTTTCATTGATTAGCAACGGCAAAAATCTGTAAACGTAACGAAGACAACCAAATGGGTCCTGCTATGAAAAGAAATGGCCCCCCAGAATGTCACTTCTGGTTGGTGAGTCGTATGGCAGTCGATATTCTGGTTGGCATCCCACGGCTTTCCAGGGAGTCTCAGACAAGTTTTCGGCCTGAAATCTCATTGAATATAGTAGAATTGTTTTCAGTGATGAGTCCCTTTTCCTTCTTCGAATTGATACCGGATGACAAGCCAAGCGCAACAAACAGCGTTGGCATACCAACCTGTCTGTCGTTCCGACAACCACGAATGTTGATCTGGGGAGCCATTTCTTTACATAGTAGTATCCCTTTAGTTGACATCCGCGGGACCCTTATAGCATAAAGGGACATTATTCTACGCCTCCTGCGTAGCAAGCCATCCTGGGATTACATTTCATCAAGGTAATGCCCGACCGCATATGGCGATAGTTTCTTCTGCTTGTGTGTGCATGCCATACCTTACCTTGGCGAGCAAGGTCGCCGGATCTCTCTCTACTTCAGTACGTTTGGAGCATCATGGGCAGGACCCTTTGATAATCTCAGGATTTTGTAAAGATCTAACGCCCAATTGGACAGAACGTGGCACGATATCCGTTAGGACATCCAACAACTGTATCAGCCAATCCCAAGCCGAATAACTGCTTGCATAAGGACTATCTATATTTGTGAAGGTCTTCCTCTTGATAAATCACCCAGTTTTTCTGAAATTGTTACCGTTTCTTTATCTGTACATATAGATCACATCTCCGATTTCCGTTCCAGTCGGAAAAGTCCTTTGTGTTGCGTTGGTCCTTTTTTTTCTTTTTTTCTTAGAGTGCTCAATCTTGTGAATTCAGATGAATCTATTTCAAACACCCCGCATTTCTTTTAAATAGGGATGAAAGTACCTGAACTTTTAGTGGATTAGAAAGAGAGAAAAATCTACTAGCTTTCTGTATTGCGTCTGGTGAGAGCAATCGACCTTCACGCTGCTCATAAATCCTGGCAGATCCCTCTTTGGGCTGGCGCACGACCCACAGTTTGGCATCGACCAGCCGTGGCACAGCTCTTGCTGGGTAGCGTAATAACGACCGTCTCTTCTCGCCACGTCAGCTGTTAATAACGGCTGCTGTGTGCTGTGATGTGCGGTACGGTCCAGATTTATGGGCGGCAGCCGACCCAGACGGTCCCAGGTCTCTCCTTGGACCGTCCCTTGGTTGTCACCGATAACTTCGAATTATTCCTCTTCTACCAGCATGCTAATCGGGTTCTCACCCCGCCCTACGTTTTAGCGAGAATAGGATGAAGGCTGCCGTGCAAGGGAACGCCGAGCCGGATCTTCCGGATTTGTAATTTTGAGGAACCAGGTCCAAACTCCATTCGCTCCAGAACATCTCTGCATACCATAGCTCAGTTATTCTCAACTTGGGGGGCGTGCGCTCTTCTGGGGGAGGAGGGGGAGGGGAGGGCGTAAGTGATTCATACATTGGGGGGAGGTGTAGACACCTCAGAATGAAGCAGACACTTATGGTCAGACAAAGTCAATAACTTTATATACTTATTACAATTAGCGAGTGCATTTTTTTAGAGTCGGTAGCATCAGCATTGTTCTTGCGCCACCAAGTTATTGGTGACACAATACATTCTTCAGTCTGCGCTCTGCATTCTTAACTCAGCATTACGCCTGTTGTGCTCCGTACAAGTGAATAATACTTTTACTGGTTTTCTGCCCTGAGTGAAAAGTCTGCTAAGAGAAGATCGTATAATGAACCATATATTAAGTGTGGATTCAAATTTACTGATAAATACAGTATCCAAGTGCCACAGTGTATTGTTGAAAAATGGATCTGGGCACTATGGGACTTAACATCTGAGGTCATCAGTCCCCTAGAATTTAGAACTACTTAAACCTAACTAACCTAAGGACATCACACACATCCATGCCCGAGACAGGACTCGAACCTGCGTTCGTAGCAGTCGCGCTGTTCCGGACTGAAGTGCCTAGAACCGCTCGGCCACCGCGGCAGGCCACAGCGTGTTGTGTGCCACAATGTCATCAGTAACGACTCATTTCGGCCTCTGTGTCTGGAACGTTATCTGACAACAGCTCACCCAGCGTTTAGAAATAAACCAAAGAATTTTTTGTTGGAAAAAGAAATTATTTAAATCGCATGAAATTGGACTAGCCATCATGAAAGCAAAACTCCGCAGTCGTCTGAACGTAGAGCGTGACATCAGAAGTGCTTTAACTAGTTTAAAACCAAGCATTCAGGAACTGCTTCGAGACAATCAATTTCTCATTGCTGTTCTGAATTTTTCTTGTGAGTTCCATCATTTAAAAATGTTACATGTGAAAGTTGTACAAGTAAAAACAATTTCATTCTTTATTTAAGTAAGATATTAAGATCTTTCTATTTTGGCTGGTTAGTTCTTTGAAATATTGTAGCATTTTTCTACTCTACATTTGATAACCATCTTTTACTAAAGTGTAGATTGCAGATTATTGTCAAATCAAGTTTTAGGAAGGAAGCGAAATAAATAAACATGGGGAGAGAGGGAGCGGGGGAGCATGAGGTAGTCTGGGGATGTGAAGTGAGGCACCAAGGTGAAAAGACTGGGAACCACTGCTATACAGTCACAAACTTATTTGCCACACTGACTACTATAAGACATCGGTCTGCTACTACTATCAGACGTCGGTCTACTGTCAAACATTTGTGTGGAGTTTTGTGCGTTCGTAATGAGACTTTTTGTAAAAAGTAGTGCCTTGCGTCACTCCTATCATCCACACGCTTGTGACTGTTACCCACGTAAGAGATTCTCACTAAAGCAGAATTAGAGAAACGACAATTGCCGAAGTGTATTCAGCGAAAAATCGAACTGGATTATTGTTAGGTACTGGCTGCTGGTTCGCTATCAGGAATTTGAATACCTAACTATATAGGTCTTCTTGCAATTGGGCGAGTTGCCATTACGTTTTTTGTATGCATTTCCATCTTTAATAATCTGTTTTCATAAGTTTCTCTGAATTAAATAACTGAGATGTGACAAACTGTTATTGAAGTTTTGCTTTTCAGTAGATAACCAAGCAGTGACAAACTTCCGAGTAAACTTAAAATTGAACTGAGCTATAATAAAGTGTGAGTGGCCCTGTATTTCGTTAGGATTATCATTATTGCTACAGCAATGAACAATAAATTAATTTTGTAAATTGTTGTTATACATACTTTCACTTAATCTAAGAAATTAGACTACGTAAAAATCAAAAGAAATACTTTTAGAGTAGTTAAGGCGTCAGAATCATACATCATACGACGGTTCTCTCTCTCTCTCTCTCTCTCTCTCTCTCTCTCTCTCTCTCTCTCTCTCTCTCTCTCTCCCCCTCTCCCTCAATACTATTCTGTAAATATCTCCATCAAAGTTTTTGTTGTTTTGAACATAGGCAGATAGGTGTTTCGATACCAGATCAAATAGAGTTGCTACACTACTGGCCATTAAAATTGCTACACCAAGAAGAAATGCAGAAGATAAAGGGGTATTCATTGGACAAATATATTATACTAGAACTGACATCAGTACCCAGAACAATTACCTCTGATCGTAATAACGGCCTTGATACGCCTGGACATTGTGTCAAACAGAGCTTGGATGGCGTGTAAAGGTGCAACTGCCCATGCAGGTTCAAAACGATACCACAGTTCATCAAAAATACTGACTGGCGTATTGTGACGAGCCAGTTGCTCGGCCACCATTGACCAGACGTTCCCAATTGGTGAGAGATCTGGAGAATGTGCTCGCGAGGGCAGCAGTCGAACATTTTCTGTATCCAGAAAGGCCCGTACAGCACTTACAACATGCGGTCGTGAATTATCCTGCTGAAATGTAGGGTTTCGCAGGGATCGAATGAAAGGTGTAGCTACGGGTCGTAACACATCTGAAATGTAACGTCCACTGTTCAAAGTACCGTCAATGCGAACAAGAGGTGACCGAGACGTGTAACCAATGGCACCCTATACCATCACCCCGGGTGATACGCCAGTATGGCGATGACGAATACACGCTTCCAATGTGCGTTCACCGCGATGTTGCCAAACACGGATGCGACCATCATGATGCTGCAAACAGAACCTGGATTCATCCGGAAAAATGACGTTTTGCCATTCGTGCACCCAGGTTCGTCGTTGAGTACACCATCGCAGGCAATCCTGTCTGTGATGCAGCGTCAAGGGTAACCGCAGCCATGGTTTCCGAGCTGATAGTCCATGCTGCTGCAAACGTCGTCGAACTGCTCGTGCAGATGGTTGTTGTCTTGCAAACGTCCCCCTCTGATGACTCAGGGATCGAGACGTGGCTGCACGATCCGTTACAGCCATGCGGATATGATGCCTGTCATTTCGGCTGCTAGTGATATGAGGCCGTTGGGATGCAGCACGACGTTCCGTGTTACCCAGCTAAACCCAACGATTCCATATTCTGCTAACAGTCATTGGATCTCGACCAACGCGAGATTCAATGTCGCGATACGATAAACCGCAATCGCGATAGGCTACAATCCGACCTTTATCAAAGTCGGAAACGTGATGGTACGCATTTCTCCTCCTTGCACGAGGCATCACGACAACGTTTCACCAGGCAAAGCCGGTCAACTACTGTTTGTGTATGAGAAATCGGTTGGAAACTTTCGTCATGTCAGGACGTTGTAGGTTGTAGGTGTCGCCACCGGCTCCAACCTTGTGTGAATGCTCTGAAAAGCTAATCATTTGCATGTCACAGCATCTTCTTCCTGTCGGTTAAATTTCGCTTCTCTAGCACGTCATCCTGGTGGTGTAGCAATTTTAATGGCCAGTAGTGTAATTTACGTCTATCTATTAATGGCTTGTAAATATAGACACATAGTACTATAAAGGTTGTTAGGCGTGTAAGTGCTGATATTACTATTGGCGACTGAGGACAGTGTACTGATCAACAATACATCTATATTTACTTGATTTACAGACTAATAATTACGGCTATTAGGAATAGGATGTTTTTAGAGTGGTTAGTACCTCCACATACATGTGGCAAGAGCAAGCTATTGATGTTCATTTCCTCCTGGCCAGCAAATCAGTTGCTGAAGGGTGGATGCGTGGACGCAAAACGGTTAGTGTTGCTACAGGTGTTGCCCATCTAGTGGTGCTGTTACGATCGTGCAGAAAACATCAGGCAGTGAATTATCTCACTTGTTTGCGGTAAGACCGTTCGAGGAAGAGGGGAAAAAAAAAAAGTGAAGTGAGTACGTGTTAAGATACAAGTGATATCAATATCTGCACTTTCACCTCTAACACCCTGAATTTTCCGCCCACCTGCGAGACCAACATCTGTGGCCGAATGTGGTAGTACCCATCCACCGGTTTTCCCCTGCAAATTTGCCTGTGACTCATTAATGCGACCGAATGTGCATGTACGGCTAGCTGAAAAAATTGAATAAAATACTGCCGCAGGATTAAAGTTGTTCAACCTTTTCTTTGATCTTATCAGGAATGAGTGGCCTCCTGCGGATGTGGCATTACCGAAAAATCGCCAAACTGACGCAGTTATCAAGGCGAGAAACCGTTTTTCACTGTATTTGCGTGATTTCTCATGAGGGCGACTAACTTCTAGTCTGATGATGTTATTTTTATGTATATAACTTTCATGTTAAGTGGAGCGTCTCACACGAAATAACTTGGGTTGTTTCATATCCTTTGAAATCATTACTATTACTGCAGTATGATTACATATTTCTCCACAGTTACAAAGATAACACGAAAATAAATTCCATTACTGCATCTAACGACAGTTATGTACACAGGGAACTTCTCCAGTGCTACCAAGAGAGGAGACTTCTACAATAGCCAGAGTTAACATACAAATAGTACGCCCATCGATCTTTATAAGAAAAAGCAGTGCCACAGTAGTATCGTGGAAGTGAACTTTGCCCGGCATGCCTCCGCTGTCGGCTGCAAAGCAAAAGAAAGAGTTCTGGGACGCAGGAAATCATTACTCCGCACGACAGCTTAGGAGCACGCAACACTTTGCGCTGCACGGAACACTTCTTCTGGTCGGAATGTATTCGGTATTCCTGCATTACATGCAAGTTAAAAATTCAAGAACCTCGCTTTCTGTGCTAGATGCCTTCTGTGCGGTATTCGGAGCAACGATGGGTCGTCACACACAACACGACGAACTCGTTACCCGATATTTACTGCTCAAGTGAGAGTGGCAAATTTTATGAGGCTGTAGAACGAAATATGTATGGTCAGTTCGACGGATATTGTGTTCCATATACATTTGCTTGCTTGTTTGTGTGTGTGTGTGTGTGTGTGTGTGCATGTGCATGTGCATGTGCGTGTGCATGTGCATGTGCGTGTGCTTGCACGTATGCGAGTGTGTGTAACAGAGAGAAGAAAAAATCGCTCTGAGCACTATGAGACTCATCATCTGAGGTCCTCACTCCCCTAGAACTTAGAACTACTTAAACCTAACTAACCTAAGGACAACACACACATCCATGCCCGAGGAAGGATTCGAGCCTGCGACCGTAGCGGTCGCGCGGTTCCAGACTGATGTGCCTAGACCCGCTAGGCCACACCAGCTGGCGTAACAGAGAGAGTTTGTTTACATCTTCACAGACGTACAATTCGATCAACAGTACATAATATATATGACCCATTTTATCACGGCTCTCCTTTCCTGTTCCATTCACGGATGGGTTATGCAGAAAGAACATCAGCCAGAACGTCTCCTTCCTTCTCTGATTTCACCTCTGTGGTTATTAAATGTGTGACAGATGTTAGAAAGAAATATGTAATCCTGCAGGCTTTCGTGGCCGTTGTCACTGAAGTTAAAATTTTCTGGATTGTTAGGCCGCGTCATATTTCTACTAAAATGATCCACGTTTCGACCCCTCTGTTGGGGTCTCCCTCAGGATTTTATGGTGTCCACTAATGCTAGAACACGTCGATCATTTTAGTAGAAATATGACCAAGAAAATTTTAACTTAGAAATATGTTTTTTTCAGTCGCGCTGCTAGTAACGCTCCTGGAATTTTAACAGTAAAAGTCTACTTGACGCACAATACACTCCTGGAAATGGAAAAAAAGAACACATTGACACCGGTGTGTCAGACCCACCATACTTGCTCCGGACACTGCGAGAGGGCTGTACAAGCAATGATCACACGCACGGCACAGCGGACACACCAGGAACCGCGGTGTTGGCCGTTGAATGGCGCTAGCTGCGCAGCATTTGTGCACCGCCGCCGTCAGTGTCAGCCAGTTTGCCGTGGCATACGGAGCTCCATCGCAGTCTTTAACACTGGTAGCATGCCGCGACAGCGTGGACGTGAACCGTATGTGCAGTTGACGGACTTTGAGCGAGGGCGTATAGTGGGCATGCGGGAGGCCGGGTGGACGTACCGCCGAATTGCTCAACACGTGGGGCGTGAGGTCTCCACAGTACATCGATGTTGTCGCCAGTGGTCGGCGGAAGATGCACGTGCCCGTCGACCTGGGACCGGACCGCAGCGACGCACGGATGCACGCCAAGACCGTAGGATCCTACGCAGTGCCGTAGGGGACCGCACCGCCACTTCCCAGCAAATTAGGGACACTGTTGCTCCTGGGGTATCGGCGAAGACCATTCGCAACCGTCTCAATGAAGCTGGGCTACGGTCCCGCACACCGTTAGGCCGTCTTCCGCTCACGCCCCAACATCGTGCAGCCCGCCTCCAGTGGTGTCGCGACAGGCGTGAATGGAGGGACGAATGGAGACGTGTCGTCTTCAGCGATGAGAGTCGCTTCTGCCTTGGTGCCAATGATGGTCGTATGCGTGTTTGGCGCTGTGTAGGTGAGCGCCACAATCAGGACTGCATACGACCGAGGCACACAGGGCCAACACCCGGCATCATGGTGTGGGGAGCGATCTCCTACACTGGCCGTACACCACTGGTGATCGTCGAGGGGACACTGAATAGTGCACGGTACATCCAAACCGTCATCGAACCCATCGTTCTACCATTCCTAGACCGGCAATGGAACTTGCTGTTCCAACAGGACAATGCACGTCCGCATGTATCCCATGCCACCCAACGTGCTCTAGAAGGTGTAAGTCAACTACCCTGGCCAGCAAGATCTCCGGATCTGTCCCCCATTGAGCATGTTTGGGACTGGATGAAGCGTCGTCTCACGCGGTATGCACGTCCAGCACGAACGCTAGTCCAACTGAGGCGCCAGGTGGAAATGGCATGGCAAGCCGTTCCACAGGACTACATCCAGCATCTCTACGATCGTCTCCATGGGAGAATAGCAGCCTGCATTGCTGCGAAAGGTGGATATACACTGTACTAGTGCCGACATTGTGCATGCTCTGTTGGCTGTGTCTATGTGCCTGTGGTTCTGTCAGTGTGATCATGTGATGTATCTGACCCCAGGAATGTGTCAATAAAGTTTCCCCTTCCTGGGACAATGAATTCACGGTGTTCTTATTTCAATTTCCAGGAGTGTATATTCTCTTGGGCGGCTAGGGTTGGCAGTAGTTGAGTATTTTTGTGACTGTCCCCTGCGGACAAGGAAGTGGGTGTATTTTGTGACAGCCAGCGAAAAGTCAGCCAAATATTGACTCGCTTAGTAATTCGTGCGACCTAAGCTATCTCAGCTCAGAATAGGCAGAGGATTGGAGCCACACTCCAATCTCAGAATTCGAACCATACTCCAATACCGTTACAGAACCAGCAAGTCAGTACTGCTCCGTCGGCCTGGACGCTGTTCCTTTGTGTTTTAAGCACCTCTACATCCGCATCACTTTTATAATGATGATATGATGACGATTTACAAGTTTATCCTGCAAAGTGACATATTCCATGTAGTTGTTAATTTGTGACGAACTATAAATATTAATTTTTGGCTGAAACTTTGTGTCTTGTTTCACCTTATTGTGCGTATAGTTCTTCTTGGCGATAGTTCAGCAACTTTAATTGAAGGTACTGAAATGACAAGCCTGGTCACACTGGCGGGCCACATTATTTGCAATTCATGAAAAATCTTTTAGGTAGAATACCCTTAAGCAGCATTCGTTCAGTATTTTCCTTGCTTGTTATTTGTATATCTTACGTTTGAAATAGATTGATAGCAAGACATTGGGCCGGAGCTCCCACTAGGTTACGTTTATATCAAACTGAGCTTCGTGTCAAATTGTTTGCTGTTTAAAATTTGATCATATTCTGTCAAGAACTGAAATTAAGTTCATTTGATGTTCCTCTTGATTCAGCGGAAACACATATCCATGCCCATTTCCTAAATTACCTGATAGTCAACAAAAGAATTTTGGTCACAACGTCAATGCTTATACTGTGTATTCAACAAAATTCTTGTATGGCACACTAAGTATGAATAGACCACGGTAGATACTTTCCTACTGTGGAAAAAAATGTGGTTCCTAGAATTAATTCCAATATCTAAACGTCAGAAAGTAGATGTCCGAAGAGTGATTAACGGAGGCTGTATTTTAATGCTCTGTATGCTTTACTTCCTTTCTTCAAGTAAGTTATTAAAGTTTCGAAGACAGTCCCTTCACATTACTCATAAAATAAGTTTTTTTTTTTAAATAAGTTTTCCCTCACGACTTCTGATGACCAAATACTAGGCACTATTGGCTTTTCAAAGGCTTCTGTGTAATCCAAAACACTCAGAAGGGACAGAAGTGAACATCTAATTGAAACAGTTACAGGATTTTCGTAGAGTAGCTTGTAAATATGTAATAATTTCGAATAAATGTAGCAAGCAATTTTTTAAAGTCCACCTGCTAATGGATATTATGCAAGCTTAAGATAACATAACTTTACACAGCAGCGGGATTTACTGTCGCCATGTTTGTCAGTGTACTGTAAGGTGGTAAGAAAGCGAGTTATCACAACCATCCCAGTAATTACATGGCTATCCTTTTCGCTTCTGTCGCTACCGCACCAACGGATTCTATTCGTTTACAGCACTCAGAAGATTGTCCCTCCTAATTTTTAGAAAAGAAAGCTATCCTCGACCTGAAGTATAGTCTGAACACCACAGTACTTTCCAACAATTGCCACCCTCTGGTTTTTGATTAGATTTATTCACTCAGTTATAGGAGGACTTACAACTCAACGTGATTTCCAAAACATGGTGTTACATGTAGTTTTACGCATTAATAAAATGTGCGTATGTCACTTTAGGCCTCGCGGCCTCTTATGAGGGACGACAATACCACGAGCTGGTAATAAATCATTGGTGTAGCAATAAATTGTAGGAGTGGTTTATGTAGTTTAAAGAACCTTTGTAGGATTACGCTTGCTCCTGTGAACGGAAAGGCCTTAACAGACACTGACCGCGTGAATGAAAAAAGAAGGGAGGAAGAGGAGGTTTAACGTCCCGTCGACATGGAGATCGTTAGAAATGGAGCACAAGCTCAGATTGTTTCAAGTATGAGGATGGAAATCAGCGGTGCCCTTGGAAATGAACCACCCCGGAATTTGCTTGTTGTTATTTAGGGAAATCACAGTATACCTGCCGGCCGCGGTGGTCTCGCGGTTCTAGGCGCGCAGTCCGGAACCGCGCGACTGTTACGGTCGCAGGTTCGAATCCTGCCTCGGGCATGGATGTGTGTGATGTCCTTAGGTTAGTTAGGTTTAAGTAGCTCTCAGTTCTAGGGGACTGATGACCACAGCAGTTAAGTCCCATAGTGCTCAGAGCCACAGTACACCTAAGTTACCCTGGTCGGACGCACATTTGAACCGTCGTCCGCCTACCGTTGTGGCCGAGCGGTTGTAAAAAAAATGGTTCAAATGGCTCCGAGCACAATGGGGCTTAACATCTCACGTCATCAGTCCCCTAGAACTCAGAACTACTTAAACCTAACTAACCTAAGGACAACACACACATCCATGCCCGAGGCAGGATTCGAACCTGCGACCGTAGCGGTGGTACGTTTCCAGACTGAACGTTTCTAGGAGCTTCAGTCTGGAACCGCGCTACTGGTATGGTCGCAGGTTCGAATCCTGCCTCGGGCATCGATGTGAGTGATGTCCTTAGGTTAGTTAGGTTTAAGTAGTTCTAAGTCTGACGGACTGATGACCTCAGATATTAAGTCCCATAGTGCTTGGAGCCATTTTTTTGAACCGTCGTCCTCCAGAACGCGCGTCCAGCCAACTAACCACTGCGCCACATCGCTTGGTATGAGATGGAAACAAATAAAATTCTCTGTCTACCGTTAATTCATTGTCATGATCAAAAGTCAAAATTCAAGTTACGTTGATTGCACTTATAATGTCTGTGGTGCATTTTAAACAGAATTCTCCTTATACCGAGCGAGGTGACGCAGTGGTTAGCACACTGGACTCGCATTCGGGAGGACGACGGTTCAATCCCGTCTCCGGTTATCCTGATTTAGGTTTTCCGTGATTTCCCTAAATCGCTTCAGAAAATGCCGGGATGGTTACTTTGAAAGGGCACGGCCGATTTCCTTCCCTCACCCGAGCTAGCGCTCCGTCTCTAATGACCTCGCTGTCGACGGGACGTTCAACACTAATCTCCTCCCCCTCCTCCAGTTCTCCTTACAACCACACACTATTATTTCGACAATATCACCCGCAGCTAAGTAGCTTTTGACATTGAAGTTTGGATCGGTATACTTCCTGACAGTCAACATATTTTTTCAGTAAAGTTCTTACCTCGAAAGTTTACACGGTTAATGAGGAAACAACCCAAAGTATTTCCATAGACGTTGTATCAGTGAACAAAAATTTTCATTGTTTTCTATTGCCGTTAAATGTGTGTGTGTGTGTGTGTGTGTGTGTGTGTGTGTGTGTGTATGTGACTGTGTGTGTGTGCAGTGACCACACCTAGCTGCACAAGGAACAGAAAATAGCTGCTGTTATCCCGAAATCTAATGACGAGCGTACAGTGGCTTGAAAACTAGTTAATGGTATAATAAATTGCAAAAAATGGTTCAAATGGCTCTAAGCACTATGGGACTTAACATCTGAGCTCATCAGTCCTCTAGACTTAGAACTGCTTAAACCTAACTAACCTAAGGACATCACACACATCCATGCCCGTGACAGGATTCCAACCTGCGACCGTAGCAGCAGCGTGGTTCCGGACTGAAGCACCTAGAACCGCTCGGCCACAGCGACCGGCTATAAAGTGCATCAGTATCAGAAACTAACTGGTTCCACATTCTGCGTACATCGTGTCTTATTTAGATCACAGTATCAGTTTGTCATCCACAATGGATGTAATGAAAGAAAAAGTGGTGCTTAGACACTAAGTAATTGTACGTACACTGCAACAAATCGCTTCTTCCCCATCCTGCGTCTAATTCACGGTATAATCATAGACACTGTCAACAGATGTCGGTACGAACGTGTTCTGCACGGAAGATGACATTCCGGTCAGAGGACAACTACGCCAACGACGATGTCGTGGCACCTATCAAACGGGCTACTGGTTGCCGGTAGTCCCACATCCACAATCGCTGTGTACACAGCCACAGACGGTGCAGTGTGGTTCAAATGGTTCTGAGCACTATGGGACCTAACTTCTAAGGTCATCAGTCCCCTAGAACGTAGAACTACCTAAACCTAACTAACCTAAGGACATCACACACATCCATGCCGGAGGCAGGATTCGAACCTGCGACCGTAGCGGTCGCGCGGTTCCAGACTGCAGCGCCTAGAACCGCTCGGCCACACTAGCCGGCGATTCGCATCTGGAGCGATCGTGGAACACGAGTTCGGGACCCAGACCTTGTGGACAGATATCGATATCGTGGAGGATCTCTAATAGTATGGGCAGGGATTATGCTGCCACTTGAACACCTCTTTATGAAATTGCACGAGTGAATCGCCAAGGTTTAACTGCCATCAGATATGGTGACGAAATCTTGGACCTCCGTTGCAAGGTTGTTGCGAGGTGCTGTTGGCTCAAACTTCGTATTGATGGACGATAACGTTCGACCTCATAGAGCGCGTGTGGTAGATATTGTCTTGGAAAGAGGAGATATTCCACGCAAGATGTGACCTGCTCGCTCTGCCGATTTGAAAGCCATAGAGCATGTCTGGGATGCTCTAATGAGGCCACGTCAGCGTCCACCAACCACTCTCCAACATTTTCGGCCAGCTCTGCAAGAAGAATGGGGATTATTGCCCAAACATGAGATTTATAACGTAATTCACAGCAGGCCCCGTCGTTGTCAGATCTGTATTGCTGCCAGAGATGGTCATACCCTATAAGGAGCACGTTAACCAGTTGTAGTAACGTGTGTCCGAATCCGTTAAGTTGGAAAATACGAATAACGTTTTTCTCGTCCGCTATGCATCTTGCAAATGTTTACGTTCTTTATTCTTTACAAATGGTTCAAATGGCTCTGAGCACTAAGGGGCCTAACTTCTGAGGTCATCAGTGCACTAGAGCCTAGAACTACTTAAACCTAACTAACCTACGGACTTCACACACATCCACGCCCGAGGCAGGATTCGAACCTGCGTCCGTAGCGGTCGCGCGGTTCCAAACTGAAGCGCCTAGAACCGCTCGGCCACACCGGCCAGCTATTCTTTACACTGTTTCTACTTTACCATCTCCAATTTTTACTGTTTTGTGACTAAATAAACGCAACCTTGAAAAATTTCCGTTTGTCGCTTTAATTTTGGACACCAGTCTACTTACTGTGAACTTACAAAAGAGTGTTAAGTCACTGCCTCCTATCAGCTTAAGGCGAATAACGATGTTCCCTTTCCACAGAATCAGTTAAGAAATCCTATAGTGCCACAGTAAGACGTGTGCACATGCGACGTTTTGTGCGAGAACCGTGTACACTTTCCATCGCTGTCGAGCCTCGGAGAAAGAAAAATTACTGTAAGGAGTGTAAAACGACAAGAAGAAAGAGCAGAGAGATACTCGGCTAAATTCCAGCGTATACGGAGGACTGAGAGTCTGGAGCCGCTGCTTGCCATTCATTAAAAGAATGGCGGCCGCGGGGGCGGCGGGGGCGGCGGGGCGGCGGGGGCGGCGGGGCTGGTGGTGGGGGCGGGTGAGGGCGGCTCATAAGCGCGACGCCGCGCGGCGGGGCAAACAGTGCCATTAATGCGTGTAATTACCAGGGGTGCGCCTCCCCCTGCGGCGGCGACGTCGGCTAACAAACTTAACAGTTTTAAGAAAATCCACCCGCGCCGCCCCCGCCGGAACCGAGCTGCTCCTCGCCTCGTCGCGTGCTACAAGCACCACCCTCAGGCTGCCACACCCTACCCGGGGCACAGAGAGAGGTGGCGGCGGCGGTGGGGTTGGTGGTGGTGGCTGTTGGGGGGGGGGGATTCCCCGGGGAACCACAGCCACTTCTCGACAACACTGCAATAACCCCTTCGACAAAAGGTGGGTCTCTGCCGCGTGTAGAGGCGCAGGGGAAGAAAAACGACGGCGAGGGTTTCTTCTAGAAAGAAAAGACATGGCGTACAGGACTGAAAACGTGGTGGGAGGCGAATGAGGCAGGCCTGTAAGAGAGGAGCAGAAAAAGATCGATCTCTTGTCAGTAGCAAATGTGTACGGATGAGGCAAATTATTGCGAAGGATCAGTAGTATTTAGAACACCTGTTTGAAGCACAGACAAAATCTGTAGCCAGTTCAAAATTAGTTAAGGACTGACACCTTGGCATGAACACATGAAGAGACGGAAAGAAGTTGCCATGGATCGCAAGGCACCCAAGTGTGTTCTTATTCTTCCTTAAACTGGATAAAACAAGTAAATTATACACTGTACAAAACATGCAACTGGCATCGATGTGTCCTGAAAGTGCTGTGCGATGTCTTCAATTCAGTTTATTTGTAGCAACAAATTATCGAGACATTATACTGACATCCCCATTACTTGCTGGAGAAATACGTCTATAGTAGAAGCAGGCGAACATTCAGATTTGACAGACTCTGAAATATGGAAAGATATTGATCACACAGTTCTGTATTAAACGTTGCCTGTTTCAAAATATCATCATCTCACAGAAGCTGCGGGATAAAGTGTACAAAAGAATTGACGTTAACAGGTATGTACATACTAACGTAAGTACGAATATTAGGGACCGATACACAGAATTTTCAGTTAACATCATACACACCTTTAAATCGAATATTAGTATAAGGCTCAAGAAAGCGAGAACATAGTCTAAATATAATACAGATCTCTTGTCATATAGACATACTGCCTTTGTCTATTCGAAGAGAATCAATGCCAGACTGACCGTGACGATCTCAGAAGTATATGAAGGCCGGTAGCTCGTGATGGTTGGAAACTCATTCTTTCACAAGTTACATTACAATTTATTTTTTGATTTAGATTGCTCTTATGTTTGCATTGTAACTACACTCGTTAATGGTTGCAAATTATGTTGTATGATTATTGAGTAACGAATATTTCTCTTACGTCATTCACAATGATACATTCCGATGCGCATTTCGGCTGTGTAAATTTTAGCTAATGTCAATATGAATTTCTTCTCTATGTAAGAACCATAAAGGTATCTTCGTCAGGTGGTCAACGATGTTCTGATAGGTAGTTTGTCTCTGTGTATGGTTTCTTCGTGAAGTTACTCTTTGATTTCATTTCTATGATCAGTGCTAACACCACCTACCGGCCTTCGTTTAGTTGTTTGATATCTGAATCGCCACCAGCTCTCTTCTGACAGACAACGGCACCGTCAAGTATGTCTATGTGAGACGAGGTCTGTATTATATTCAATCTATTTGCTCAAACTTTTACTAAAGGTTGATTTAAACGTAAGTGTGATGTTCACTGAAAATTCTGTGTACGGATCATTAATATGCGTACTTATTTAGGAATGTATATTTTGCCATACCATAGTTAATATCTTTGCACATTTTAAAAATGTGTGTGAATTCCTATGGGACCAAACAGCTGAGGTTATCTGTCCCTAGACTTACACACTGCTTAAACTAACTTATGCTAAGAACAACACACACCGTTGCCCAAGGGAGAACTCAAACCACAGGCGGGAGGGGCCGCGTAATCCGTGACATTGCGCCTCAAACCGCACGGCCACTCCGCGCAGCTTGTACACTTTACCGCACAGCTTCTATCTGATGATGAAATTTTGAAACGGGTAAAGCTTAATGAGGACTTGTACGATCAAGACCTTTCCATATTTCAAAGTAACGTCAGATAGTTAACAAAAATATGTTTTCTCGTCATAAAATATATTTTAGTTAGCAAATTTTCAACATACGGAAAACTTTTTGTTGTTGAAGGTGGGTGAACATATTATGCCAACCCAATCTTGAAAATACATCATACTTTCGTTTGCTATGAATAGGAATTCAGTCAGAGCTTTCTAAAATGAGATAATTTCTGATAAATATGTCACACAACTGTCTGCTCACGAGTAAAGAAACAAATTGCTTGATTTATAGGTATCCTGTTATTAAGTCTTCTAATCCATCTAAGTATTTCTAACATTACCAAAAATAATATTTATGTCTGTTTATTGTGGTAAGAAAACTTACCTTAAATAGTCCAGCCGGTACTGAGAAACACGAAAACAGCGATACGTCAGGGGTGCAGCAATTGTGCTGCAAACAGTGATATTTATTTCATGTGATAGAGGCTGTATTCCTAAGATGAACATTCTTTGCTGATAATGCCATACTTATTAAAAAGTCAAAACTAGCCAAACGAAGGATGTCGATCTCTTCCACTCAGAACGTTCGAGAAACTTTCCTCTGACATTGTTCGTACCACACAAAAACAAAGATAGCAAGAATTACCACAATAGTTCCTGCAACCTAATAACGAACACAAAGTCATAGGACGCAAAGAGCGATCACACCGGACGGCAAGCAGCATGAAAATGAATTAGAGTGTCAACTGGATGTATTGTGACGGTAAGATAAGGGCTTTGCAGCCGTGGGTGGTTTTTACGGCTAAAGGTCCTGTAGCATTGATGGAATATGAGTCGTACCACCTTCGTGGGCTCCCCTCGACTGCTTTCGTTGTAACTGCTAATCCTAAGGTAATTTTTAACACACTAAATACGAGTTGTTCATGTTGTGTTCTAATGACCTTGCAGTCAGTTTAATAGTTCTTTTTCAGTTTCAACATTTTATTGTTACAGGACCAGCACCCTTTTTACTATTCATGAAGCGTTTATTAACAAAACTGTCCGTTGTAGAACATACGTTTAGCGACTAGTTTCGAACCAACTGGTTAATTCTCAAGCCTGGCCTATGGCACTGAAAGCTCCTGATCTTAATAACAAACATCAAAATGGCAATACATGTTTTACAAAATGTTCCCAGATAACTGTCAGAATCAATATGTGCCTACTTACCAAGTCAGAAACAGTTTTAATAGCAACAGACATTTTGCCGATGACGCAGTTGTCTATAATCAAGTTCCGTCTGAAAAAGCTGCACACGTATTAAGTTAGCTTTTTATAATCTTTGAAAATGATATAAACACTAGTAACTTTCTTTAAATGTAAGGAAGAGTAATACTGTACACTTGAAAAAACGCACAGCCACAATCAAATAATCACATAATTCACACAACAGTAATTTGTGCTGATATGAAACGAAATGGTTACACAGGTTCAATCATAGATACACTAGAATTCATTGGTAGGGTACTAGCGAAATGCAATCAGTCTACATAGGAAATTGCTTACAAAACACTCGCGCGACCCACCTTAGAATATTGCTTAGTTGAATGGGACCCTAACGAATAGGATTAACAGGAGATGCTGAACTTATATAGAGAAAGTCAGCACAAACTCACAGGTTTTACTGACTCATGGGAGAGCGTCACGGAGATGCTGAAAACAGTGAACTAATAGTCACTGTAAGACGGATGCATACTACACCGTTAAACCCTGCCGGCCTGAGTGGCCGTGCGGTTCTAGGCGCTACAGTCTGGAACCGGGCGCCCGCTACGGTCGCAGGTTCGAATCCTGCCTCGGTATGAGATAAAGAATACAAGATCAGAGTAATTACAGAGCTTACAGAGGCGTTTAAGTAATCTTTTTATTGTGCTCCATTTGTGAATGGAATAGGAAGAGCCCTAATATTGTTACGTTAGGAAAAACCCTCTGCCATGATTTTCACAGTGGTTTTGCAAATTATAGATATATAGATAGTTCACAAGTTTCCTATAGACGTGCTGACGTATCTTGACCGATACATGGAACCGTACTGCCCATTCGCGCTACCGCCGAAGAGCACAAGCTGGAGGGTTCACGCAGCGAACAGGTTAGTCACGGTGGTCCACAGATGTTGCGTTTCTTTTAGATTCTTATGAAAGGCGCCGCAGCCGGGGCCGCAATAGGTGCACCACACCCGAACTCAGGTTCCTGGGAGGCCGATGTTTCAGCACACGATCCATCATCAAGCGAATAATTAATCTGTACTCAAAGGTACTATATTACTAATTTCATTTTGTATATAAGCAGGGACAACAGATATATATTATGTGAGTGACAGGCTTATAAACACTTGTGACTCATAGGTTTAATCACCCGGTTTTGAAGTTATTGCAAAACAAAGTAACAAGTTTATCCTTAATCAGAACTGAAAACACGACTGTCATACTGAAATTAGTAAAACGACCAAGGATTTTGTGAATAGTAAAGCTCGGGAAGTGGATTTCTGTAAAAAATTTAAGTGTTTCTAAAATTAAATAATTAATTGTGTATTTCAATGTTGTACCCGTTATAACGCAGAAGCTACAAAATATGCTGTTCTTAAAACTGCAAACAAAAGTATTTTTTTTAAAAAAAATACTTGACCTGGTTTAGATAATAATCTTAACTTCAACATCAACTGAGATCGCTTAGGTATTGCTTGCACCGTGACAACAGATAGGCTAAGGCCATCGCTGATAGTTATTGAATTATTTAATAATTTTTATTGGCATTAATGGAAAAAATAGTTTATCATTAAGTGCACCTCATTTAACTTCACGGTGTTTAATTTTTGTTGAACCCCATGCCACAAGCAATAAAAAGTACCTTTACCTAAACAAATAGATGCATTGATTTTGTCGTTCACATCACAGGTAAGACAGTTCTGTTTATTGGCCAATTCACAATATGAAAAGTTGGTTAGTCAAAAAAGATCTTCTTCACATGGCAAGAATCTCCTTAGTATACGGAACTCGTCTTGGTACATGATACGATATAAATGCCGTAGTAGATACAGACAATAAGGCTACAGCTGACAGAAACAGGTGAGTACCATAGTCTCTTCAATACCATGGTTATGTCGTACGACAGATTCATAGTTTCTGTGAGATCATCAAACAGAATATTCTGGAAATTTGCTCATACACATTCAATGACTTCCTCATTTGTTTTAGTTATTTCCTATCCACGCTACGTGGCTCCGTTAGAATGTTATGCTGCTTCCCAGCCCGCAATACAGAGGAGTGTGTACAGAGATTCTTTAGAACATGTATGTCTGATACACACTACTGTTCAGAAAAATTTCTATACCCCGAAGGAATAGGTTAGATCACCCCAAAGTCAGAGGATGTGTACGAAAGTGGAAATATAACGTGAGATAAAGATTGGAGAGAAATGACACACTCTTACGCCCAGCAGCACCCTTTTTTGTGTGCCTGTAGTATTATGTCTCCCTCAGTCGGGGCAGGGTCGTCAAATAGAGCGGAAACATGTAGGCAAATGCCGGTATGCCTCGACGTAAAAGCGAGTGATTTCAGCATGTGAGTTCAAACCGGGTAGAATGGTTCATCTCTGGAAAACGGACTTGTCATACCGTGACACTGCGGCTCGCGCAGGGCACACTGCTATGACAGTGATGCATGTGTGTAAATAGTGGATTAAGGTGGGCTGCACACAGCAGTAACTGGGTGGTAGCAGACCACCGTAGTTTGGGTTGAATGCCATCTTGATTACATGGCTGTAACAGGCATAATCTACATCCACAGTGTTTACTCAACGATGGAGTAAGGCAGCCAGCCGTTGTGGACGAGCGGTTCTATGAGCTTCAGTCTGGAACCGCGCTGCTGCTACGGTCGCAGGTTCTAATCCTGCCTCGGGCATGGATGTGTGTGATGTCCTTAGGTTAGTTAGGTTTAAGTAGTTCTAAGTTCTTTGGAACTGATGACCTCAGATGTTAAGTCCCATAGTGCTTAGTCTGGTACCGCGCGCCGCGGAATTTGAATCCCCGCAAGATGTCATGGACGTCGAAGACCCATAGAGGTCTCTGCAGCGGCCAATAGTGGCGTCCCCGATAGAGTACTTAAGCGCCTGCCTGTCGCTGAGCCTGCCAATCTAACCTTGCGTACGCCTCAGGACATTTCGCCTCGCATTAGACAGCGTATTTACTTTCGTGTTTTCTTTACGAGTGGACATGGTTGTCTTGTTTGGTTTTCTTGACTCCGTTGTCCGTTCTTGTTGTTGTCGTAAGGTCCTTCGTTGGTCGTGTCAGTCCTCTCCCGTTGTGTTGTTGTTCGCGGGCCGCTCCGTGGGTCCCGCCGCATTTCCGTCACTTCAACCCCACGACTGTTCCGGTCACCGTTACAACATTTAGAGCAATTTGAACAATTTTTGGAGCAATGCAGTGGATAAAGACGTGCCTGCATCACGGTTCGACTCCATCTGCTGACTGAGCTGGTGGGATGTATACCACTGTGTCAGTTCCCACTGACTAGAAACCGCCAAATCCTCCGACTGCATTGGGCACATAAACCCATCACTGGCATTCAGAATGTTAAATATAGTGTTTTTGGTTGAGTACTTCCTCAACCTGTCCTTCAGTAATGGCTGTGTACGTGTTAGATGCCACCATGGTGAAAGTAATCAGGTAGACTGCATTGTCATACGGTATAGTGGGCAAGCACGTAGGTGGGACTGACGAATGACATCGAAAAAGTACAAAGAAGGGCAGCTCGTTTTGTATTATCGCGAAATAGGGGAGATAGTATCACAGACATAATAGGTGAATTGGAGTGGCAATCATTAAAACAAGGCGTTTTTCGTTGCGAGAACATTCTGTTAGCACTCACCTACATAGGGAGAAATTATCATCACGATAAAATAAGAGAAATCAGGGCTCGCACAGAAAAATTTAAGTGCTCGTTTTTTCCCGCGTGCCGTTCGAGATTGGAATGGTAGAGAGACAGCATGAAGGTGGTTCATTGAGCCCTCTGCCAGGCACTTTATTGTGAATAGCAGAGTAATCACGTAGATATAGAAATGGTTTTGGGGGGGGGGGGACAGTTGACAGTAATATAGGAGCTGACCTAAGTATTGAGGGCAATATGAACAGCAACCACTACATCAAAGGCCGTACAGTCCAGCATTGGAATACTAATAAGGCAAAGTCGTCATGAAAAGTGAGGCAATCTTCTCACCGCTACAAGTGGTTGAGGATACCCGTTCGGCAAAAATATGTCTTGCTGCGTGAAGAAGTCTGTAAGTACCTGCTGCACATTCTCGTCCTGCTGGAATTATCGACTTTTTAACGTCTTTTTTACGGGAGGCATGATAATCGCATGGGCAGAGATCGGGTCTGTGGGTGGGGTCCTCAAGTGTCTTCCACTTGAGTTGGCCGACCTTCTGCATTACGCCATTCGCGATATGAGGATGTACGTTATCACGAAGCAACAGCACCCCGTGCTGCACAGGACTACAATGGTGGTTTTCGGCAAACATGGTGCTCCACATACATTCATCATCCTCTGTTGTATGTCTGCCGCTGTTTGGCCTTCGATCGCCCAGAAAAGAATTTTAGCACGTTGCTCTTGTTTGGAATCATTTGGTAAGAACAGCGAGTTTACCTTCCTATATTTACTGGGCGTACGACGGAAAGAAACGAATCCCTTCTCCACATGTCGGTGTTTATATACCCGCAGCGGCGTCGCGCTAAGTTGCATATACACTGTAGCAGTGCTCTTAAATGGAAACTTTTTGATCATCCCTCGTGTTATGAAACATTCGTACGACCAATGCGCATTTTGCACTTGTATTTTCTGCGGTGTGTGTGTGTGTGTGTGTGTGTGTGTGTGTGTGTGTGTGTGTGTGTGTGTGGTGGAGAAGTTAGAGCAGCATGCGCTCTTCTTGCGCATCTGCGCTCCTTCACCCCTGCAAACAGCCCTCCACGTCCATGCCGGGCAGGGTTCGCCACTCCGGTCCCAGGCGGGGTGGTAAAATATACCACGACGTCCCGGCGCGTAGCTAGGTGCAATAACGCACGCAGAGCAGGAGGGTAGCTGCAAGCGCAGCAACTTTCGCCGGGCTGAGCAGAGCTCCGGGAGGAACTTGACGTCGGGGCAGGGGGCGTTCACTGCCGACTCGGGGGCAGGAGCAGGGGCTGAAATATAATCGCTCGCCGCCCCATACCCCCGCACCCCTTTTACCACAGATGGCCACACGTTTCGACGCAGTCCGCTGGCACGAGAGGCGGAGGCAGCACGAGTTTCTCCCGCTGGGCGCGCCGTGCGCATTGCGCGCAATGGATGGCGGCCCAGAATGAGATTGCGGCTTGAAATACTGTCTTTAATATGAAATGCCCCGACCCTTCTCCCGATGCCGACTCTGGCTATCAGCTGGGCTCTATACGCAGCTCGTACAGTCGTAGTCTTTTTAACTCCTCGGAGTAGTTGAAGAAATGAATTACTGTCCGATCCTCGCTGTGTAAGGAGGAAAAACTTAAAATGAAGAGTCTACATACGTGAAAAGTGATTGCGGGAATTGCACTACGCTTACGAAGAAATAAGGAGTATCAAAATTTATTTAGAGCAGAATTATAATGCATATAAAATTTATAAATGAAACAGTCTAGCTGAAAACTTCCCCCAAGGTAACGCTGTGATTGAATGAGGAATGGAAACGTATGTCACGCTTTCGACAATTTCAGCAAAATGTTCACAGGAATTAGGGAGACTGATCAACATTCTGTTCATGAAGAAATTCTGAAGAGGTGACTCGCTAGTTAAAGTAGAATGAACACGGAAAGATAAGCTGTGTTCCACATCATTTGTAGTTTATAAAGTCTGAAAGGTGGCTACACTGAGTCACAGCGCCAGAGACTGCGCCAAAGATTATTATTCCGCCGCCTCCACTGGTGCAGTAGTAGTTCAGAGGATGTCGAGGGCGGTTGTTGTTCTGTTGGGCGAGAGAGTGGATGCTGTTCGGTTGGTGTAATGTATAGATGGAAGAAGTTGCAATTGTCAGAGTGTATTTGAGAAAGGAGATGGGCTTCTGATTTATGATGCTGGTGTAATGGAAAATTTTCGTCAATATATAATGAGGTGAAAAGGTATTACAGTTTGCTTTAATGACAATGCCTCTTGCTCACAGGTACAGTCAACAAGGCATCTGGCTCGTATTCATTTATTAGACTTGTAATTCTGGTTTCTATGTGCAGTTATAGTATTTCTGGTTTTTCAATTAGTTAATTGTAAATGGTGTTTAAAATATTTGCCGTATTGAGAAAGAACCGAGCCAGATACATGTACGTTGAGTCACACTACCACACACAGAACAGTTACACTTGTGCTTTGTTGTTTCGTAGCTTTTATAGTTGCAGGGGACTTAATTAATCAATTGCGTTAATGGGAATTCCTTGTCTTTCTTTATTTTTATTTTATGCAGTCAGATCGCGTGCTAATACTAGTCAGGGCCAACCGGTTACGAGACTTCGTAACCGGTCACACAGCTACTAAAATTATTGCATTTATTCATTAATATTTCTAATTAAGCCTCCATGCAAGTCTTACTTAAATATTTTCGAAAGCAGAGCTAACAACTGCCGTGTGTTTTTCAAATTTAGTGTACGTATGTGTTTTTTTAAACTTAGTGTATTGTAACAAAGAAATTGTTATAATTTTATTTAAAATTACTCTCTAATTATTTCATTTCATTGCATTATAATTCCTAATTACGAGTGAAACTACGAAAAAATAGATATTAAATCCCAATTCGTAAAGAAGGAGATATTGATGATTACATTATGACTAAACACTTTGCAAGACGCATCAGATACGATATACGCAATGGTTCAAATGGCTCTGAGCACTATGAGACTTAACATCTGAGGTAATCAGTCCCCTAGAACTTAGAACTACTTAAACCTAACTAACCTAAGGACATCACACACATCCATGCCCGGGGAAGGATCCGAACCTGCGACCGTAGCGGTCGCGTGGTTCCAGACTGTAGCGCCTAGAACCGCTCGGCCACATCGGCAGGCGATATACGCAATCTTCTGTACAGATACAAACATTCTTGGCAGCATCATGAACTTTCGACTTGTCGCTTGCGATGCACAAGTACGTTAGACTACCTCAGGGAATCTCAGAGTAGCGAGCATGGAGGGAATGGACAGGGACTGCAGACAGGTGGCGCTCGGTGGGAATGTGGGTCAGCAGTGAGGCGTACCGAGATAGACAGCACAGTTGCGATAACACGGTCCCGCACCTGCTTGGTTCAAAAATGGGTCTGAGCACTATGGGGCTTAGCTTCTGAGGTCATCAGTCCCCTAGAACTTAGAACTACCTAAACCTAACTAACCTAAGGAACCTAAGGCCATCACACACATCCATGCCCGAGGCAGGATTCGAACCTGCGACAGTAGCGGTCACGCGGTACCAGACTGAAGCGCCTAGAACCGCTCGGCCACTTCGGCCGGCGCACCTGCCTAGTAAGCAGATCCTGGGTTGGAAACTCAGCCCGGTACATATTTTCACTCGTTGCCGCTGATCCTGCGAAATGTCCCGATGCAGCCGACATCAGTAATCCCTTCCCTTTTCATTCCTTTCCTCCTCCCCCCCCCCCCTCCCAACCTCCACCCTCCACATTCAGCTTGTGTGTAATGTATCACATCTGCGTATTACGCGTGGTATCTGTTCTTTCGGACATGTCCGAGGGAACAGACACCACGCATTCATTTTACTCACATCCTGTTGTGTTTGTTACTGAGTGGAGCGTACAAGAAATGGAGTGCTATTCTTGGGAGGAAAGGGCAGACATGCACTGTGCTAACGGGGTGGCGTATGGAAATGCTCAAGCTGGCCAACGTTCGTACATTTGCCGTGTACCGAACCATCGAGTACCACATCCACGCACATTTACTGCCATCCACAGGTCCCTGCGTGAGACAGGTTCGCTTGAGGTAAGTTTTCCACTGGTACGTTCTCGTAATGGCACACGTGCATTTAAGGCCTATTTAGAAACTCGGTGAATTCATTTTGTGTTGCGGGTGGAAGACCTGACGGACGCGGTCATCAGTGCACAGTGCACACACCAGGGCTTGAAGAGGAGGCTGTAACACTGCTGGAAAACACACCTTCAGCAAGCTCCCGGCGTGTTGCACGGGAAATGAGTGTAAGCTATTCCACAATTTGGCGATTATGGCATGAATATGGTTTCACCCCTGCTGCCTTTTTGAAGGTTCACACCCCTAACCCAGACGATTTTTTCACGTCGAATTGAATTCTCCCCGGTTGTTTTGCAAAGGTGTGCCATTCAACCGGGCTTTCTGAACCGTGTACTTTTTTTACGGATGAAGCATCTTTTACACGACATGGTATGTTCTGCAGCCTCAATTAACGTGTGTGGTCAGGGGAAAAGCCACACGCCACCTTTGTACGTGGTCACTAAGCATTTGGGCCGGCTTTGTAGGCGATAATCCGGTCAGTCCATGTATGTTCCCCCGGCGACTGAACGCAGACGGATTCTTAATCTCTTTTCGAGAAACTCTGCTAGATTTGTTGGAACATGTTCCACTCACCTTGCGACAGTAGACGTGGTACCAAGACGGTGGTGCATCTGCGCACTTCGCACATGGAGTTCGAATGCATTTGGATGAACCCTTTGGTGAGAACTGGATACGGCGCGGCGAGCCAGTGGCATGGCCTACACGATCTTCTGACCTGACACTCATTGATTTTTCCTTCCGTGCCCAATTAAAATCTGTTGTCTATGTAACGCCCATTGAGACCGATGAAAAGCTGATAGTGCGCATTATGGCAGCCTCCGGTGCAATTTCCACTTTGCCAGGATAGTTTGAAAGAGGGCGACATTTACTCCAGTTACTCCAGCATCATTGCAGAGTACGCGTTCGAGCAGGGGGGCGTAATTTTGAGGACTTTTTGTAACTGTTTTTAGATAAAGGTTATAAAACTGCACCCCGACACTCTGTTACCTCGATGACACAAATACATTCAGAACGTTGCCCTGCAGCCTTGCTGCCACGACTGTTCGGATAGCAGGTTGTTTGTCTACCCTCTTGGCGACGGTTCTAGGCGCTTCAGCCCGGAACTGTGCTGCTGCTGCTACTGTCGCATGTTCGAATCCTGCCTCGGGCAGGTTACTTAGGTTTAAGTAGATCTAAGTCTAGGGGACTGATGACCTCAGATGTTAAGTCCCATAGTGCTTAGAACCATATGAAGAATTTTTTTTTTTTGGCGACGCTGTTCAACGACACCTAGGGCCGTACGCTAAGGGATGCGTATATGGATTCCCATGTATAGTATGCTTGTTATGACTCGCTCTACCAGCCATCTAATTTTCTATATTGCTTTCAGACACACCTTGTATTTGTGGATATAATGTAAGTCGTGCCCAATACGGTGTTCAAAGCAAAATTTAATTAGTGATTGCTGCACTTAATCACAGCTTTGCTTTTGCCTGAGAGTACCGAATTTCTGTCCCTGGACCTTTGTTGAAAGATAGTCTGTTATAAGTTTCTTGCCTTTAATTTCCATTTAATGAAACTTTGAGTTAAAAAAGTCTCGAAATTAAAGATTTAATAGTCTTCAATATTCGATTCCGTCTACATTACTAAACTTTATTCGCAATTAAAGAGGCTGTGCTTTATTTCAGTAATTAAGTGAAACTGGATTAAATTTTCATATTACCTGTAAATCCGGTAAATTTAATAACACATTTCAGAGGGGAGATGTATCTTATACGTACCGAAATGACCGAAGTCCTAAATTAAGTTATCATGGTGGTGCGGAACTCGAGGTTGGACGGAGAAAGTACTCACCTTAATGCTGGTGCTTAATCAACGGCTAACGTGCAATAGAGGCAGGTCCTTCCATTTTATGTGCTTTGCACTTTATTTTTTACGGCCTGCTACTAATATTCGATGTGCGTGGAGGATAGTTCTATAGACAGATTTATTTTAGAGATTCTCAGTTAATACTATAGATTGTAGAGAATGACTAAGGATACTGTTTACGGCCAACTTTCAGTTTCCAGAACTGATAAACACCGCACAAGAAACCACTAGGCATGTATTTTAACCGAAATCATAAAAAGCACAATAGCACATCTAGATGGATTTTAATGGAACTGTCCCCAACCGCGAGGCCTATACGTGTTAATGGGAGAATATTTTTGTACACAACAATGGCATTAGTAGCTGCAGTGCAAACGATACTAATGTATATTACGTGATCCCAAATTCGGAACAAAAGAAATTGTTTTATATATATTTGAATCTAAACCAATGAATTTTTTCCTTGCTTTTGCTCCTTGCAAGCATACAGTTATAAGATTGCATAGAACTTGTACTACTAGTACGTCCCTGCTGCTGGCAAGATTTTTGCAAAGACTTATTTCCTCTCGTCGATTCTTTCTCCTTTGTAATGTACTCGTTCAGTTTTTCAACATCCTTATTTTTACACCGGGCTTCGAACACTGCTAGGGTCTTCTTTTCCGGTTTCCCCACTGTTTACATAATGTTATTCTCCTGAAGTTTCTTCATTTATTGTATTCCTCTTTTGTTGCAAATAATGGTTTGTAGTTGAATATAACGTTCTTCGACAAAGGCGATACACTTCATACTATTCCTTGTTACATCGTAACCTAGCTTCTTAAACAAAGTAGTTTCACTTATTCCCTGACACGAACCCCAGTTTCTATCTCTAGCGAATCGCTGTTTACTTTTTTATTACTCTTCCCTGTTTTAGTGTCAGCTTAGATTCTCGTGAATCCACATTTACACCTGAGTTTTCTGCCTGTTCCGTTCAAAACTCCCATGCCCTTACTTGGTGTAACGATACCTACGCTATCCGTGAACCTAATCAGTGTTACCTGATCCTTTTGAAAGTATATATTGCGTTCCAGAAACTTTATATTACTACCTTCATCGTATGCTTCAATGTACAACGTAAGCCATAATTCTACCGTACATACGCCTTTTGTCTTTCACGATTTTCCTCTTTTGTTACTTCTGCTTCATTTAGTAGCAATTGTTGATTACTTCACCCTTTGTAGCTTGTATGCATTTTTTCATGATTTCTACCCTTTATTACAGATTACATTGTATTTTCTGTACATTAGCAGTTACTGAGGAAGTCTGCTACAGACTGGAGAAATGTAGAAAATCAACGGTAGCTACACGTATTAGAAACACATACTACATTTTGAAAGATAGAAGTCAATCTGAAAATAATCATCCATAATACAAAAAACACAGTTGATGCGCCATTAAGAATACTGTGTTTAAAAACTCAGGATTCCTTAATAGCCTTAAGCCAGATTTAATTTAACAGACTTAAGACGCGCCATTGCGACACAGATGACAGACTTACTATTCGTGTTGCGAATATCGTTGTGAAAGAAGTAATGTTTCTTTTACCTAAAACCGTGTTGTGGAATGAAATACATGCAAGCAAGTATTATTTCTGTAGCGCATGTTACACAAAATTATCGGTAGTGTACCAGAAGAAAATACAATGCTAATAAAGCTGTGGAATGAAGAATCGTAAGTGAACAACTGAGACGTCAAAGTGGTAACAAAGCAATAGTTCACCATATCCGCTGATGCAAAACTATCTGCAATCATCCAACACAGGCTGTGTTGTCCCACTCAACAGACGAGATACATTCAGCTGACTTCTACATCAAAATAATAACAGCAGATACAACTGGACATCGACTTCCAAATGCATCATCGTCAGCAGAAAAGTACACAAATTATAGCGGTTGTATTTCTGTCCAAAGAATTGTAAAATTTCCACAACGGCTATTGTTTACACGTATTTACTTTACTGAGACTCACACAACTGGTCAATTTCGGCCTTACATGCTATTTTCAGGTGCTGTAAGAGTCAACATGTCGTAATATTATTCGGTTATTTAACAGCGGGCTTAGCAGTTCTCAGACCGAGCATATACGTGCAAGCATCAACTTTAAAAACATAATTTTTACTAAATGTAGCAACAGTCATTCTCGAAAATTTTACCATGCAGTAGGTCATTGTATATGCTTGAGAGCGAGCCAGTAGTTTCGATAATGACTGTTACTGCTTTCAGGAAACAGTCTATTTTTAAAGTATACGCTTGCACATTATGTGTTCGCTCTCAGAACTCCTATGTCCACTGTTAAATACAGGAGTAATATTGCAAAATATTGGCACCTATAGCACTTGACAATGACACGTAATGTCGAAATTGGACATTTGTGCGAGTTTTAGTAAAGCGAATAAGTGTAAGTAACAGCAGAGATGGAAATTTTCCAATGTCTTTCAAAAAATATATGGCTGTGTTACCCTATATGAAGAAAATTATTGAATATTTCTGAATTTAGATTAATTAAAAGATTTTGTCGTTAAGCAACATATTGGGTATTACAGCTGTAAGTGCAGATACTTTTATTGGCGACTGAGGACAGTGTACTGAGCAACGTTACATCAGTATTTACTTCGTTCGCACATTAATAATAATAGTCATTACGAGTAGAATGTTTATAGCTTGGTTAGTATGTTCAAGTACATGTGGCACAAGCAAGCCACTGGTGTTTATTTTTCCTGGACAGCAGGTCAGGTACTGAAGTGTGTACATACTGACATGCGTAGTCCACCTCATGGCATAGTCATGACCATGCAGAAAACATCAGGTAGTAAATTATGTGATGTGTTTTCGAGAATACTGTTAGATACAGAGAAAAAGACGGTTAACAGTTTCAAGTGGGTACATATTAAGGTACCAATTATCACCAGAACTATACCTCTACCCTAACACACGGTATATGAAGAAAGAGTCGAGTAATTGTGTACAATGGGTAACAGCCTGTGTCCAATATTTGAAGCTTGTGCTAAACATGATCACATTTTAAATGCTACCGTCTTCTGATTTCTGTAAGAAATAAACGGGAATAAGGAGACAGGTGCCATTGGAGCTTTGGTATGCGAGAATGTGGGGCAAATAAAACAGACAAGTTTTTTATTATTTCCAGTAGACAGAAATAAAGTAAACTTCCAGCTTACTTAATTACATTTATCCAACTAAATTGTTAAACCCTATAATTCACAGCATCATTGCATTATTTTGCTTTCTACATATAATAGTTTAACATGCAGAATATGCTCATGGTAGTATGTAACATCGGGCAGGAGTAATGGTTTACTGTAAGACAGCAGGTGCATACAACTGTGAAATAGAAACTGAGAGAAATAAGTATTTACTTTGTTTGCAGACTAATAATTAAATCTGTTAAAGGTAGTATATTTTTAGGTTGGTCAGTACCTCCAAGTACGTGTGTCAAGAGAAATCCGTTAACGCTTACTTTCCCTTAGGCAGCAGGTCAGGTGTTGAAGAGTCCACTTACTGGTCCAGTTACGCCGAAGCACAAAACATCAAGTCATAAATTATGTGACGTGTTGGCAGGAAGACGGTTAGACGTGGAGAAAACACAAGTAATCCACTGAAGTGGGCACATATTAATGCACCAATGATTACAATATCTGCACCTAATCACCTAACACACTGTACCTGGCAATTTAACGCCAGTAGATGAGGAAAAGTTGCTCAAAACATGTAGTGTTATGTTAAGTTAAACAGAAGGGAAATATAAATATGACTGATAGCACTGTAACACAAATAAATAAGCACTGAGGCGTTCAAACCAAGCTTTGGGTTGATGGCAGTTTTACCTTTACCTTATCTTGAAGAAGACAATTTCGAAAACTGGGCACTGATATCATTTTTCTGTAATTTCGTTCTGTTGTATTGTATTGTATTGTATTGTATGTTAACCGGGGACCTAGAAACGACGGAGAGGCTCCGTCCCCGCCGCAGCCGCAGTGGTTCACAACACCACGACGACTACCGCATTCCACTTCACCCCTCTGCCGCCCTACACCGAACACAAGGTTACTGCGCGGTTCGGCCCCCGGTGGACCTCCCAGGGAAAGTCTCACACCAGACGAGTGTAACCAAAATGTTTGAGTGGTAGAGTAATGGTGGTGTACGCGTACATGGAGAACTTGTTTGCGCAACAATCGCCGACATAGTGTAGCTGAGGCGGAATAAGGGGAACCAGCCCGCATTCGCCGAGGCAGATGGAAAACCGCCTAAAAACCATCCGCAGACTGGCCGATTCACCGGACCTCGACACAAATCCGCCGTGCCGATTCCTGCCGCTCCTTCCCGCTCGGAAAGCCGTGCGTTAGACCGCACGGCCAACCGGGCGGGCCCTGCAATGACGTTAATAACATAATTGTCAAAAAATAAGTTGGTCACTTTACGACTCTGACGTGCCAGAAGTAGTGTATCCCGGAATGAAGACGAACACAGACCGTGCTATATTGTGTTCCGTAGGCCACTCAGCTGGTGATACGAGAACGACTGTCTGCCGTAGTGCGACAGGCGGTAAAGCGTGAGAACGGGGCTGTTGAGCTGAGTAGGCCGCCATGTTGAGGGATGGGCGAGCACAGAGCTGGCTGTACTCGTAAACGTAGCTGCTCGCAGTAAGTTTGTGCAGTTTATGACGGCAGCGCTCGGCGCTACTCCAGCCGACGGCGCCAGCGCTGATGAAGCACCACTTGCCGATGAGTGGGTGGGGACAGGTGCAAGAGGACGGAGCGCGGGGGCGGGGGGTTGCTCATTCGGGCGTCCGCTCTGTGTGCGCAGCTCCGGGGCCAGTGAGGACGCGATTCTAAAAAAAATGACCGGCTAAGGACTCTTTCCGGGCCCAACGACAACCGTCACGTGATTTACGCTGATTTCCATTAAGTAGTGAATAATTAAAAATGTAAGCTTACCTGATTACGTCAAATCCTACGATAGGCGGACAATCGGCGCATACTGAATGACATAACCAATACTGTGTCAAGTACCTTACACGAAGTATACGAACAAGAACAATGAAATGCACGAATAAGGGCAAACACACAATTACGGCAACAAGATAATTGGTTCAAATGGTTCAAATTGCTCTGAGCACTATGGGACTGTGGTGTGCATACTGTAAGACGTTCGGTATACACATCATCAGATTATTTGACTTGTCGCTCTAACGAAGTAGGCGAGTGTCAGCAATATGTCTCGTGGTCTTATCGTGGCGTGTTTATCTTCTGCCGTTAGGTCAGACGATAGAAATGCCACTTGCATGCTTAGAGTAGTAGATTGACGGTGACCAACTTTAAACAGAACTTGATTAATTTTCACACACATTTATTAAAATAATAAAAATCATAGAAATTACTTAACTTGATTCTGGATGCTGTTTACAATTGACAATCTGAAATTCCTTTGGTCTTGGTACGTTAATCTTATTCTCACATGTCTCTGATACTTGACAAAGTGTCTATACATTTCTCTTCATGGCTATGTACAGGACTATGATAATCTTATTAGGCGCAGACTGAAACTTGACTACAGACTAATGCAGACTAACTAATTGGAGGTCTGTACACTCGTTATAATACCTCGCGCGTTCACGTATCACTGTGCGAGTGTGATCCGTGAGGAGAAAAGGTTCTACGTTAGCAGCTATCTCATTGGCTGCGTTATATATTAATACGCGGATCGGCGGAAGCAGAATTTAGTCCGTCTCTAAGGCAGCGCCATCTCGTAGTGCAGAGACGGACGAGCGCTGTACCTGCGCTGTTGTGCTTAGCAGGGCGCGCTCTAGTGGGAAAATTGTGTATGTGCTGACTACGTGGAACTATGTACACAACAGGGGCTTAACTTCTAAGGTCATCAGTCCCCTAGAACTTAGAACTACTTAAACCTAACTAACCTAAGGACACCACACACATCCATGCCCGAGGCAGGATTCTAGCCTGCCACTGTAGCGGTCGCGCGGTTCCAGACTGTACCGCCTAGAACCGCTCGGCCACTCCGGCCGGGCAAGATAATTGGAATGACAGACATAGGCTCACGTGCTGAAACAGAAACAGAGAGTGAGATTAACATTTAGAACTATAGTAAGAAAAGACAAAATTAAGGAACACAAAAATCGATCAGCTGTTTTATATATGACACGTGGATTAAGAAAGTCAAAGGTACATAAATAAAGTACCAGTTACACCCTGTGTAAACTAAATATGACTTGTAACGAATATAATAGCCGGCCGCTGTGACCGAGTGGCTCTAGGCGCTTTAGTCCGGAACCGCGCTGCTGCTACGGTCGCAGGTTCGAATCCTGCCTCGGGCATCGATGTGTGATGTTTTTAGGTTAGACAGGTTTAAGTAGTTCTACGTCTAGGGGACTGATGACCTCAGATGTTAAGTCTCATAGTGCTTAAAGCCATTTGAACCATTTTTGAATATAATATGAGGGTAATTGAAACATTCGTCTGTACACAGAAATTTATCAAATGAATGTTGAAGATATATTTTATTGCTACCTCGAATGTGACAGGCTCAATGATAGGCCGAGGCCTTGCATCCGAAATAAGTAGATGGTGAGATCTGTAACACAAGTCTATGTACTTCCCTGTTATATTTTACTTAACCTTCCTAAATGCAAGCACTCCGTCTTCAGGCCACGAGTGGCCCATCGGCACCATCCGACCGCTGTGTCATCCTCAGGTGAGAATGCGGATAGGAGGGGTATGTGGTCAGCACACTGCTCTCCCGGTCGTTATGATGGTTTTCTTTCACCGGAGCCGCTACTGTTCGGTCGATTAGATCTTCAATTGGCATCACGAGGCTGAGTGCACCCCGAAAAGTGGCAACAGCGCATGGCGGTCTGAATGGTCACCCATCCAAGTGTCGGCCATGCCCGACAGCGCCTAACTTCGGTGATCTGGCGGGAACCGGTGTATCCATTGAAGCAAGGCCGTTGCCTCTTAAATCCAAAAATGTTGTAATTTTTGAAAAATTTTCCACATGAATAATATTTCAAAATCATGAGTCATAACCTCAAAATTGTGAGAAATATAGGGTTAAACTGTATGGAAAGACGGTTAATATATAACATGAACAAGAGGGAACAATAAGAGTGGAAGAACGAGAACGATGTGCTCGGATTAAAAAGAGTGTAAGACAAAGCTGTAGTCTTTCGGTCGAACTCTTCAGTCTATACATAGAAGAAACAAACACGGAACTAAAAGAAGGGTTGAAGAGTGGAATTTAAATTCAGAGTGCCAGAGTATCAAATACAAGATTTGATGATGACATTGCTATCATCAGTGACAGTGATGAAGAATTACAGGATCTGCTACATGGAGTGAACAGTGTAATGAGTAGAGAATATGGACTGAGAGTAAATCAAAGAAAGACGAAAGCAATTAGAAATAGCAGAAGTGAGAACAGCGTGAAACTTAACATCAGGATTGGTGCTCACGAAGTAGATCAAGTAATGGACTTTTGCTGCCTAGGTAACAGAATAACCCATAATGGACAGAGCAAGGAGGACATAAAAGCAGACTAGCACTGGCAAAAGAGGAATTCATGCACAAGAGAAAACTACTAGTATCAGACACTGGTCTTAATTTGGGGAAGAAATATCTGAGAATGTACGTTTGGAGCACAGCACTGTGTGGTTGTGAAACATGGGCTGTCGGAAAACAGGAACAGAAGAGCATTTGAAATGTGCTGATACAGAGGAATGTTGAAAATTAGGTGTACTGATAAGGTAAGAAATGAGGAGGTTCTCCGCAGATTCGGCGAGAAAAGGAAAGTATGGAAACCACTGACAAGAAGAACTGACCGGTTGGTAGGACATCGGTTAAGACGTCAGGGAGTAGTAACCTCCACTGTATTAGAGGGAGTGGTAGAGGCGATTGTAGGAAAAGGCAGATGTTGGAATACATGCAACAAATAATTGAGGAGGTGGGGTGGAAGTGCTCTTCTGAGATGAAGAGGTTGGCACAGGAGAGGAATTCATGGCGGGACTTACTTTTAAGTCTGTAAGTATTGAAAGCTGCGATGTTGTTAAACTTTTTTAAAAATAAGAAGAAATCAAATAAGTATATGCAAAAATTCCAAGTTATTAAACTACTACCTATCTTAGTAATAAGATAGCAGGTCATTTGTAAATGGCAGAAAATAAAACAGAAAAATGAAACATCACCCTCTTGAAAGAGCCCACTGGTCTCTTTGAGCGTTGTGGATGGTGTAGGACTGATACCAGGGGATCTCGTGACCCTCCACTGAGAACGTAAGTCGTCGCATTGAAGTTGGGTGTAAGTGTCGCTCGCTTATATGGAATCGGTGTGCATTACGGGTCGTCGTGGGGACGTGACAGCATGCCAGATAGTGGCTATGGTGTTTGGACGCGCCAATGGTCACACTGTAATTGAAGTTGACAGATGTTCTGATACATTACGTAGAACATCGGGAGCACTGGTGGCCCCATGGCCGTGCGGCGTTTAATCCACAGTATGTAGAAAGTGTAGCTCACGCCAGATGTCGTTGTGTGATATTTTTGGGGTGTTTTTCATATGGTGACTTGGGCCCACTCTTTCATGTTACAGCGAAAACGAACCGGATTGTTAAAGTTAAAATTATCGATGAGCAAGTGTTGTCCTTCTTGCTGCAACTTCACATTCAGTACACTGAAGACAACAGCCGTGTTCATAGTTGCACGCATACTGTGCTGGTCGGACTAGCCCGCTAAATAACTCTATCTTAGCACCTGGGAAAATAACTGGGACTTTTAGCAGCAGCGGGTGAAACGTAACGATCTGTATTCACGCAACTGGAAAGCTCTAAACCATCTTGTGACATAATTCTATTCAACTCGCCGCTCTTTTCATAAATCTGAGATCGATTGCGACGACTCGATCTGTTCCTAGTAATTGCTTCAGATAAAAGTTCCTCGGTAGCGTAGAATCTAAAATGTTACGTAACAGGCGTTATTTCGGGTGTAACATAATACACACGTTTGGCCTGCAACGTAAAATTGCTAGAAGCTGTCTGCCCCCCTCCTTATTTGTCATTTCACTCATTTTACCTTATGTACTTTCTTCGTGTGCTTCAAACTGTTTCTTTGGTTTTTTTTTTTTTTTTGTTTTGGTTGGAACTCAGAACCACCTCTCATTCGTTGTTGCGTAATATATCTATCTGTAAGTGATAGCTTGTATGCGTGTAGCTGAAGACGTAATAAATGTTAGTCTAGAAAAAGTATTTATTAAGAACTGGACGTCTAATGACTACTGATTATGATGATAACAACGATGATGAATCACTGAAACAGCAGTAACTTGGTAAAATATAAAACATTTGACGATATGACATTGGAGCACATTGTTAGTAATGCATAAAATTAGCACATGCAATGCAGGCATAGTTCTGACATTTAATTAATTTATAATTTTATCAGCATTCTCCTCATTACAGCTTTTCTTAAGCAGAAATAGGGGAAGATGTACCTCGTCTGGTCATATATTTCGTAGTAGTGTACTGTGCAAACAACTGTCAGAATGTATTGGAATTAATAGTTATTTCTATATAAAGACAAATGTGGATAACCTTGCAAACACAAAGAAACAATAATAGTTCGTTCCCTTCTTGACGCTCACACATCATACTACGTTACTTATGTCGTTAACAGAGACAATACACAAAGCGTAGTCTTCCACTCAGGCTTATCTCGCGACCAGCCAGGACGAGGTGCCGTTGTCACAGTCCAGCGCTCCCTTACTCTTACAAGTATGCTGTTCAACTACTGTTTTCGTAACACCTGATGTCATACCCGCAACTCTAAAATCGGTAAAGTAGTTAAATATTTTACTGTCTCATTTCTTCCTTTCTGTGTACTAAATATTTCAGCTTTAACTAACCCACGATCAATTTTTTCGTAAGTTACATCAGGCCAACTAATCTCTGCTTCTGAAATTGCATGACGCAGGGAAGTACGTTGCCTGCAGCCCAGTACGAGCGTTTAACGGGTTCCACTAAATAAGTCCTCTTTTTATTAAGTCACTCAAGTAGCGAATGGTTGCTTTGTACTTCGTATTTTAATTGCATCTGCTATATATATATATATATATATATATATATATATATATATATATATATATATATATATATATATATCAGGAACATCGGAATGGCTATACAGCCGGAATTACGTAAGTTGATTCCGTGTTCTTTAAGTTCAGGAAGGTGCCGGTTAGTGATAAGAATACGAGCTTATCGGATATCGGACCAGATTTGCAGCCGGCCGAAGTGGCCGTGCGGTTAAAGGCGCTGCAGTCTGGAGCCGCAAGACCGCTACGGTCGCAGGTTCGAATCCTGCCTCGGGCATGGATGTTTGTGATGTCCTTAGGTTAGTTAGGTTTAACTAGTTCTAAGTTCTAGGGGACTAATGACCTCAGCAGTTGAGTCCCATAGTGCTCAGAGCCATTTGAACCATTTTTGAACCAGATTTGCAATAGAATTCGAGTTGGGGACACAACTCAACATATCGCCCTTAACGGAACAAAATCGATCGATGTAAAGATAATTTTCGGAGGGTCCCAAGGTAATGTCATAGGGCCGTTACTGTTTACAGTGTATTGTTCAGGAAGGCAGGCAAGGTTGAGGCGTCCCTTCGTTTTGAGGCAAAAATCTGGTTAAGCCATAGTTAAAATTGCCGGCCGGTGTGGTCGTGCGGTTCTAGGCGCTTCAGTCTGGAACCGCGTGACCACTACGGTCGCAGGTTCAAATCCTGCCTCGGGCATGGATGTGTGTGATGTCCTTAGGTTAGTTAGATTTAAGTAGTTCTAAGTTCTAGGCGACTGATGACCATAGATGTTGAGTCCCATAGTGCTCAGAGCCATTTGAACCACAGTTAAAATTTATTCAGATTCGGTAAACACCGTCACCAGGAGGACGCCGCCAATTCGGAGGTGTTGAAACAGGGGACTGAGAGGAATCCATCAGGGAGACAAGGGTAGATGAGTCTGTTCGGTTCGGGAGCCAGCAACGAAGTAACCGTCGCCTTCATGGCTTCGTCTCTTTGCCGATCACCCGAGTATTACGTCATACATCCATCGCACACTATTGGTTCCCTCTGAGCGGACAGCGGGAGTAGCGGCAGCACGCACTCACGATTTTTACACATGGGTAGCTGAGTGCTACTCACACGGACAGCTCGTGGTGTGGTGGTGGTAGGTAGCCAGGCCAAGCCAGCTCCGAGCAAGGCGTTTATGTTAACTGATGTTAAAACGCAGACAATAAAAATCTTAAAAAACCTGTTTTTCCTTACCATAAATCCTTCTGAACTAGCGGCCCTGCATATTCCTCCCCCTTCTACGTGAATGATCTAGTAAAAAGTGTTGGAAGCTCTTTAAGACTATTCGCGGACGATGCTGTTGTATGTAGGAGAATAGCAACGTCAGAAGACAATATCGGTTTGCAGAATGACCTGCTGGTGATTGAAGAATGGTACAGACTCCGGCAGTTGACCCAGAGCCTGAATAAATGTGACATTTTGTGCATACATAGGAAAATAGATCCACTACTGTAAAACTACACTACTGATGAGAAACTGTTGGAAATTGTATCTACCGTAAAATACGTAGAAGTAACTATCCAAAGCGACCTTAAGTGGAATGAGCACTCAAAACAAATAGTTGGAAAAGCAAATGCCTGACTAATATTATTCGTAGAAAGAATATTCAAATATTCAAATGTGTGTGAAATCTTATGGGACTTAACTGCTAAGGTCATCAGTCCCTAAGCTTACACACTACTTCACCTAAATTATCCTAAGGACAAACATACACCCATGCCCGAAAGAGGACTCGAACCTCCGCCAGGACCAGCCGCACAGTCCATGACTGCAGCGCCTCAGACCGTTCGGCTAAGCCCGCGCGGCAGCAAGAATATTAAGGAAACGTAATTCATCCACGAAGGAAGTGGCTTAGAATGTGGTTTTACGACAGATTCTTGAATATTGTTCATCAGTATGGGGTGCACAGCTGGAAGGGCTGTTAGAAGAGATAGAGAAGAGCCAACGAAGAGGGACACGTATCATCGTCGCGGAACAGTTTAGCCGACGCGAGAGCGTTACAGAGTTAGTCAACAAACCGCAGTGGCAGACGTTACACGAGAGGCGTTGCGCATCACGGAGAGCGTTACTATTAAAATTTTGAGAGAACACATCTAATTCAGGCAGAGAGAGTCGGACAACATATTGCTTCCTCCCACATACATCCCGCGAAACGACCACGACGTACCAGAAGTACCTTCCACCACAGAACGTTAGGTGGCTCGCGGAGTATGTTGTAGATGTAGATGTGATAGGAGACAGGGCACAAGAAGCTTGTAAACTCCCGTGAGAGGTTATATCCTGTTGTGGCACCGAGCGAGGTGGCGCAGTGGTTAGCACATGGGACTCGCATCCGGCAGGACGACAACTCACACCCGCGTTCCGCCATCCTGATTCAGGTATTCTGCGATTTCCCTAAATCACTACAGGCAAATGCTGGGATGGTTCCTTTGAAAGGTCACGGGCGACTTCCTTCCCAATCCTTCCCTAATCCTACGGGATCGATGACATCGCAGTTTGATCCCCTGCCCCAAATCAACCAAGCAACCTCTAGTGGCCTGCCTCCACTCAAATGTAGCGAACACTGTTGAATAAATGTGGCTTTTAACCTCACAACAACAGCTGGTGGAATAGATTGACATCATTCTACAGCTACATCTACGTCTACATCCACATCCATACTCCGCAAACCACCTGACGGTGTGTGGCGGAGGGTACCTTGAGTACCATTATCGGTTCTCCCTTCTATTCCAGTCTCGTATTGTTCGTGGAAAGAAAGATTGTCGATATGCCTCTGTGTGGGCTCTAATCTCTCTGATTTTATCCTCATGATCTCTTCCAGAGATATAGGTAGGAGGGAGCAATATACTGCTTGACTCCTCGGTGAAGGTATGTTCTCGAAACTTAACAAAAGCCCATACCGAGCTACTGAGCGTCTCTCCTGCAGAGTCTTCCGCTGGAGTTTGTTTATCATCTCCGTAACGCTTTCGCGATTACTAAATGATCCTGTAACGAAGCGCGCTGCTCTCCGTTGGAACTTCTCTATCTCTTCTTTCAACCCTATCTGGTACGGATCCCACACTGCTGAGCAGTATTCAAGCAGTGGGCGAACAAGCATACTGTAACCTACTTCCTTTGTTTTCGGATTGCATTTCCTTAGGATTCTTCCAATGAATCTCAGTCTGGCATCTGCTTTACCGACGATCAACTTTATATGAACATTCCATTTTAAATCACTCCTAATGCGTACTCCCAGATAATTTATGGAATTAACTGCTTCCAGTTGCTGACCTGCTATATTGTAGCTAAATGATAAGGGATCTTTCTTTCTATGTATTCGCAGCACATTACACTTGTCTACATTGAGATTCAATTCGCCGCAGATCCTCCTGCATTTCAGTACAATTTTCCATTGTTACAACCTCTCGATATACCACAGCATCATCCGCAAAAAGCCTCAGTGAACTTCCGATGTCATCCACAAGGTCATTTATGTATATTGTGAATAGCAATGGTCCTACGACACTCCCCTGCGGCACACCTGAAATCACTCTTACTCCGGAAGGTTTCTCTCCATTGAGAATGACATGCTGCGTTCTGTTATCAAGGAACTCTTCAATCCAATCACACAATCGGTCTGATAGTCCATATGCTCTTACTTTGTTCATTAAACGACTGTGGGGAACTGTATCGAACGCCTTGCGGAAGTCAAGAAACACGGCGTCTACCTGGGAACCCGTGTCTATGGCCCTCTGAGCCTCGTGGACGAATAGCGCGAGCTGGGTTTCACACGATCGTCTTTTTCGAAACCCATGCTGATTCCTACAGAGTCCTTTGGACCCCGGGAGGGACAACAGCGCTGTCGAATAAGTTACGTCAGTCCTGGGACCGGTTTTAACGCAATAGAAACAATGGTGAATCACCTTCTGTCTTACATTAGTGGTAATGAGACAAGCGACCTGATTCATTGGCGCGTGACCTTCCGCGAAATACTCGTTTCCGCTCATCTGATGAGCCAATAGCGGTGACGACTGCAGCCGTCTCAATTAAAGCCTTATCTCTTTGACTAACGAGTCCTGCTGGCGGTCTCTGCTTCTCGGTCTCGCCCTGTACGACTTCCTGCCGCCCATTTTTGGACGAGGATGATTAATTGGCCGGAAAGGCGACTTGCCGAGCTGCGGTCAGTTTCGACCGCTCCCGCCGTCCGCTGCGAGACACCACCCTCCCCAGCCTTCCTGCAGGGAAGCGTGGCAGTCGCTGGCTGAATCAAAGTAGAAAAGAAAAGCAGCGGCGGTGGGCGGGGAGACAACGGCAGAGGAGAAGAAAGAAAGGAACCAGCAGTAGCAACGGCAGCAGTCCACAATGGCTCCTGGAGGGGGGAATTATGATCTCACATTTCAGCGGCGGCGGCAGACGGCGCGGAGATGGTATCGGGCCCCGTGACGTATGTTATCGGGACACGCACGCCGCTTCTGTGTCTCGAACTGCCTGCCGTCCTACGCCGCACCCAGCTGCCTGGGCCGGCTACGTGATGCCACGGGCTGGGATCTAATTTTTCGTAGCATACGCTGTTTGCCACTCCCTCTTTGTTAGATGTTGGCTGCACACGTTGAATCGTCCATCACTGGTTAACTTCTACACTGCTGCGATATACCAGCAGTTGTCCTCCTTTTCTCTGTAAATTAGCTGTGGAAGACAATATTTTGGTTATAGAAGTGACCGTAACACATCTTTCTTATCCATAAGTCATCATGAGAACGAACTAGGAGCTCATCATTTACACCAGCTAAACATCGTTTCCACCTCTTTAATAAGAGGGTTGTCCAGAAACTACTGCACCATTTTCTAGCCGAAAACAGTGCTACGAATACGAAACGTTACGTATATATTATTTGAAGCTTCGACCATAAATATAATTGACTGGCCCCTACCAGGTGGGATTGACGGAGGACATCGAAAGGGTGCAAAAAAGGGCAGCTCGTTTTGTATTATCACGTAATATGGGAGAGAGTGTGGCAGATATGATACGCGAGTTGGGATGGAAGCCATTAAAGCAAAGACGTTTTTCGTCGCGGCGAGATCTATTAACGAAATTTCAGTCACCAACTTTCTCTTCCGAATGAGAAAATATTTTGTTGAGTCCAACCTACATAGGTAGGAATGATCATCAAAATAAAATAAGAGATGCCAGAGCTCGAACAGGAAGGTCTAGGTGTTCGTTTTCTCCAGCGCGCTGTTCGGGAGTGGAATGGTAGAGAGGTAGTATGATTGTGGTTCGATGAATCCTCTGCCAAGCACTTAAATGTGAATTGCAGAGTAATCATGTAGATGTAGATGTAAACGTCATTTTCGTGGCTCCAACGTCTCTGGGCTAAAGTCACGTGAATGTTGGCAAAACATGGTTGTTTCGTGTTCCGCTTATGGCTGTACTCAGCGTTTTGCCGGGGGAAATGGCATTACATTTCACGTGTAAGTGTTTCTACGATAGTGACGATGCGTTTATTCAAACCTGCTGAAGTTACTTTCATATGTTTTTTACACTTGAAATAGAGTATCACGTAAATTAAAGTGTTGAAGATGCCTGTAAAGTCAGACTCATATTACATTTTGGAAAGTATCTGTGATAATTCGGTTACAGAAGTAAGTATAACTGTTTCTCGTTCCTACTCATAGGCTCCCTAAGGATGAAAAACGAAGGCAGCTTTGGATACAGGCCTTGAAACGGAAAAACTTTAAGCCATCTGCACAGACGCGCCTTTTTGTATATACAAGTGAGATTATAATAAGGTAAGAGCACCTATAGTCGACACATGAAGAGAATCTTTTTCTACCTTCTAATACTATTAAATAAATGTAGGCTCCTAAATTATTTTCTGAAACTTCAAAGTCTCACCTTTCATCTAAAATATCATTTTTTTTTAAACTGATAGTTTAAACTTTTGTAAAATTAGTAGGAACTGAACCATTGAAGTGCACCTAAAATTGATACTCTAAAATAGACCTGCTCCTAAAGTCGACAATTTTGGCACCTACAGTTGACATAATTCCCATATCCCATTTTCTTTTATAAGTGACTAGAGCTCAAAACGCGGCGAATCCAAAGTTTAAAGTTTTGACACGAGCCCACTCTTACTGTTTAAAAGAATTTTAACGACATTTTACTTAAATTGATATTTTATAGTAATTTCGTCCCGCTGCCGACCAGAAGGGCGTTCGATGTATTTGTTAGATTTTATAAATTGTACTGTGAACAAATCCAGCTCGAATGTAGTTCTGACATAATTTTTCGCAAGTAAAAAAGTAATTTTTGTTGGAAGCGTTTGGCAGTCAATTGAGAAATGCGGGTAAAATACGATACAAATATAGGATGGCAGACCGCTGATTTGAAATCCCGCCACGTTTTGCCAACAGTCACGTGGTTTATGTTGGAGCCACACCAGCGCTATAGCTTCTGATCAGCAAGGCCAGTCTACTAGTATCTATGGTCGAAGGTTACAACTAATGTGCCATCAATGAATTTCTCACTGCAGAGAAGGAAACTGTAGGGGATATTCACAAACGCTTGTGCAAAGTCTGTGGAGCATCTGCTGTCGGCAGTGGAACAGTTAGTCGCTGGGCACGGAGGGTGAGGTCTTCAGAAGGCGGTTGGACGGAGCTTCACGATTTGCAGCGGTCGAGGAGAACATCCACGGCTGTCACACCTGACCTATTGCAGCGAGCTGCTGATGTCATTCGTGAGGACAGACGCATTACGACTCGGCAGATGGCACTGCATCTGTCAATCAGCAAAGAAAGTTCATACAGTGAAGCACTGGCTCCGGAACCAGGACAAGGCTTGGTACCGACAGGACATACACACCATTGATTCGCGCTGGAGGAACGCCATAGAACGTGATGGATTTTACGTGCAAAAACAGGGCGTGTAGATAAAACACCATTCTTTCGTGTTTGTAAGTCTCATTATGTTCAATAAAGAATTGTCGAGGAAGGAACATGCGGTGTATTATTTTCTAGGCAACTCTCGTTGCATGATGGTTCACATTTGGAATACAATACAGCACTGTTTCTACGTGGCATGTATTCGAGAAGTTCTTGGTAGGTTTTCGGAGGTATGTGGCACCATATGTTTATGCACAGGACACGAAATTCCCTTAAATTACACTGATCAACAATCATTCTGTATCTGATGTATTATATACCAGTTCCCAAGTATTTTTGATTGTACAATTAAAATATACCACCAGAAATGAGGTGTCACTTAAGATTTTCAAGATATTTAAGTTTATAATCATTTCTGTCTATTTTGTTTATGGGACAGCCGAGACTCTAAAATCCACTAAAGCGACAAGGAACGGCCTATGATACTAATGTATATTACAGGAAAGGAAAATGTTAAGAACGAACCTTAAGTTGTGCAAAATAAAATCGTACTCTCAGCACTACATATTAAGCTAGGCATGACGAAGAACTTTCCAAAGGCTCTTGATAAACAGGATGAAGCTCTCAGTCATTTAGAAGAAGTTTTTCCTAAGGTCGTTGTGGTCAAGCTCGAAGAACGAGTGTTAGTCGGGTAACAAATGAGAAAATTATTGATCTATGAGACCTATAGCTCGAGTTACCTGCTTGGTATTCCTTCAGAGCCATTGGTCGTGGCTTTCTGGATAGCAGGAGAGAGAACCACTGTGTTTTTCTAGCCAGTGAACAGTTGATATAGTCAGTTTTGAAAGGTACTTACTCCAAAATCTTAAATTTTCGGGAACGAAGGAAAAGATTGTATGGGTGAGTATATGGAATGCAAGAGGATGGGATTTCCATTGTTTAAAGGACAGAGTAAAATGGATATTTTACACTGTTGCAATTGCTAGCTTTTGCAATCTCTTTGAAAAAATAAAGTCAAAAATCTTGGAATAAGGTCGTTTTCTTGAGGAAGTAATTCATACGAATCTTTCATTTGCTATTTCTGCAGAGTTTTAAGTTGTTTCTTTTTCCTTCATACGTTTTCACGGTATTGTAACTCTAATCAAAGTACATACAAAATGATTTCATTGATAATCATCCACAGCAGTGGCAGCAGCAGTGTTACGAACAGGTTTTTTCACCAAATCATCAGAGAAATACTTACATTCATGTAGAATATAATCAAGTAAACGTTGTAGATTGTCCCTGTTAGCAGCCACTGGTCCAGTTGAAGCGTTTTTCAAAATTAAAAACAGACACTTCCAGAAAAATGCATCAAATTATGGTTCTGTAGCTTACTACGCTCAAATTCGTAAAGACACGTGACTACAACATGACTTTCTGGTATTTTGGAAGAGGTCTAAGTTTTGACTCGTTCGACAACAGCACTTCCCTGTAAGACGTTGGCCACCACTTGGAGACGTTGTAGATATCTTCTGTTTCTATTATGTTTACGGTGAGCTTACGATTTTTGGAAGCATTTGCAATGATTTCACAATACTCTTTCACTGTATATACTCCATAAGCTCTTCTGGTTACCCGTCTACTCATGGAATATTTACTGTCACATACGTTATATGAATGTCAACGAATGGGAGAACATTGTTCCACTTTATCAAAATGTTTAGTGTTCACCAAAGATGCACATATTAAAATGTTGCAATGATTCTTATTTTGCACAACGCAGCCGTCTGAAAACAAACGTAGTTGTTCTACATTTTCTGCACATATTATTTTATATAATCAAATCGGAAGGATGACACTTCGTTTGCTTCTTTCTTCGCAACGCCTTCATGGTATACATGCATTATGGAGTCATTATTCTTCACTTTATGCCTACAATTTAGCAGCATCGTTCAACAAATTACTCGAACTACGAAAAGTGAAACATAATGCATAGTGCATTAACCATTCGATAGACGGCACAAGATGATGATCACCATTGAAATGGCATTATTCCTGGAGTAAAGCGTTTTCAGAAATGACGTCGCTGTAACAAAGTTGCGAAAGTACATTTACAATGCCTCGAATGAAGCCCTTTTCACGCAGAAAGGTGTATCTGTGTGTGTAGAACCTGGTACCGTTCTTAACTCATTTTTTCAAAAGCTGAAATAAGGCCTTTCAAAAATGACTACATCAGTTACGGAACGTCACTAAAAATACGCTTCTGACTTAGCACCTTGATTTTTTCTGACAAAGTATGCTTGTTATTCATGACCAACAGGGTGAAGACTTCTCTAAGACATTATCACCACTGAACATAGCTATCAGAGATGCTAGAATCCTACAATAATACGGCGCTACTGATTAGTTTCATTTTTCCTTTTTTTATTTAGAGGCGCTAATGAGCCATATTACAAAAGCAAAGCACCATCATTAAACTTCTCCAAATAAATTGAAACTAAAACTCTGTAACACATTGATATTTTTAATTATTATTATTGGTTTAAATGTGTATTTTTGTATTATATGATGATTGTTTTGCTGTTTTATAAAAGGTTTGAATAATTTTTCTGGCAACGCGCCTTATACTTTGATTTAATTAATGTTTACCACATATTAGAAATTAAAAAAAATGATTTCATTATTACTCTGTATTTCAGAAACGAGACGTCTTATAGTAAATCTAGCTGCATCTACGAATTTGGCATCCTACAGTTAGGAAAATTCCGTCACTAAGGAACCAGATGCAGAGAAAAAGTGTAAATTTGTTGTCCTGTGTTATGGGCCACTGGTTATCGGGCAAAGAACTGACACCAGATATCGTCCCAAATGTGTTCTGTTGGGTTCGAATCAGGTGAATTTGTTCTCTAAGACATCAACATACGTTCACTCTCGACGTCCTCAGACGACTGTAGCACGATTCTGACATTGTGACATGGAGAGTTAACATGTTGGAAGGTACCACCAAGGTCGGGAAAGACATCAAGAATAAACAGTACTGTTCACGTCGTTCACAGATGTCAGGGTTCCTTCGACTACTACCATATCTTTGATGGAAGTACAGATTAATGTCCCACATAGCACAATACTGCCCCACTGGCCTTTGCCCTTAGTGGAGTGTCTGGCTCTACCACTTGTTCACCTGGATGACATGTAATCCGACACGGCCAACGACCTGGTGTAAGAAGAAACGTAATACATCCAACCAGGCGACACTTTCCCTTTGATCCATTATCCAATCCCGATGGTCCCGAGTCCACTGCAGTCGTAACTGATGCTGTGGTTGGATCCCCATAGTTACACATAGGGACCGTCTGCTATGAATCTCGTGTCCAACATGTACACTGAACAATATGCTCCTAATCACTTACGCCTGAGCACAGTGGTTGACGGATCAGTGTACGTCAATGTGGTGTGCGTACTGTAAGACCTTCGGTACACACACCATCAGATTATTTGACTTGTCGCTCTAGCGAAGTAGGCGAGTGTCAGCAATGTCTCGTGGTCTTATCGTGGCGTGTTCATCTTCTGCCGTTAGGTCAGACGATAGAAATGCCACTTGCACGCTTAGAGTAGCAGATTGACGGTGACAAACTTTAAACAGAACTTGATTAATTTTCACACGCATTTATTAAAATAATAACAAACATATAAATAACATAACTTGGTTCTGGATGCTATTTACAATTGACAATCTGAAGTTCCTTTCTTCTTCTTCTTTCGTTTCACCCTCTTTGGGGTACGCTGGATCAATCATTTCTTTGTGTGTTGTTCTTTTCTTAGGGCCCAGTATTTCTTCATTCTTTCTGATCTTCTTCTCCTCTCTTCTTCCGAGATGAAGGATTTGGACTTTTGTGTGGATTTGTCTTGGAACCTTATGTTTTCATCTTTAGTAATTCATTTAGCAGTTCGATCAATAAGTGAATTTTCTGAAATATTTAATTCCACTAGGTCTTTCTCAGTTTCTTTAAACCAGTTGGGCTTCGTTTTTCGGTTACGGAAGAAGTCAAAGATTTGTTTAGTTCATCTGTTGGAATTCATTCTGAGAAGATGACCATAAAAATTTATTCTCCTTTTTCGCATAGAATCTGAAAGTTTTTCAATTTTCTTGTAGAGAGTTTCATTTTTGATGTATATAATCTTATTGTCTTGAAATTTTGGCCCAATGATTTTTCTTAAAATTTTTCTTTCCTTTACCTCAAGTTTCTCCAATTGGCCTTTGAAATTCATGTTAAGTGTTTCTGCTGCATACAGTGCTTCTGGCTTAATCACTGTCTTATAATGTGTAATTTTGGACCCCCATGAAAGGGATTTTTTGTTGTATGTATTTTTTGTTAGTTGGAAGGCCAATTCAAGTTTATTTTTTCTGGATTCCATTGCTTTGCTTTCCCCAGCATTCCAAGTAATCCATTCTCCGAGATATTTGAATTCTTTTACTAGTTCAATCTTCTGTTCTTGAAGTTTGAGGTATTTACATGAGTGCTTGATGTTTGTCAATATCTTAGTTTTTTCAGAGGAGATGTGAAGACCAATTTTAGCTGTTTGTTTCTTTAGTTCAAGGATTTGCTCCCGTGCTTCTTCCATTGTTTCAGCAAACAGGGCCATATCATCTGCAAAAGCAATACAATTTACTTTCAGGTTCTTCTTTTTGCAACCCAGTCTTATACCACTCTTAATATTTGTGTTCCATTCTCTGACTACTTTCTCAAGAGCACAATTGAACAGCAACGGTGAGAGCCCATCGCCCTGTCGCACTCCCGTTTTTATTTCAAAGGGTTCCGATAGTTCGCCCATAAATTTAACTTTCGAAAATGTATTTGTAAGGGTCGCTTTTATAATATTAGTTGTTTTCTTATCCAAACCCATTTCTTCCAGGACTGATAACCAGAGATTCTCTATCAATCGAATCATATGCTTTTTTGCAATCAATGAAGGAGATTATGTATGTCTTTGCCCTTGATTTTTGGTAAGCCATGATGTTTTTGAGGTTTAGTATTTGTTCCGAACAAACCTCCCGGGTATTCCCCGATATGCGTATCCAATTGCGGTTCTGCCCTGTTCAAAAGGACTTTAGAAAGAATCTTGTACGTTATATCCAGCAGTGATATTCCTCTGTAATTGTTGGGGTCTGTCTTCAAACCTTTCTTGTGGATAGGGTGGGTGAGAGCTGTTCTCCATTCTGCGGGGATCTCTTCTTCTTTCCAGATTTGATCGAAAACACACTTTAGGGATGTAACTGCATTTTTGTCAGCCTTTTTCCATAGTTCGGCCACTATCTGATTTTCTCCGGACGCCTTGTTGTTTTTAAGTTCTGAGATGACTTTCTGTAGTTCTTCAGTCGTCGGTGGTTCTGAATCCGGCTTCTCACGGTTGTTTGGAATGGATTCAAATTTTACAAGGATGGGTTCACAATTCAAGAGTTTCTCAAAGTAGCCTGCTAGTATTTTGCAGTTTTCCGTGTTGTTGTGAGCGATGGTCCCATTTACATCTCGAAATTGGAGGGTGGGTGCTTTGTATCTTGATAACCTTTGTTTGAAAGTTCTGTAAAAGCTCCTTGTGTTGTTTTTAGCAAATTCTTCATCAATTTGGAGGAGAGTTTTGTTTTCATGTGTCTTCTTAATCCTTTTTATATTTTTATCTACCAGTTTTCTAACTGTAATGAAATTCAGTCTACTTTCTTCTGTTTTCTGTGATTGCCAATTTTGCCATGCCTGTTTTCTCGTTTCAATGAGGGCATCACATTCCAGCGACCACCAGGCATGTTTTTTACTTTTTTTGTTAGGTGCTATCCGTTCAGCTGTAGTAATGGGGTTTTCCTTGATATCCCCCCCGCTTTGTGTCTGAATGGTTTCTGTTGCTTTTGTGAATTCATCTGATTTTAATATCTTTTCTGTGCTATACTTCTGACCCTTAATTTGTTTCACGCTGCGTTTCCTGTTTGGGATGACTTTGAACTTAATTTTAGAAAGGTAATGGTCTGAATCCAAGTTTGCACCCCTGAGTACCCTAACGTTCATGATTTCGTTGCTAGAAATCTTCTTAATTGCCACATGATCAAGTTGAAATTCCCCAAGGCTAGGATTTGGGGATACCCATGTTTTTTGTCTTCGTGGTAGTTTCTTGAAAGCTGTGGATTTAAGAATTAAATTGTGTGCTTGGCAAAGTTCTATTAGTCTCACACCATTTCTGTTTGTTCTCTTGTGTGCAGGATAGTTTCCAACTATTTTCTTATATCTTTTTTCTTTACCAATCTGTGCTTTAAAATCTCCAAAAAGAATGATGATGTTTTTATCTGGAATTTTCTGAATAATGTCATCTAGATGATTCCAAAAGGCCTCCACTTTTTCTTTGTTTTTCCTGTTATCCTCGTATATAGGGGCATGTGCATTGATAATTGTGTAGATTTTGTTTGTGCTTGTGAATGTAAGACTTGAGATTCTTTCTGATTGGGAATCAAAGCCAACTATTGAGTTCAAGATTTGTTTGTTGATTATAAAGGCTGTACCAAGATGTGGTACATTTTTCATTACTCTCGGTCCCACTTTCCCTTTGTATATCCTAAAACCTTCGGAATCGAAGGTATCTGTATCCATGTATCGTGTTTCTTGAATGGCTGTTATGAGTACGTTGTGGTTCTTTAGCGTATCTGTTAGATGTTTTAGTTTTCCGGTTTTCAACAATGAGTTTGCATTGAAAGTTGCTAGGTACGTTGATTGCCTATATTGAAATTTGGATGAGATTCCAAGACACTCCGACTTGTCTTTGTGCAATGTTGCAGACTCCCCAGAATCCGAATGTCTGCTGACGTACTGGCGTACGGTGGATCGTCCACCTGGGGTAAAATAGTTTACATCACACACTTCCATGATTGATGAAAGTTATTTTGGGTGTGGCCCAAAGGCCACAAAATGTACAACCACGATTGTGAGTCCTGGAGGTAGTTCTTCCGCTCTCTCCGCCGTTGGAAATCTGAACTTCCTCTTCCGCCTTTGAGACCGTTGACCAGGTTTCACCTAGTAACCCTAGGCAGGGGCCCTTACAGGGTGCTACCATCCGGAGCCAGATGGACCCAGGTTTTTTTTAACGAGGTGTTACTCCTCCCCCTCCTCCTTCCTCATCACTTGCGAAATGAGGCCCCGGACTTGGGACCGGCAGTGGTGGAGTTTGAAGTTCCTTTGGTCTTGGTACGTTAATCTTATTCTCACATATCTCTGATACTTGACAAAGTGTCTATTCATTTATCTTCATAGCTATGTACAGGAACATGATAATCTTATTAGGCGCAGACTGAAACTTGACTATAGACTGGTACAGACAAATGCAGATTAATGTAGACTGACTAATTGGAGGTCTGTACACTCGTTATAATACCTCGCGTGTTCAGGTATCACTGCGCGAGTGTGATCCGCGAGGAGAAAAGGTTCTACGTTAGCAGCAATCTCATTGTCTGCGTTACATATTAATACGCGGATCCGTGGAAGCAGAATTTGGTCCGTCTCTAAGACAGCACCATCTCGTAGTGCGGAGACGGACGAGCGCTGCGCCTGCGCTGTTGTGCTTAGCCAGGCGCGCTCTATTGGGAAAGCTGACTACACGGAACTATGTGCACAACAGTCAACGACTGTTTACAGCCTTCACCAAGCTCGCCCATGTCAATGGGCCACCCAAGTATAGTTTTTTCTTTCAAGAAAAAGATTTAATATCAGTATTACACAGGCTTTTAGCACGGTCAACGTGAAACTTTTTTATGGCTATTTATAAGTCTCCCTTCGTCTTCTGAAATATTAAAAATATACTATACATCCAGCTCTGCCCCCCCCCCCCTACCCTTACAAACTCCCGTATGGGCGCCCTTGAACTTCACACTAAGAGTCCAAATCTGATCCAAAAAAGCCAGAGGACTCAAGTATCAGGGAGAGGATAGACATTGGATAATAACAAAGTTGAAACCGAGATTAGAAGACAGACTTAGTAAACTGTTTATGAAGAACAGTCTGACAAGCAAACTCAAACTCCCAATTAAAAGGACACTGAAGTACCCAGTAGGGATGTATGGATATGAGAACAGTATTGCGTCGAAATAGCATATACGTAATAACCTTGTTCTTTCTTAGCACAAAACTCTTAAAAAATCTTCCGTGCAGTACAAGATAACTGAAGTTCCGTCTATAGCCGCAGATTAGCTGAAATGTTCAAAAACACAAATATTGCAGTTACAGCTAGAGACAAATATCTATCGTGGACAGATAGTAAAGCAAGGATCAATATATTTACAAATGCATGAATATAAGTTTTTCAATAAGGAGAATTCTGAGTACGAAAACATGTAGTTACGTTGACGCTACTAAAGTAATTGAAGTTCGCACACTACACTGGTGTACGTGTGGGGAAAAAAGAGATGCAAATGATTATTTCATGTCAATTAAGTAATGTAAAAGTTATGTACAAGCATAGTTACAATAATATCCTCTGTCATTACAAGCGAAAGAATGTTTTATATGATGATGAGGAACGACACAAGATGGGCAACTCAGATGGGAGCTGCAGGGGTTGAGGGAAACACGGACACCTCGCTAACGCCATTTATGTGTGTTCTGTAGACAGTAGAAGTCTGTGCAGATGGTGTGAAGATCTAGAACTATTTTCATTAGTTTGGTTTCAGATTATTGCACACAATCGACGATTAAATTAGCACAAGTGCTTACGAAAACAATTTAGGAAATCACCTCTCTCTTGCTCGCCCGGCTAGCCGCGCGGTCTAACGCGCGGCTTCCCGAGCGGGAAGGCGTGCCGGTACCCGTCGCAGCCGCAGTGGCACACAACCCCACAACAGGCTACAGCAGTCCACTCACCCCACCGCCGCCCAAGACCGAACCCAGGGTTATTGTGCGGTTCGGCTCCCAGTGGACACCTCCCCCCCCTCCCCCCCTCCCCCCCCTCCCCCCAAGGAACGACTCATAACATATGAATGTAACCCCAAATGTTTGCGTGATAGAGTAATGATGGTGTACGCGTACATGGAGAAAGTATTTGCGCAACAATCGCCGACGTAGTGTAACTGAGGCGGAATAAGGGGAACCATCCTGCATTCGCCGAGGCAGATGGATAACCGCCTTAAAAACTATCCACAGACAGGCCGGCATATAGGACCTCGACCGCCGGGGGGAATTGGTGCCTGGGACCGGCACGCCATCCCGACTGGAAACCAGTGCGTTGGACCACACTGCTAACACGCTTACTCAGTACTACCATCTTGAAAAATGAAACTTCATTTCGTTAATTTGAGGAAAGGAACAAAACAGAAATAAAAATGAAATTTTCTTTTAATTTTTGATTATTAACTCCGAATGAATACAAGTATTTCTACATAGCACAGGAAGATCAACAGTACATAAACCACGTAGCCCTCCCCCCCTTCCCACACACACACACACCACTTCAATTGCAAAGACCTCTTCTTTTCGGTAGTCTCTGATTAAACAATTAGAAAAACTTTTGGTGAATGAAATATTAGCTTACTAAACTTGATTACTAAACAGTACAGCTTGTAATCAGAACGGAAGTTGCCTCACATTAGTCGTAATCACAAATCTTGCTTTAGTAATCGTGGGTTATTACTCTTCCAATATGGCCCACTAAGTCATAATTAAGTCAGTACCTTCTATTCCGGAGCCAACGCACAGAAGAAAGTTGTGTATTATTCTGAGAACTACTTCAAGAGTATAAACCGAAAGTTGGTTTTAAACGTCGCTCTCCGTCTTTCTCGGTGTAATTCATCGAATCCTTGTTAAAAAACGTAAGACATACATGCAAGCAAAAGCACGTCTTCATTTCAGAACCCCCCCCCCCTTAAACAGAATAGACATGAAGCGTATTGCTACACCCTCCGGAAGAACTGCAAGGCATGTGGGGTGTCGGCGCCCTCAATTCTCATCGGCCAAGGCCGCTCTCCTCATAGAAGTTGGGTAAGATAGCCTGGCGTAGCAGACGGAGCAATGAGTATGCGGAAAATTGATCAGTGGGCGCAGATATGACAGGAATGATTACTGCCCCGCGTAAACACGTAAAATACAATAAATCGATGTTGCCGAATCGTAACAGATACTTCCAAAACAAAACAATTGTGGTATTACAAATCGTTAACATACTGAGGTGATAAAAATCATGAGATAGCACTTAATATCGTGTCGGACCTCCTTTTGCCCTGTGTGGTGCAGTAACTCGACGTGGCATGGTCTCAACAAGTCGTTGGAATTCCCCTGCAGAAATATCGAGTCATGCTGTCAATAGCGGTCCACACTAATTGCGAAAGTGCTGCTGTTCAGCACGGTTTTGTGCACGATCTGACCCCTCGATTACGTACCATAAATTTTTGATGGGATTTACGTCAGGCGGTACGTGTGGCCAAATCATTCGCTCGAACAGTCCAGAATGTTCTTGAGAGCAATCGCGAACAGTTTTGGTCTGGTGATATGGCGCACTCTCATCCATAAAAAGTCTATCGTTGTTTGGGAGCGCAGATGATCTTCAAGTAGTTCAGCTTGACCAGAAGACCCAGTCCATTCCATACAAACACAGCCCACTGCACTACAGAGCAGCCACCAGCTTGCACAGTGTCTTCTTGACAACTTTGATCCATGCTTTCGTGGCTCTGCGCCAGAGTCGAACCGGGCCATCAGCTCTTACCAACTGAAATCGAGACTCATCTGACGAGGCCATGGTCTCCAGTCGTCTAGAGTCCAATTGATACGGTCACGAGCCCAGGAAAGCCGCTACAGGCGACGTAGTGTGTTACCAAAGGCATTCGTGTCGGGTTTCTGCTGCCGTATTCAATTAACGCTAAACTTCGCCGCATTGTCCTACGTGATACGTTCGTTTGATGCTCCACATTGACTTTTGCGCCTATTTCACTCACAAGGGAACCTCCCCATCGCACCCCCCTCAGATTTAGTTATAAGTTGGCACAGTGGATAGGCCTTGAAAAACTGAACACATATCAATCAAGAAAATAGGAAGAAGTTGTTTGGAACAGTGAAAAAAATTAGTAAAATATACAAACTGAGTAGTGCATGTGCAAGATAGGCTACATCAAGGAGAACGTGAGCTTAGGAGCGCCGTGGTCCCGTGGTTGGCGTGAGTAGCTGCAGAACGAGAGGTCCTTGGTTCAAGTCTTCCCTCGACTGAAAATTTTACTTTCTTTATTTTCCCAAAGTTATGATCTGTCCGTTCGTTCACTGACGTCTCTGTTCACTGCAATAAGTTTGGTGTCTCAGTTTTGCGACCGCACCGCAAAACCGTGCGATTAGTAGACGAAAGGACGTGCCTCTCCAATGGGAACCCAAAACATTTGATCGCAAGGTCATAGGTCAACCGATTCTTCCACAGGAAAACACGTCTGATACATTCTATACGACACTGGTGACGGCATGTGCGTCACATGACAGGAATATGTTGTCGACCCACCTAACTTGTACACTTGACGAATGGGTAAAAAGATTCTTCTACCTTGCCCGATTTAGGTTTTCTTGTGGATGTCATAATCACTCCCAAAAAAGTGATGAAAACGTAAGAGTTTGTCACATAAACTGAAAATAAAAAATTAAACTTTTCACTCGAGGGAAGACTTGAACCTGGGACCTCTCGTTCCGTAGCTACTCTCGCTAGCCATGGGACCACGGCGCTCCTTGACTCCCACTGTCCTTGATGTTGCCTATCTTCGCATGGACTACTCACTTTGTATATTTTACTAATTTTTTTCATAGTTCCACACAACTTCTTCTTGTTTTCTCGATTGATCTGTGTTCAGTTTTTCAAGGCCTATCCACTGTGCCAACTTATAACTAAATCTGAGGGGGGGGGGGGGGGGGGTGCGATGGGGAGGTTCCCTTGTCAGTGTTTCTTGTCTGTTAGCACTGAGAACTCTACGTCGGTGCTTCTGCTCTCGGTCGTTAAGTGAAGGTCGTCGACCACTGCGGTGTCCGTGGTGAGAGGTAATATCCGAAATTTGGTATTCTCGGCACACCCTTAACAGTGTGAATCTCCAAGTACTGAATCACCTAAGGATGTCTGAGATGAAAGGTCTCATGAGTGTAGCTCCAACTACCATTCCGCGTTCAAAGTCTGGTAATTCTCGTCGTGCGTCCACAATCATGCTGGAAACCTTTTCACGTGAATCACCTGAGTGTAGATGACACCTCCGCCAATGCAGTGCCCTTGTATATCTTGCCTACGCGGCACTACCGTTACCTGTATATGTGCATATTGCCATTCCCATGGTTTTTCTCACCTCAGTGTATATTTCCAGTAGTTAATCTCTTCCTAAACTTTGAAGTTTTGTGTCCAATACATTGTGCACGGATTTTGATTTCGTTCTATTTTATCACCTCGTGTTTCTGTTATACCATTTACCGTTAATGTGACCATATTTCGCAAGTGAATGTGGGGTAATAGGGGGGCGTGCTGCTTTAACAGCGTCATAACAAGTACCATTTGATGCAGTAATTTCTTGCATGCCGGCTAATGTGCTGTACATTACAGACGAGGTCTCTGTTAGCGTGCTGGGCGCGCGGGTGCAGTTAAATCTGTACCCCTCGTGGGCACGCGGGTCACTTTAGCTGGCCGCAAGCCACGACAACTAAGCGCAGCTCGATCCAGCCAAGGCCGCGTCGGCCACGATGGCACAGAACGATAGCTGCGAAAGTATCCGTCGCTAAGCGAGCGTCGATCACGCGACCGCCCGCTAACGTCGCGAGCGCACGGAAGCGGCTGCTCACCTCTTGTCCGGAGCTCGCAGAAACATTTCTCCTTTCCCCTTAGCACTCGCCCCGACAGCGAGCTACAGAGACGTAAGCCGGCAGAGGAATGCGTTTAACATAGGCATGACATAAAAGTCATGAAGAAGGTATGCGATCATGTTGAAAAATGCGTAGAGTCCGAAAAATGATGGATAGGTCGCTGAGTGAACGCCACTAACTGAATGAAAAATGATTTTATTAAACTAGTATTACGCGTTTCGGCGTTTGCAATCATCAGATATCCTGGGACTTGAAGTAACCAGTGGACATAATAGTTATATGTTGTAGTAGTAACAAACTAGGATGTAATTTAGCTAGCGAGAATCATTCCCCAGGACCAACTGGAAGAGAGATGTCCATCTGGCACTGTGAATCGAAAGGTACAGATTTAGAAACGAGGGTAATCCCAAAAGTAAGGTCTCCTACCTTTTTTATAAGTACATAGACCTGTTTATTTCTACAATGGTTTACATCAGTTTAAAAATTTGAACATTTAGCTATTTTTCGACATAATCACCATTTCTGACGATGCATTTTTGTAGACGCTGTGGCAGTTTTTGTATGCCCGTGTCATACCAACTCACTGCCATGCTGTTTAGAATGTTATGAACCTCTTGTTTCACCTCGTCGTCAGAGCTGCCTCGCTTTCCGGCCAAATGTTCTTTTTGATAGTCACTAGGCGCCAAGTTAGGACTATACGGTGGGTGGGTGGGTGATTATGTTCCACTGAAACTGTTGGAGGAGAGCAGCGGTTTGCCGAGCGATGTGCGGGCGAGAGTTGTCATGGAGAATGTGTACGCCCTTGCTCAACATTACTTTTCTCCGGTTCTGAAATGCCCGTTTGAGTTTTTTCAGAGTCTCACAGTACCTGTCAGCGTTAATTGTGGTTCCAGCGATTCAGCTCCGACGACGAGGTGAAAGAAGAGGTTCATAACTTTCTGAACAGCATGGCGGCGAGCTGGTATGACATAGGCATATAAAAACTGCCACAGCGTCTACAAAAATGCATCGACAGAAATGCTGCTTATGTCGAAAAATAGCTTAATGTTCAAGCTGTAAAGTGATGTAAGCCATTGTAGAAGTAAACAGGTCTATGTACTTACAAAAAATAGGAGACCTTACTTTTGGGATTACTCTCATATTTTGGAAAAAAATTGAAGTTTACATACACTGTATGAATGATCTATACAATGTCCTGAACAAAAAATTATCTCGGATCGTAAATGGTTCTTTTACATTTATAGTGATTTATTGAATGTACATGGGTTTCCGCAATAATGTAACAGGACATAGAGAATGCTCCACTGAACAATTTCAGATAGGAAACCTGCGATCTGAGAAGCCAGCTTAAGGAGATATGGAAGTAAATTTGTCTACCGCTTTGTCTAGCATTACTGTTTTCCAGCTTATTTACAACTAACATGCGTACAAGATTACACGTACTGTGCTGTTTATTTACATGTACATTCTTTTTTTTCCTGCAAGGAAACAAGGACCACGAGCCTGATTACTAGGAAGTCATTATGCAGATTTTGTTTAGTTTACTTGTCCATAAGGTGCCTCTGTTGTATCGTATTTACATTGTCCCATAACAGAGCCTTCTATGAATCAACGACAAACCTATTCATTACTTAGTGCTTTTCAGAGACGTACAGTACAATACGATGGAGTAGTATCGGTACAATATTTCCTGTTCACTGTTTTGGAAAGGGAAGTCCTATTCCATGACCTGGGAGGTAACCTTACCTGAATCCCCTCGATCATTTGTGTACGAGATTCCAGCGGATAAGGAGATGGAATTAAGTTGCCAGAATTGTAGCTGTCTGTGATGTGATTCGAAACAAATCAGGGAGTTTGTCAGGGTGCATCAGAAACTTGTTCGCCGATGTCATATTTGCATTGAGGTTGATGGGTGCTAGTTTCAGCACGTTTTGTAAGATACAGTACAAATGGTACGTCCATTGCGTCAATGATGGCATTTTCAGTTCTTTAATGTAAATAAAAATGTACACGGTAACACGATTTTATTCCTAGGATCTCGTAAAGCTGGTTTCTCCGATCCCAGGTTCCCTATCTCAAATTTTTCAGTGGAGCATCCACTATGTCCTATTAAATTTTTGCAAGCTATTAAGGAAACACCCAGTATAGACCTGGTTTGGTCTTCCTTGTATTAGCATCTCGTTTCTCCCTTTGCCCGCTTGTCAAATGGTTATTACTGTCCACCCACTCCCCCAAGCTCCACCCCGCAAAGTGAACGCACACTCCGGCCACGGTTTTTATTGTGGAGATAAAGAACATAGCCGTGACAAAGACACGAAGGAGGTATGCGACCATGTTGAAAAGTATGCGTAGTCTGCAAAATGCTGAAGAGGTCACTGAAGGGAAACTCATTGACTGAATGCAAAATGACTTCATTAATCCAGTACAATGCGTTTTCTCGTTTGCCATCATCAGATGTCCTGGAACTTCAAGTAACCATAGGGTATAATACATATAATGTAATGGTAAGAAACATGTGCGGAATTTTCGGACAATAGTTTGATTTGTTGATGTTCTTTGCCATTAATGAGGCAAACCCGCTTCCGCTGTCACGTGGGGCTGTTGAATACCGTATTTACAGGGTGAGCTAGAAGTTACGCAAACATAAATTTGAAACATGGTATGGTGAGGAATTGAGTTTGTTACCAGTAGGAATGTTTATGTTGGCAACGGATTATATTGTGGGAGACGGATGGCACGTGACATGCAAGCAGTTTCCCGCTATTTTGACGTCACTTTTGAGTTATCTGTGTGCGAACAATCATGCTTGTTTCATAGGCTGAGAGTGTGTTCGTTCTTGAATGTTAGCATAGATCGCGATCTTTCTTAAAATACCAGGAAGACTTTAGGGCAGTTTTTCCTGTAACAAGGTTGCCCAACAAATCAACGATTTGACGCACAGTCGCTGTTGAACTACGTTTTCTACTCTGACGATACATGATTTCACCCAAGCAGCTATGTAAATTATGTTTCCTACTCTGACGACGCATGATTTCCTCCAAATAGCTGTGTAAACTGCCAGAACGACAGATGTTGGCGCTCAGAAAACCCTCACGTATATATTACGAGTACGTTAATGTAGAACTGATTCGTTTTTTAATAGATGATTGCGCAGCTTCTGGCTCACCCTGTATTTTTTACTAATGAACGAATGTTTCACGAGGCTCTAAGTACCGCTTCGTTACTCATGTTTTCTTTCCCGCACGCAGTTCGCGCCCGATATGTTTGTTTTCGTATTCCTCCAATTCGTTACCCTCGGCGGATTCGGAGTAACGAAAACGTTTCGCAGTCGCTGGTCATCTTTCCGCACGTTCGTGCCGACTCTATAGTTTCAATATTCCTCCAGTTTCTTATTCTCAGGGAAGTAAATCGTTCCTTGTTTTCCTTCCTGCACTAATTTCGATACGACTCTGGCGGAGTTGGTAGGAGTCGTTATCCTCCAGTTCCTTCCTTTCAGCCGCTACGGTTTTCAGCGTACTGCAAACTGCCGGCTTTTCGATAGCTCACAGCGTTAAACAGGGGCTTTAACAGGGCTACAGCAAGTGCGCGGAAGGTACTCTGTGACAGAAGAGGCTGACGGACGTATTGCACAACTGCCGTATCTGACTATACTGGCCTATGTGGGTCACTTGCAGGGCGATTAAGCATGTATTTTTTTTTCATATGACAACGAGTTCAGCTCTTGCATATTCAACTGTTACCATTACTACAGCTACGGTGACTGTTCACTAGAATCTAAAAATGCCCAGGAATGAGAACCCTCTCAAATGGAACATTCGGGAACACTCTTTACCCACAACTTACAAACTACGGAAAATGTTCACCCTGAATAATGTCTGCCATCTTCACCGGCGAACAATACAGGATACTGTTGTACCGATTAGTTCTCCAGCAACACCAGGCAGTCAAACTGTCCCTTAAGGAACGCAATGCATCAACCGATATCTTCGTACTTGTGTGAGAACGGTTTGAGGATCATTTCTTGTGCATGAGTGTGCTTCAGAGACCCGAAGGTCACTTGATTATTGGGCACATAAGGAACGTCATGTGGGCAGATGAGCGCGTCGGGATAACGTCAGACCAATACTTATGAGCTGTGGGAGGCTTTTGAATGATCTTTGATCAGGACCGCTTCCCAATGGCTTCAGAGTGAATCATATCTTGTAACTGATGGTAGAACCAAACAGTGGGTAATATATTTAACCAAAGAACGCAGAAAGTTATGCGTAATAATTCAACTAATGTAAGCAGGAGAGATTCCCCTGATTGGGGAGCCGGCCGAAGTGGCCGTGCGGTTAAAGGCGCTGCAGTCTGGAACCACAAGACCGCTACGGTCGCAGGTTCGAACCCTGCCTCGGGCATGGATGTTTGTGATGTCCTTAGGTTAGTTAGGTTTAACTAGTTCTAAGTTCTAGGGGACTAATGACCTCAGCAGTTGAGTCCCATAGTGCTCAGAGCCACTTGAACCAACCCGATTGGGGAGATATCGCTTACAGTCTCTCAGGACTTAATCTTGAATTCATAATTGCTTCTCATACATATAAAAGACCTTCAATCTATTAAACAGCAAACAGAATGAGTTCATTTTGCACTTAGCAGTAGCATTTTAGTCAATACAACCACGCCTACGGCAGCAGAGGAAATGATCATTAATGTTCTTAAATGAATTGTGAGTGGTTTTTGAAAATGCTCTGGCTACCAGAAAACAACACGATACTTTCAGTTCTGCAGGGGTAGAGGTACCACATGAATGATAAAGCAGCACATGACGAGGAAACAATAATAAGGGTGGTACATTCAAAAATGTTCGGTATTATTATCAATGAGAATTTAAACTAAAGAAAACATATTTTTGAACTCATAAGTCAACTCTGCTCAGCCACATTTGCACTCTCAATCACTGCATCATCGAGTTTCTGAATGCACCGTTGATGTAACCTGTTACGGTAATGTCTGGTAGGTTGTCACTAGCCGATCAACTAAACAGACACCTCGGCCCCTGCCAAAACGGTACATTCTGGAAACAATGAGCAGCATGGCTTCCTTTGTTGTATTATTACCGCCACGCCGACTTTTCCTGAACAGTGTTCCTAATTTTCTCTCTCTTGTCCATTGACTGGCCGCGACATCTCTTGGCGCGCCAATTAGTACTTCGACCTGTAAAGCCTCTACCCTCTGTTCTTTCAAGACTCGAGTCCGTATGTATAAAACACCTTCAAGTTGGCGCACGCTAAATACTCTCAATATCAATATAAAAACGACAGCGTATCTAATAAAACTACACCAATGATAAATGTAACACATGGTGAAGAAATAATAGCTAATGAGAAAACTTCAAAGTTTTTAGGTATCATTATTAATGAGAATGTAAATAAGAAGAAGCGCGTTTTTGAGCTCAAAAAACACCTCTCTTCAGCTGAATTTGCTCTTCGAATCATTGAAATACTTGGGGAGATATAAATAAGTAAATTAACGTATTTTGTGTATTTGAAATCAACAATGACTGATGGAATAATGTTCTCGGGTAACTCATCATCAACAACATATGTGGTGCTTATCCACGATCATCTTATAGAAATCTGTTTGATGTGTTAGGTATTTCGATTACTTCCCCATAATATCTGTATCCCATCATTTTGTTCTTTAAATAATCTACTATAGTTCAAAGGAACATTAATGATAGTAACTACAACACCACAAGAAAAAAATTATAGACAATTTCCACACTAACGTTTACTTTAGCACAAAGCGCTGCCACCAAAATTACTGATTATGTTCCAAATGATATAAAATGACGTAGAGGAAATTTAAATTCGAAAATAAATTGAGAAAGTGTTTGCCTGAGAACTCCTTGTGAATAGTAGAATAATTTCTTTTTATGTACGTAATAGTAGCGACCCGGACCGGCTTCGTACGTGTAGCAGTAAATATCTACTGCGGGATGACTAGTTTCCCATAGCGGTAATAAGTTGTGAACGCACACCTTCCTGCTGAATCACTCTACCTACTAGTGAAAACCGTATCAAAATCAGTGCAGTGGTTCCTGAGATTAACTTTCAAATACGACAGAGAAAAGCGATGGAGGACTTAATAACACACAAGGTGTATCAAAAAGAATCATCCAATTTTAAAAATGATAACTACACTACTGGCCATTAAAATTGCTACACAACGAAGATGACATGCTACAGACGCAAAATTTAACCGACATGAAGAAGATGCTATGATTTGCAAATGATTAGCTTTTCAGAGCATTCACACGAGGTTGGCGCCGGTGGCGACACCTGCAACGTGCTGAAACGAGGAAAGTTTCCAACCGACTTCTCATACACAAACAGCAGTTGACCGGCGTTGCTTGGTGAAACGTGTAAGGAGGAGAAATCCGCACCATCACGTTTCCGACTTTGATAAAGGTCGGATTGTAGCCTATCGCGATTGCGGTTTACCGTATCGCGACATTGCTGCTCGCGTTGGCCGAGATCCAATGACTGTTAGCAAAATATGAAATCGGTGGGTTCAGCAGGCTAATACGGAATGCCGTGCTGGATCCCAACGGCTTCGTATCACTAGTAGTCGAGATGACAGGCATCTTATCCGCATGGCTGTAACGGATCGTGCAGCCACGTCTCGATCCCTGAGTCAACAGATAGGGACGTCTGCAAGACAACAACCATCTGCACGAACAGCTTGACGACGTTTGCAGCAGCATGGACTATCAGCTCGGAGACCATGGCTGCTGTTACCCTTGACGCTGCATCACAGACAGGAGGGCCTGCGATGGTGTACTCAACGACGAACCTGGGTGCACGAACAGCAAAACGTCATTTTTTCCGATGAATCCGGGTTCTGGTTACAGCATCATGATGGTCGCATCCGTGTTTGGCGACATCGCGGTGAACGCACATTGGAAGCGTGTATTCGTCATCGCCATACTGGCGTATCACCCGGAGTGATGATATGGGGTGCCATTGGTTACATGTCTCGGTCACCTCTTGTTTTCATTGACGGCACTTTGAACAGTGGACTCTGCATTTCAAATGTGTTACGACCCGTGGCTCTACCCTTCATTCGATCCCTGGGAAACCCCACATTTCAGCAGGATAATGCACGACCGCACGTTGCATGTCCAGTACGGGCCTTTCTGGATTCAGAAAATGTTCGACTGCTGCCCTGGCCAGCACATTCTCCACATCTCTCACCAACTGAAACGGTCTGGTCAATGGTGGCCGAGCAACTGGCTCGTGACAATACGCCACTCACTACTCTTGATGAACTGTGGTATCGTGTTGAAGCTGCATGGGCAGCTGTACCTGTATACGCCATCCTAGCTCTGTTTGACTCAATGCCCAGGCGTATCAAGGCCGTTATTACGGCCAGAGGTGGTTGTTCTGGGTACTGATTTCTCAGGATCTATGCACCCAAATTGCGTGAAAATATAATCACATGTCAGTTCTAGTATAATATATTTGTCCAATGAATACCCGTTTATCATCTGCATTTCTTCTTGGTGTAGCAATTTTAATGGCCAGTAGTGTATTATGTTATATGAGATATGTGCGTGAACAACGTACTGTTGGAAAGAGCAACTCTCGAGGTTCCCGCCAGGTAGCAGCAGTGCGCGTCCACTTCATTTCTAGCAAGTATGGTGTCGGGAAAACAGAAAGCGTTTTGTGTTCCACGTTTTGCCCAGTTCGGGTCAGTAATAATTGTTCATCTTGACTTTCGTATTAGTTATGGTGTGGATATTCCTACGCCACAGAGCACTAGACGATGGCATGAACAATTCAGAGAGACAGGTTGTTTGTATAAAGGCAGATCGCCAGGCCGTCCCCGAGTGTCTGACACAGACGTCGAACGCATCCGCCATAGTTCCGCAAGGAGCGTGCAGAAATCCGTTCGCCCAGTAGCTCGACAGCTCAGCATGCCCCCGATATCGGTCTGGCGTGTGTTGCGTCGAAATTTACACCTGAAACCATACAAAATTCAGCTACAGTAAGCTCTTCATGAAGATGACAAACAACAACGTGTGGAGTTCGGTAATTTCGTTCTAGCCAAGATGGAGGATGAGTTTTCTTCCATGCTTAGTGTTTAATGACAAGGCAATTTATATGGAAAAGTGAACCGTGCCTCCGTTAACAATAACAATGAATGAACTGAGACATCATGTAATGGCACTGTGGAACCTTTACTAACTCAAGACACCCTCACTGCAGTGTGGGAACAATTTGACTACGACATTGACATGCCGTGCACCACAAGGGGGGCATATTGAACACCTATGAAAAGATATGAAAAAAGTTTTCTTTTGTGTTTCTCGTTCACCAAAAACCAAAATTCATTGTTTATTGGTTTCAGAAATATAGAAGTGCCAAATTGGATGACTTTTTCTGATACACCCTGTATATAGACGTAAAAGATGGTAGGAACTACTAAATATGCACCTGTATAACAAGAGTAAACACAAAAATAAATAAAAGACACCTTGTGAATGGTCAGCATGTACACATATATACATCTATGCGTAATATGAATGTAACATGACTCGTTCCACATATTTTCAATTAACGGTAAAAAAAAAGTGAAATGCTCGTATTACATTGTTTGCTGGGAATCCCCTTCCGTGAAGTTCGGCCGTCTGATGCAAGTCTTTTTATTTGACGCACTTCTGCGACTTGCATGTCTGTAAAGATGAAACGATGATGGGAAAACTTTCGCAGTCCCGAGCGGAGAAAATTCCTGGCCCGACCGGGAAACGAACCCAGGGCCCCGTGGTCAAAGTTCAGAAACGCTAACCACAAGACCACGAGATGATGTACATCTCAACAATGACTCATGGAACTAGAAGCGGGGTCCATGCCACGACGTGTCGTCATTATAATTATCATCAGAGGGAATGAGTGTGCTGCACAGTACTAGGCAGCTGTATCCCACCGAGATATTGTTGGTGGTGAAGTAACAGGTCACTGAACTCGTTTTCGAGTGGACGGTAGTTAAAATTCCCGTCCGGCCTTCAGATTAATGTTTTCCGAGATCTAATCCAATCGAATAAGGGACAGTCTGGATGGTACCATTGAAAGGGCACATTCCATTTCCTTTCTCTACCCACACCCAGTCTCAACTAGTACTGTATGGTTAATAACGTCGTTGTCTATTGAATATTAATCCATAACATTCCTTTTCCCTTTCCATTGTTCAAAAATGGTTCAAATGGCTCTGAGCACTATGGGACTTAGCATCTATGGTCATCAGTCCCCTAGAACTTAGAACTACTTAAACCTAACTAACCTAAGAACATCACACACATCCATGCCCGAGGCTGGATTCGAACCTGCGACTGTAGCAGTCGCGCGGCTCCGGACTGAGCGCCTAGAACCGCTAGACCACCGCGGCTGGCTTTCCATTGTCCACTAGTGTGTATATGCTACCTATTTCATATGGACGGAAAGTGTTATCTGTAATTACTCGACTGTTAGCTTCATAGAACGATTCGCAACACATTCATACTACCTAGCGTTTAAGATATATAGTAAACGTAAATAAATTCCCATAATCTTATATACGCCATTTTAGGAGCATCTGAATAATAGGCAAGTTAATTCATTCTCGTGTTTACGGACAAATGGTAGTAAAAATAAAAATGTTAAAAAATGTGAGTCAGGAAATACATTCAGCTGCTAAAGAGTTCCTTTTTAGGTGAGCTTCAGTGAGTTTAGAGTTCTCATTTTGTAACATTGTATTTCAAATGAAGAATCGTAAATCAGTAGAGAGAAACTCAGTCTTTTAAAAAGAATGGATGCTGGTACGCTGTCTAAGTGGTAGCATCTAAGAAAGTTAATGGGCTTTATTAATGACGTTACCGTACCCCTTGTCAGCGGCTTGTTTTCATGTAGTGTGAGATGTTTCCACGCCGGTCTTGTAAGCACCACATGCTCACAGCAGGTGTTCCACTCACAGGCTGTTTACAGCTTCTCCCTGTCCCGTTATTCAACTGGCTTGTCGCAGTCTTATGAATCATACACATGTTCGTAATTTCTTTTTCCTTTATGGATTTCCCTACAACAAACAGGAACCTTGGCTCCCTACAAGGAAGTACCATTGTGCCCAGGCTTATTAAAATACTTAAAGTTTCAACATAGTACCTGTATTTTCTAGATATTTGAAAGATGCCTAGAGGAACAAATTAGGGACACGAATCCTATCCATGTAGCCTATCAAACGATGCTACACGCCGTATTAAATGTGGAAGCAACACATTAATTACCCGAGGTAAACCCAGCAGTTGATGGCAAAGTCTGTACAATTGTCACTGATCATACTTAGCATTTTATTTACAACTGCTTGTCTCGATCGCACTTTATTATGCAGCGTATTAGGGGTATAAATCCAGATATTCCTGTTAATGAATCAGGATCTGGCTATCCAGATTTGCATTTTTCGCGATTTCTCCAAATCGCTCCTGGCAAATGCCGGAATTGTTCCTTTGAAAGGGCATGGCCGATTTCCTTCCCCATTCTTCACAAAATCGGAGCTTGTGCTCTGTCTCTAATAACCTCGATGTCGACGGAACGATAAACCCAATCTTGCTTTCTATTTAATGACTGAGAGCAATGTACTGAACAGCCTTACATCGGTATTTACTTCATTTGCATGCTAGTAATTAGAGCTATTACGAATAGTATGGTTTCAGGTTGGTTAGTACCTTCAAGTACGTGAGGCATAAGCAGGCCACTAATGTTTAGTTTCCCCAGTGCAGCAGGTCAGGTATTGAAGTGCGGCCACGTGGACACAGAACGGACAATCTGTACAGACAGGCGTAATCCGCTTAGTGGCGAAGTTACGACCGTTCAGAAAAAATCAGGTAGTAAATTACGTGATGTTTTTGCGGGAAGGCTGTTAGAAGGAGAAAAAACAACTAAGACTCTGAAGTGAGCAGATATTAAGGTACGAATCATCATCACAGTATCTGTACCTATAGCCCTAACACACTGTAAAATTCACAATATTAACAATTTCGGCTACCTGTATTTATCGGTATTGTAATACGAGTATCAGTGTCGAATGTTTCACACATTCACATACATGAATAAATGCTAACGACGACTTGAGGACGCCCTATACTTACGCAAACACGGGTTGTAAGTACTAGAGGTCGCTACAGATGAAGTAACGTTTGTGTCCAATATCAAAGCTTCAGCAGTTCAAAACAAAATCATCAGGGTCAATAATTAAAATGCTTCCTCATGGCTAAAGTGAGTGTCTGACAGTAAAACGTAAGTTTTAATACTATATGTAGCAACATTATCCACACTTCAAATCAGAATAAAATGTGTTAAAGTGGTGTACAAGCTATTTATGGAAAACGCCTGGGCATCAGAAAGTACATAAAAGAGGACGTTGTGTGAAAGAGTGACACAAAGCTGGCATATTCATGAAGCTGACAGCTACTGATACTATCATTAATGTGAAATCCTGGCGTCCTATAGAGTATAAATGGGCATATTTTGTAATCTTGACTAACATGATGGTAAAACTCTAGCTCGGCGAAATGATGAAGCGGAAGAGCCGAATATAAACAAGTATCCAGGGACCGTTATGTAACGACCATGTATAACAAACTGAAGTCAAAAACTCACGACAAAGATGAGAAAATTGGTCAACGCAGTAAGAGCTTTGTTGCCATGCCTTTTAATGGTGTAGCTTCCGACAGAGTTACACAATGTATTTGGGTAAAGAAAAGACAAAATAAACGGCTCAACTGGCTCCAGCCTAGGCCTTAGTGTGGCCAACAAAAGCTATAAATGTTTTGGGATCTGTGCTCTATAAAATAACTGCCAACTGTGAAAATTTTGTATTAATCAGACGGGAAGTACTTTTAAGGCTAGATTCAGAGAACACACAATTAGCAATATTGGGGCGCACTTCATTAGGGAAATATATGTGTCAGAAAACATGCAGCATAATTTAGGTTTTGCCTAGAGCACATAAAGGACAGTTATTAAACCTACTGGAGGATATTGAGATATAAGTACATTGGAAACGGCAAGCGGACTTACTTTTTAACCCTAGAACACTAGAAGGTGGGAAAATGTTAGATTTCTACTAAATAATCGTAAAGTTTACTCCTCTTCGTTTTATTCAGAACAAGTCGTAATTTATAGGTTATCCACTACTTAATTACCATTATTACATCGCCAATGGTATGTTACACACTAAATTAAGTACAAAATTTTCTGTTTTATATCCTAATGTAGTCGTAAATTTTATGAGGGTTTAGTAATCTAAGGTTAATGAACAGGGAGAGAGTAGCTAGCATGCACATCTCGCTGTATTCCGATGGTTACTACGCTCATGCTCATAAATTAAGGACAATGGTGGTACATGGCGAAACAACGCTCTGGTGGGGGGTTTGCGGGTTTAAATCACCTGGGGGTATGACCATGTAGTGCATTTGACCTGCGGTCGTCACACGGTGGAGCTGGCAGCAGTCCACATACGCAGAGGTGTGTTAGTGCATGTCAGGGTACGGTGCTGCGAGTAAGTGTGCAGACGTTTTCAGACGTACTAATGGTGACTATGTGTTGAAAATGGCTCAAAGATCACATATTGATGACGTTATAAGGGGTAGAATACTAGGGCGATTGGAGGCTGATCAAACACTACAGGTCGTAGCACGGGCCCTCTGTGTGCCACAAAGTGTGATCTCAAGATTATGGCAACGATTCCAGCAGACAGGAAACGCGTCCAGGCGCTACAGTACGGGATGACCACAGTGTACAACACCACAAAAAGACCGATATCTCACCATCAATGAACGCAGACGGCTACGAAGTACTGCAGGTAGCCTCGCTCGGGACCTTACCGCAGCCACTGGAAAAGTTGTCTCCAGACACACAGTCTACAGATGACTGAACAGAAATAGTTTGTTCGCCTGGAGACCTGCAAGGTGGATTCCACTGACCCCTGGTCACAGGAGAGCCCGCAAAGCCTGGTGTCAAGAACACAGTACATGGTCATTGGAACAGTGGTCCCAAGTTTTCACGGACGAGTACAGGTATAGTCTGAACAGTGATTCTAGTCGGGTTTTCATTTGGCGTGAACCAGAAACCAGATGCCAACCCCTTAATGTCCTTGAAAGGGACCTGTATGGAGGTCGTGGTTTGATGGTGTAGGGTGGGGTTATGATTGGTGCACGTACGCCCGTGCATGTCTTTGACAGAATAACTGTAACAGGTCAGAGGTACAGTGGGTCTCACCTTCCTCCTGCCGCACGGCCCCACCGAGCTGCCATCGTCATCAACAGTCCAATGTCGCTGTTGATGGGCCCAGGCGAGGCGTAAAGCTTTGTGTCGTGCAGCTCTCAAGTGTACACGAGTGATCCTTCCGCTCCGTAAGCCCCTATCGATGATGTTTCGTTGAATAGTTCGCACATTGACGCTTGTTGATGGCCATCATTGAATCTGCAGCTATTTGCGTAAAGATTGCACTTCTGTCACGTTGAACGATTCTCTTCGGTCGTCGTTGGTCCGGTTCATGCAGGATCATTTTCTGGCCGCAGGGATGTCGGAGATTTGATGTTTTACCGGTTTCCTGATAGGGTACACTCTTCAAGTGGTCGTACAGGAAAATCCCCACTTCGTCGTTACATCTCTTGTGCGCCGACTATAACATCACTTTCAAACTCACTTGAATCTTGGTTACCTGCCATTGCAGAAGCAATAACCGATCTAAGAATCTTACATAGGCATTGCCGATCGCGGCGCCGTATTCTGCCTGTTTACATATCTCTGTATTTGTATACGCATGCCTATACCAATACCTTTGGCGCTTCTGTGTACTTTGTAGTACTATAAGATTTAATATAAGTAGCTTCGATCAATGTCAAACATTTTATTCTGATTTTAAGTGTGGATACTGTTGCTGCACATTGAATTGCCAGCGGAAAAATGCTTCTATCGGAGCACAAAAATGGAATATGCCCCTATTGAAAACACTCTCATTAAAAAGAAGGATAGCACCTACCTCTTTCTACCTTCCTATGCACCGCTAAAAATTATCCCAAATATTTTGGAATGCAAACATATTCGATCTCGTCATTTTTTACATGCAACTCACCTCTCACTGCCACAAACTCCCCTAACTCAACTCGGTCACACACATTCTCACCTCCTTTCCCATCCTCACTTACTCATACTGCCCACCTCATTTTCATACTCATTTTGTGTCTCTCTGTCTCCTGTCTCACAACCACAGTCTCCCTCGTCCTGTCCTACTACTACAGTATCTCCTCGCTACCACTGTTTCCCTCTTGCCCTCTCTTATTGTCCCCATCTCACTGCTGCTATCTCATTCATTCATTCCCTCTACTGCCGGCCAGGGTGGCCGAGCGGTTCTAGGCGCTACAGTCTGGAACCGCGCGACCGCTACGGTCGCAGGTTCGAATCCTGCCTCGGGCGTGGATGTGTGTGATGTCCTTAGCTTAGGTAGGTTTAAGTAGTTCTAAGTTCTAGGGGACTGATGACCACAGCAGTTAAGTCCCATAGTGCTCAGAGCCATTTGAAGAGCCATTCCCTCTACTGCTGTCTCTTATCAATGAAACTTTCCCTTCCTCGTTGTCATTCTCATGGACTCTCATTATCGCTGGCTCTCATCCACTTCCACCTCCTCCTCCTCTTTATTCCTTTCCCACTGGCACTGCCTCTTTCATTCTATTCCTAGCACAGTTCAGTCACTATCACTTATGTTCCACTGCCATTGTGACTCTCTCTTTTTCTCACAATGCCACTGTATCTTTCACTCTTTCTATAGCACAAGCTCTGTCTATAATCTTCCGGTATTTATTACTTTTCCGTTTCTTTTCCATTGCCACTGTTTTCTTCTCTCTAAGCGTAAGTAGGTGCGAATATGATTTTATGCCAAAATTTTTGGGAAAGTTTTTAAATGTGGGGAGGACGGTATAATGAGTCAGCTGGACCCGACTTTTCAGTCAGAGAGTTTTAAGCAGGAGCACATCTCCCTTTTTAGGTGCTCCGATAGAGGCATTCTTCTGCTGCCTCCCTTCTTTTTCCTGCCATAGCAGGGGATGTCATTGATGTTTCAAGTGAACTTTATCTGTCAGAAATAATTTGTTATTTTACTTGTGTGAAATTGCTGTAAATCAAAACTTATTTTACGCCTCAGACCAGATTTTCCGTGCAAACAATTTTGCGTGTGCTCCTAGTCCTTCAACATGAGGTTTCCAGAATCCTCCAGATGATAATGGAGACCTTGGAGACCTCTTACAGCAAATTTCTCAGTGTTACGTCACTTTATAAATTGAGTTTTCGCCTCACAAGGTATATCAGAAACGGATAAAGATATCAAGAAAATTTTCAAGTCGTTTTGAGATTGGAATCATAGGAATATATCGTATCAATTACATCCACTTTCTGTGCATAGCAGTCTTGGAATCCGCAGCTCGGATTTGGTACTAAAAATGATTAAAAAGCATTTTTGGAGGTTTCTAACGAACCGCCAATGTTCTAATGGTGCCTGCATAAGTCTTTTAACGCTCACTGAAGACCACACAAAATGCAAAAAGATTCAACCGATTTGCTTCATTTGCCTGCGCAGCAGGAACTGTTAATATTCATACACTGACCCTTTACTGTAGAATAGTGTCACTAAGACGCTCATTTTGTTGCGTACACGAATGGTCTCTAGCTCAAGGGCTGTCCAGAACATTTGACCCTACTTTCTTATCACCAATAGAATCCGAAGTATGAGCCTTAGAAGAATACCATTTTTATGCGCTCTGTTTTGGTACATATTAGATATCTCCTGCTGTCGCTTGTGTACCAGTATCTCATGTTGTACTGTTACGCATACGCTTCTGCCATATGAAAACATTTTAATTAATTACTATCAACAATCTGTTTTAAACCCTTAATTCCAGAAGTTGTTTCTACTCGGAAGACAGAAAATCAAAAATTGTATTCTGTAGCCAGTAATAATGAGTTTAGAGTACGTAACGTCCAATCTAAGATATGTTATTCCTGTTATGTATAACTGGGTATGTTTCATATGTGCGACTGTAGACCTTCGAGAATCTGAACACTTACGACACTTTATTTAATAAAAGATTTTTGTAACATTTTGGTGACACAATGGTACGGTTTATATTATTCGTGAAATTCTCAGAAACAGTGTACTCTCTTTGGTGACACAGTGGTACGGTTTATATTACTCGTGAAATTCTCAGAAACAGTGTATTCTGTTGTCTACACACATATGAATATTACACTTACAACACATGAATACTGTCTACCCTTTACAGTGTGGTACTTTAAGCTTTTGCCTTATGTCTGTCACCTGAGGCCAATGGCCAACTGCATTATTTTAGATAGACTTATCTGGAACCGGTCTTCCTGGACCCTGACCATACTTGTCTAGAAGATCTGTCTGTACTGACTGAAGGCCTATCTCTCTTTTAAACTGTCATGTATTTCACCCGCTCGTAGAGTGCCACTGCTGTTCTGAATTTGAATCATAGCAGATCTTTTTTTTTTTTTAATACGGGGGAAATTGAAACAGTCCCTCTGCACAGATGGTGCACTAGCTTTGAAATCTCCATCTGCATTTCTCGTAGTATGCAACCCGGGTGTCCATTGCTGATAAAATAAAAGCTTCAGAATTCATTAAAATTTCCACAGCGCAATAAAAGTGAAATGGAATCAGTCAAAACAACGTTGAGGTCGGATATTCATATGAATTATTGGACACTTGTATTAAATTAAAGTACATACACGGAAATAATGAACACAATTGGTCATTGAAGTATTCTGGTGCTACAAATCAACGGAAATATTTGCACTCACTGCCCCTGATTTCATCTCTTGCATGTGTCCACAGAGGTACACAAACGCTTAATGACGCGTAATTTACACACACAGTATTTTCGAATTCATTTGCACGTGCAGCTGCTTTATTGAGTAAAAATGTTATTTTCGTCACGCCACAGACACCACACAACAAACAAGTAAATAACTAAACTTACATTTGTCCTAATAATGACGATAGTTTTTGTGTATGTGTAGCGAAAAAAGGAGCGAACAAGAAGTCGCTCTTCAAGTGCACGATACACTCAGGAGACGGAAAAACGTGTCAGAGGCATTGTTCAGTACCTATAGAATACACATCTACCGTAACTGGCACTATGAAGAATTAAAATTCCGTTTATTAACATCGCTTTGTTATTATGAGAATTCGCGACGCACGGAATTAAGGCACTGAACTACTGAATCTGCGATGCTCGACACTTAAGACACGTAACGTTAACTCGTCACTAGCACCCTTTAGCGGCTATAACTCTTTTTTGCGTAAGTGTAGGGCAACCTTAGGCCATAGTTTTCTTTTTTTGTTGATTTAGTGCGTTTACAAAGCAGGTGGTGTTGATACTCCTTTCAGGATATGTAATGGTCTGATGGTGGCAGAAAGCTGGACCCGTTAATATTGTGATTATGTAAAAAAGTGAGATCAAGGCGGACATTCATTAACAAAATGCCAAATATGATTGCTGCGGTAGCAAGGTGCTGCTAAGCTGGACTTACATTCAGCAGAAGCGGAGTTAAATCCACGCCCGACAATTCAAAATTGCTTTCTGAAATTGAGGCTTATGTTTGACATTAATAGATGCTTTTGCCTGGTCTTGTATTCTCCTTGCTTGATCCATCATGCGTTATTTCACTTCCAAGTTAGTAGAATTCACTCGCTTCGTCTTCCTCTTGGCCCCTACCAGCTTTGAGATAAGTCAATTAAAAATCTATTTTTACCACTGCTCATTAAATTCACTCTTCTTCGATTTTCTCTCAGTTTATATTCTGTTCTCACTAGACTGATGAACAGAAGCACTTATCCTTCCTAACTTTCACTGATGACAGCATTGCAGCTAGCGAATCCTGTCATAGCTAAGAATTTTATTCCTCTTCTAAACGTAAGTTGTAGAATAGAATAGAAAGGATGTGTCCCTGTTTTCTTACCATTTTAAATAGGAGCATTTCATCCTGGTCTTCCATCCTTATTGTTCCTCCTTGACTCTTCTAGTTTTATCCACCACTCCCTATTACATACGCCTCTTATGCTGAGAATTTCGAACATCTTACACCATTTTACATTGTCGTGCACTGTTTATAGGTCTCTAATCCTTGGAATTTGATTTTTCATAAGTTTTCCTTTCTCTCTGAAGCGCAATGTCAGTACTGCTGAAACTTCACGTTTCCTGCGGCCGGAATGATAGTCATCTATTAGATTCTCAATTTTCTTTTCCATTATTCTGTATATTTTATTCCTGTCAGCAGCTTGGATGCATCAGCTAATTGTGCAACAATTTTCACAATTGTATCCTCTTGCTATCTTCATAATTGTGTAGATAACTTTTAGTACTTCTCCATTCTGATAGTTTTACACACCAACTTTAATAGTGATTTTGCTGCCACTTCTCCAACGATTTTAGAAATTCCGAAGGAATTTTATCCACTCCTTGCCCCATATTTGATCACGAGTTTTCTAATGTTGCCTGTCGCTTCGTTTTAATTATACCCCTTTCAACATTTACTTCATAACTTGTATCGAAGACTCGATTCTGCTCCACTGAAAGTTCTTCGTGCAAAATTTTTGCAATTTCCTGAACTGCATGATGCGTGTTGTTTGTGCATCTAATTGGCATTTCTCAACGCTGTTTTATAGGCCTTCCCGTCTTGAAATAAGTTTCCGAATCACGTGTTTGCAGCTCCTCAGAAAATATATATGAGCTCATACAGCCCGTCACTGACGCTTCATTATTCATGTTGCTCCATTAAAGAAAAAAAAAATTCTGAACGCTTTATTGTTGTGGTGTTGTCCGAAGATCATGGTGTCACACCACAGTGGCCAATGCATATTAGTACCACAGGTATTAACTGTGTCTCGTTGCAGTGCGCGACGACAAATGGAAGAGGCTGAAGAACACATGCTTTGTTTCTCAGCACAACAGCGCCCTCGCATAGAGGTCAATGTAGATCCAACCACGGATTTGCTCTCCCCAATCTGTGCTCTGAGCTGAAGCAGTCAACATAGCTTGAGTAGGATTAAAGTGTTATTCAAGTCTCGGATGGAAATGTACTTTTGTAAATGTTCAATATTGTACTACAAGAGAAGAGCAGTAATTGTATAGCGTGACAATTATTTAACTATATGAAAAGAAAGTAAATGAGTTACAAACTACGGCGTACACACAGTTTATTCAACATGTCAACGCCACTACAGATATTCGGATGACGTTCGATAAGCCTGCCATCATTGGCAATAATGTGGCGCAGACGATTAGCGAAATTCTGCATGAGCTGCTGAAGGGTCCGAACATCGATGCTGTCGATGAACTCCTGAATGGCTGTTTTCAGCTCAGCAGTCGTTTTGGGATCATAGCTGTACACCCTGTCTTTAATATAGCCCCACAAAAAGGAGACGCATTTGTTCAGATCCGGAGAATCTGGCGGCCAGTTGAGGCCCACGCTAATGGCGTCTGGGTACCCCCAGAGCCAGAACGCGGTCCCAAAGTGCGCCTCCAGGACATCAGACATTCTCCTGCTTCGATGGGGCCGAGCTCCATCTTGCGTGAACCACTCCTTGTCGAAATCAGGGTCATTTTGGTTAATGGTGATGAAATCATCTTACAAAACCTTCGCGTACCCTTCGGTAGTCTCCGTCCCATCAAGGAATATCGCACCGATTATTCCGTGACTGGACATTGCACACGACTCAATCACCCGTTGAAGGTGAAGAGACTTCTCGATCGCGAAATGCGGATTCTCAGTCCCCCAAATTCACCAATTTTGATTACTGACGAACCCATCCAAATGAAAGTGGGTTTCGTCGCTAAACCACGCTAAAATAATTCCCATCATGCCCCGCGGGCAACCGTGCAGTTTGAACGTCCTAGCGCAAACCGTTCAGAAGTTATGACGAATGTATTTCATATAGTTCAATAATTGTCACCCCGTATGTATCAATTGATGCTTTAATAGCCAATGGCAGTTGAAAACTGTAAAGCACGCCTGTGGCAAATAACTGCATCGAGTTTAGAAAATCTTTTTATGATATGCAAATTGAAAGTATAAGGGGGGAGAAAGGAAAGGAAAGAGAAGAAACTTTTGATGTCAGCGCATCGGGACTTTATGCGCGCTCAATGACGAGAGAGAATATATGTGCTGGACTGAGATTCGAACCCGAGATCTCCTGCTTACTAGGCAGTTGCGTTAACCATGCGCCATCCGAACACAGTGCTTCTCGCAATTGCGCGGACTGTCTCTGGACATCTCTCGGCCTACACGCATCCCCATGTAGCTTCTCCTATCTGGAGACCACATCCGTGTCCTCCGTGATCGCTATACTGAGATTTCTGCGGGATGGCGAAAGCAATTACGTATCGTTACTGAAAATGTTGAATTCGTTGTCCATCGAGGTGAATCAGTTATATGAATTGATGGTGTGTGTTCTTTCGGACATGTCAAAAAGAACAGACACAATGCATCCATATATGCATGTAATAAAATGTTGTATCCTCGTTGCCACTGAACCCGCCAGGTTAGCCGAGAGCGCTAATGCGCTGCTTCTTGGACTCGGTTAGGCGCGCCGGCCCCGGATTGAATCCGCCCGCTGGATGAACGACGAGGGCCGGTGTGCCGGCCAGCCTGGATGTGGTTTTTAGGCGGTTTTCCACATCCCTCTAGGTGAATTCCGGACTGGTCCTCACGTCCCGCCACAGTTACACGACTCACAGACATTTGAAACAGATCCGCACTTTTCCATGATTTACACTAGACGCAGACAGATGGGGTACTCTGATTCCGTTCCAGGGGGTACGAGGTGGCGGCAGGAAGAACATCCGGCCTCCCCTTCAAATTAACATGCCAAATCCGATTTAACAAAGGCGCAAGCGATAGATAGATAGATAGATAGATAGATAGATAGATAGACAGATAGATGGATGGAATCTTCTTTGCCACTGTAGTATCCTCATCGCCACTGTAGTGTCCTGAAACAAGGAAGCGGACGTTGCTATGGTTGGCCGGTATACTCTTCCTGCAACACAAATGCACTCATCGATTAACACGGTTCTTTATTTACTTTGAATACAGTCCATGTGTTGTGGTACAGGCTCACCAGTAATAATCCTCTTGCAGACAATATCAGTTATCTTGCTATAGTCACAATTCTGGTCGTTATGTACTATCGTAGCCTGTGACGTGAACTGCGAATACACTGACAGACCCCAGACTGGAATGTGAGTAGTGAGTCAAGTCAGTGAGTTGGTAAGGCCCCCAAACCAGTGGCGGCGGCCTAAATACATGCTGTCGAGAGGGTGTAGGCGGCATGTTGCTTGTCGGTGTTCCTCTAGCCTCTCTCGTTATGGGCGCGCTTTATACAGAGCCTACTGTCAATCTTCGCGCTACATCTCTCCCGACCCGTGTGCTGGAGACAGCTTACGCCAGCACAAAAAGTGAAGTAATATTTCAGCTGTTGTTATTCCAGTGAGCCATCTCCCAGAAAAATCGGAGAAGTCAAAGCTATGGCCAGACGTTTGTAGATTCATCTGCAGTGAAACGCGATCAGCTTGTTATGAATGACGGTAAAGAAATAGAGAGGACCGGATCGTGCATACATCCGATTTCTCTCCGATTAAGCGATTCCTCACAAAAAAGGGAGGGAGTTTCGACGCTGGTGCCTTATAAAATTTCGTCGGAAAGACGCGAGCGAGGATTTTCTATTTTTGCCGGTACTTAAGGGAGCTCCTTTTATAAGGGGCGTCCGCGGATCCCTCGTTAAGTGGCGCATTAAGGGCGGATTGAATTGCCCTTATCAGGCGGGCAGCATCCGCGGTCGTATTAGCAGCACACGGTAATTGAGCTCAATTTAGCCGACGCGGCGCGGCGGCGGACCATGGCAACTGGAGAGCTTCCGTGGAGCTGGCGGCGGCGGCGGCGGCGGCGGTGGTGCCGGAAGCCGAGCGCCGCGTGCTGCATCCTGTTTCTGTTTGCTCCCCGGCCCCGGCCGTAGCGCCGCCGGCGCCCCGGTAGTGACAGATGCGTGCCGCGCTGTTTTGCTCTGTCGGCGACACTTCCGCCATCAAGACGCCGTCCTGCCCTAGCGCATCCACTCTGCTACGACTTGTTTTAACACGATCTCGTAACGGTGCTGGCGTCGCTGGGTCGCGATTTCCTTTCAGGCTACAGCAGATGACTAAAAAAATGGCAACAACGTAAATTAACAACACTTTCTCCCTTATTTATAAAAAAAATTTGCGAGGTGCGAGAAGGACTCGAGCACTGAGGGTTCCATGCAAACTTAATTATTTATACATGTTAGTTATTCCACTCCGGGAACCGAGAATCTAGGCCATTTGTCCCTGTTGCTGATAGTGATACCGGCAAGATATCGGTCCCAGAAATCCCAAGATTTTCGAGAATGTTTTAATTTCAGTCATATAAATGCGATATAAAGTTGTGCCGGAGGCAGGTGCCCACTGTCGTAATAATCAGTAGTTCTTCATTCAGGCTGACTGGATCGCAATAGTAAAAGTTGAAAGAAGATTACAGTTAATGAAGTAAAAGATCCACGCAGTGGACACTAAATGAAAAAGCTACTCCTTATGTTTCTGATCTAGACTACCATAAAAATGCGAAGGAACTGTTAATTAAATCCCATGGAGAAGTTATAGTCTAATTCACAATCGATTTATTGATCTTAAACAAGACAAGACAACAAAATTATTAAAGAATCATCATACAAAAAATATTTATTTAACAAAAGCCTTACTAAAATGGGATCTAGGATGGACAAAGTGATCTGCTGGGGATCAACACACGACACTAACTAGAACACACTCGCTTTATCTCACTTCATACACGTGAATCCAGGTTGTGGCATCAAACTACGCCACCACCAAGCATCTATATTCTACCACACAAAAAAAAAGGAAAAATATGGTTCGAAAGAACAGGGTGCTGAGAAACAGATATTATAGCCCTACGTCGCAGCAGCGAATACTATGCCATCCTACTGGTCAAGGCGGCACACTACGATGCGTTCGGCGACTGAAGTCATGGACGGCGGAAATCTGTTATTAAATGCGCGTTCCCGAAAAATGCAAGTACGCGGTCTCGCGTTCGGTTAATTCAGAACGCAGGTACTTCCCTAAGAGCCTCTGAAACCCCGACGGATTCCAGTGTGCAGGTGGTCCCGTTTGATGGTCTGCCAAACTAGTTTGACTCCGTGCCACGACTGTGCGTGTCGGAATACGTCAAATGTTTAGACGCCTACTTAAGACAAATAAGTACACCCACGCGTCACTCATTCTGACCATGATGATATAAGCAGTACCTCAGATGGTTCAGAAGGTGACTGGCACAGGCTCTAAGTCGCGCCCTAGTAAAGGACACAAGTCTCACCGTTTAGGTAGAGACCTGCAGTTCTTTGCTAGCGAAGCGCCAGTACAAGAGACTTGTGCAAGAGTGCTGATCTCCCTTTCTCAGTGTTTCCTTCTCAGCTCGGTTAAAAAAGCACAATTCTCTTTTTTGACTTCCCCCAATTTCGCACAAGCCAATCACGAGCTAGAGACCGGCATTCTAAGCTCAGTGAATGGTCATTGCACTGCAAACCGATTTGACCAATCAGAGATTTAAAGTTAATTGGCGGAAAAAAATTCAGCTTCGCGGCCTCTTTCCCACACGTTTGCCATGTCTTTTGCTAACACAATACAGGGTGGAAGCACAGCCCTCCATAAACAGCCTGTTATCTCCCCTGTTGCGTCCATTTCAAAGTTTGCAAAGAATGCCCATAAACACGCATTGACAAAAGATGTTTTGCAACAGAGTCTGGACGTTTTGGCCCCAGTTTTCCTGTCCCATGGACATTTGCAGAAGGTTTACATTTCTTTTGGCAGCTTGCTCGCTAACAAGGCCTACAATGCCCTATCGGCGACTTTTCGGCGCTAGGCCATATACCTAGACGTCTGCCCCTGTCCGTGGCGCCAAGCTTAATGTGTTTCTGCACAATACGACCGCGGCACGGGACCGTCTGGAAATGTATCTTCATCGTTCTCCAGAAAAAACGTGCTTTGTCGCCCCACCAACGCCGTGCTTTTACTGCAGTCGTTTAAGTCGGCACCCTGTTCCTTTGAACACAGGTAAAGCTTACCGTATTTCTTTCCCTAGAGCATGCAAACAAGACCATAAACTGCTGCCCACCATTTAATCACAATGTATGAAGTCAAATTGCCGTAGATCATATTCCCTACACCAAATCAGAAGTAAGAGTGCCCTGCAATCTCTCAGAGTCTAACATCAGGCATGGGATGACTCTATTGCTCGCTTTGACTTTCAGCCTGAATGCAGATCTGCTGATTGTTTTAATTTCCAGTTTGACTTCGGACAATTTTTCTCGTGTGACATAATTACAAATTAACTATTTTCATATTTTTTTCCTTTACTTTTAATATGAAACCTTGCTTTTTGCCACATTTCACGGTTCAACCCAAATGGGAAATGCCTTGAAGGTTCTGATGAATGAGTTTGCGAGTATTAAACCATGTCACATAAATGGACACATCTTTTCTTTGCATTGATTTAGAAGTTAACGTTCCTTACAACGCCAAGGGACCATCGACCCTAGTATGTAACAAAAATTTCAACCTGATATGTCTACCCGTTCCTGAGAACAGAACGACGAACAGTGTGAGAGAGAGTTAAAGAATTACAAACTTTTTTGTGTGATATAATTACAAATTACACTTTTAGGAATTTTACCTTCGGGTGCCCTTTCAAAACTTCGTTTGTGCCAAATTTAGTGATTCTAGGCCAACGGGAAGCACACTATATGTTTTGATGACTGAGTATTCAAGTATCAAAATATATGAATAAATGGCCGTATATTTTGATTGGATTGGCTTAGAAGCTTCTTTGTTTTACACCGCCAAGAGATCAAAGACCTTACTACCTGACATAGATTTCAACTTCCTATGTCGACCCGTTCCTGAGAAAAGGGTTTTCAACAGTCGGACGAACAGACAGACAGACGGACAACAGATTGAATCTATAACGGTTCCGTTTCTTCTGCCTGAGATACGGAACCCTAAAAAACGTCTTAATTCTACCAACGGTAGGTGCTAATAAGTACATCTTTGTTGCAGCCAGTTTCTATTCAAAATTCGTCGTTAGATACAGAATGCATCAAAGGCTAGATTACGTGAAATGCATTTCAGATTAACTGTCCATATTCTACTATATGGTGTACACTATCTGCTCAAAAGTTTCAGGATGCTCCTAACAATGTGGATTTGACTACTTGTTGTCACGAGAAGCAGTCCCGCCAGTACAAAAGTGTTCTCAGCAGAGAAGAACTAACAGCAACGTGGGACGCTCTGGACATCTAACTTCGAATGTATCGTCGGATATCACCTGTGTCACAGATCGATGAGTAGCGTTTCAGTCCTCCTGAAGCAGCCCAACGCGACAGTCGGTGATGTGACTGTGGTGTGGAAATGCGAAGGATCAACCACAGCTGAACCCAGACTAGGTAGATCTCATGCACTGATGGACAGTGCCTGTCGAGCTCTGAGGAGGCTGCTTGTAAGGATCCAATGAAATCAACGGGAATAATCACCCGTGTATTACTAGCAGTCCAGCTATCGCAATGGTTGCTCGTAGGCGGGTACAAATCAGTGTACCCCGTTCTTTTTACCTTTACACTCGAACAGTACTCAAGAATGGGTCACACTAGTGCCCTACATGTAGTCTCCTTTACAGATGAACCACACTTTCTTAAACTTCTTCCAGTATACCGAAGTCGACATTCACTATCTCTGCTACAATCCTTACATGCTCATTCCATTTCAAATTGCTGTACAACGTTATGCTACACGGGTAAAGCGAGTAACACCCTGAGGAGATTCCGTATTGATTATCCTGGTAAAGCTTGTAGCAACTCTGAGTTTCGATGAGACAGCTAGTAACTTTGGAGGGACTATGAAGTTTAGGTAGTTTACAACTAATGTTTTCCTGTGTTAGCTGCAGTAGGTTGGTCCGGAAGAAGTGGTTCGAGTCGTGTTGAAAGCCGTGACTTTCCAGGTTACGGATCGATCGTCTGTGGGGTTCAAAGCTGACTATTGCTACTGTTCGTTCGACTTTGCGTGACCCGCACGGCAATACGGGTCGTAATTCGTAGCGCAAGGAGCGCGGCGGAGAGAAACGTTAGATGTGTCGACGCACGACAACAATAGCTGCCACCGTAGGCGCCCCTGGCCGGGGTGACCTTTGCCGGACGACTCCCTCAATAAGCGAGCGCCTCATTTAACACTGCCCGCCAAGGACGACACGCCGGCCAAAGCTGCGCTACGGCGCGCGCGCCCGCTTTTGCGAGGGCTCGCTTCTGACGACCAAAGGATGCCGTGCCAAATAATTAACCGGCGAGTGAGTACGGGACAATAATACTGGGGCGTCGTGTTATCGGCTCCGTGGCCGGCCTATCGCCGTTTGATCTTTTCACGTGCTCGCGGGCATTCAGCCGGCTGTGCCGTCAGCACTCTCCGCAAAGGCCGTTTCGTACCGCTGGCTGCATTAATGGCTGCAGCCGGGCGCGTAATTAGCTGCCAGCGACCCTAGTTCATGTACGCGGACGCCTTTTCCAGACCCGAATACCGCTCCGTCATCAAGCGCGCTATCGACCTATTCGTCGTCAACGACTTGTCGATATTTAGTATCGTGTATTTTCCGATGGCAACAGTGTTACTAGATGTCCCAACTTTCGCGGAATGTCCTCATTGTTAGCGGTCATGACCTGTCCAGCATAAGGCTACATCTACAGTGTATTTGTAATACTCCTTATTCGAAATCGAGCGACCACTGGACGACATCGCAATGAAAACACCAAGGGTACAATCTGAATGCTTACAGTGGAAGCGGAAACCCGTTACGACAACTGTTGATGACGCTCTCTTACCGACCGACGAATTGACGAATAAAACATGTTAGTTCCTAGTTGGATATCTCAACCTGAAGGTAGATAATGACGGCGAAAAGTTATCGTCTCTAGCTTATACATAATTATTCATTACCAGTCTTTTATTAAAAACATACACTGAGATGACAAAAGTCATGAGATACCTCCTAATACCATGTCGGACCTTTTTGTCCGGCGTAGTGAAGCATCTAGACGTGGCATGGACTCAACAAGTCGCTGGATGTCACCTGCAGAAATACTGAGCCATGCTGCCTCTACGGCAGGCCATAATTGCAAAAGTGTTGCCGGTGCAAGATTTTGTGCACGAACTGACCTGTCAGTTAGGTCCCATATATAAAGGGGTATACTGAGCAGGCAGAAAAGGAAACAAAAGAAAAATTCGGAGTAGGTATTAAAATCCATGGAGAAGAAACAAGAACTTTAAGATTCGCCGATGACATTGTAATTCTGTCAGAGACAGCAAAGGACTTGGAAGAGCAGTTGAACGGAATGGACAGTGTCTTGAAAGGAGGATATAAGATGCACATCAACAATAGCAAAACGAGGATAATGGAATGTAGTCGAGTTAACTCGGGTGATGCTGAGGGAACTAGATTAGGAAATGAGACACTTAAACTAGTAAAGGAGTTTTGCTATTTAGGAAGCAAAATAACTGATGATGGTCGAAGTAGAGAGGATATAAAATGTAGACTGGCAATGGCAAGGAAAGCGTTTCTGAAGAAGAGAAATTTGTTAACATCGAGTATAGGTTTAAGTGTCAGGAAGTCGTTTCTGAAAGTGTTTGTATGGAGTGTAGCCATGTACGGAAGTGAAACATGGACGATAAGTAGTTTGGACATGAAGAGAATAGAAGCTTTTGAAATGTGGTGCTACAGAAGAATGCTGAAGATTAGATAGGTAGATTACATAACTAATGAGGAGGTATTGAATAGGATTGAGGAGAAGAGGAGTTTGTGGCACAACATGACTAGAAGAAGGGATCGGTTGGTAGGACATGTTCTGAGGCATCAAGGGATAACCAATTTAGTATTGGAGGGCAGCGTGGAGGCTAAAAATCGTAGAGGGAGACCAAGAGCTGAATATACTAAGCAAATTCAGAAGGATGCAGGCTGCAGTAGGTACTGGGAGATGAAGCAGCTTGCACAGGATAGAGTAGCAAGAAGAGCTGCATCAAACCAGTCTCAGGACTGAAGACCACAACAACAACATATGAAGGGCTTATTTCAATAGTGGTACAAGTTCATTTTTGTTCATTGTGAGATACAGAGTCCTACAGTTAAATGAGTGCTGAACAATCTGCAGTTGAGAGATCAGAAATATTCAAGCATATGGCTTCTTGCTAGAGATGAACCTTCCTTTCTGTTTGTTTGGATCATTAATTGCAGAAGCATTATAGGCAGAAAAGTGGATGTAATGGACTTGTACCACTATTGAAATAAGCCCTTCATATGCTCGATGGGATTCATGTCGGGCGATCCGGGTGCGGAAATCATTCGCTCTAATTGTTCATGATGTTCGTCGAAAAATTGCGTTCCAGTGATATGGCGCATTGTCATCCAGAAAAATTCCATCGTTGTTTGGGAACATGAAATCAATGACTGACTGCAAATGGTCTCCAAGCAGCCGACCAGAACCATTTACAGTCAGTTATCCGTTCAACTGGACCAGACAACTCAATCCATTCGATGTAAAGGCAGCCCATACCATTATGGAGCCACCACCAGCTTGCACAGTGCCTTCCTGAGAACATAGGTCCATGGCTTCGTGATTCTGCGCCACAGTCGAACCCTATCATCAGCTGTTACCAACTGAAATCGCGACTCAACTGACCAGGCCACGGTTCTGCAGTCGTCTAGAGTCCAATCGACATGATCACGACCCCAGGTAGAGGCGGTGCAAGCGACGTTGTGGGTTAACAAATTCACTTGCGTCGGGCGTCAGCTGCTGTAGTCCATTAACGCCAAATTTCGCCGCGCTGTCCAAAGTGATACGTTCGTTATACGTCCCACATTGATTTTTGCGATCTTTTCAAGTAGTGTTGCTTGCCTCTTAGCACTGAGAACTCTACGCAGACGCCGCTGCTCTCCGTCGTTAAGGGAAGGCCGTCGACCACTGCGTTGTCCGTGGTGAGAGGTAATGCCCGAAATTTGTTATTCTCGGCCCAGTGTTGACACTGTGGATCTCGGAATATTGAATTCCCTACAGACTCCCAAAATTGAACGTCCCATGCGTGTAGCTGCAACTACCATCCCGCGCTCAAAGTCTGTTAATTCCCGCCGTCAAAATCACGTCGGACACCTTTTCACACAAATCACTTGAACACAAATGACAGCTCCGCCAATGCACTGCACTTTTTTATACCTTATGTACGCGATACTATCATCGTGTCTATATATGCGTATTGCTATCCCATGACTTCTATCACCTCAATTCGTACTGTTTGGACGAAAACGTTATAAAACAGTGTACACTTGTGATAATCGGTTTCTTTTCTGGGCCGTTGCATAGCATGAAATTAGATTGAGCAGTTATATTGCCTTCAGAAGTGTCGTTCAACGTTTCTATAATCACACGGTGATACCCCTTCAATGTAACTGGGTAATTTCGTAGAGGGTGTCTTGCGGAGCAGTTGTTTTTCGACAACTGCTACGTAACCTAATTGAGGGAGTCAGAAGGAAAGGGGTACAAATGACATTTCCCATAAGAATGAGGTAAATGTATCTAGGGCATGGAGAGGCATCCAAGTGAAATACCATTCTGTTCTGCTCCCTGGCGAACGAAATGCTATATCAAGAAAATGAATTATGATCATGTGGGTCTATGCGAGCTTTCTATTATGCATATGGTCTAAATAACGTTTTTGTGATACGTGAGAATACGGAAGTGACCTGGCCAGTGCAAAATATTTTCAGTAATAATTCTTTCTTGTTTCTCTATTGTAACCCTCAAAAGGCACGGTGTTCATGTAGCATTACATAAATGTATTGTCATAGTTCTTAAGAGCTATTTTATGATAACTGAGTTGATAACAACCAATAATTAATTTCAATGAAAAAATAACTCAAATTCTCCTTAATTCACAATATCTGGGAAGCAAAGAGATGCAGGTGGATAGAAACATTCAGGAATTGCGATATAAAACTTATCATTCACGTAACCCTGTTATTCCATCATTCAAACGGAAAACGCTGTAAATTATTTTTGTGTCTAATACACACAATTCTGAAAAGTTCTGAATTTTAACTTCAGTTTTATCGAAACTACGATAAGTGTGCTTATTCATCTTTGCTTCTAACCGCCTCAATTAATAATCCTCTCTTCATACCAGACTAACAAACAATTCAGATTACTTGCGATGCATAGAAATATGCATGTGACTAAAATGAACACCGGTGATTGCAAATCTAACAAGTACGTCATTTTTATATAAGAAAGGATATGTGCAATTTTTTTCTGTAAGCCGGTCCACTCACTGACTGTTGGAGAGTTCAACTGATAGTGCATCGTAAAGTTGTTTCCCGCTGAAAGGCAGAGTACCAGCCAGGTACACACTGAACAGACGTGATGTGCCAAAGACAAGCGCTGTCAGAGACGATGTCCGACATTCTGATAAGAGTTCCGCAAAGCACAGGAGGCGACATTTGGCAGGCTATAAACTTCCGTTGTGTGAAGTAGAGCAAAGAATGCTTTCCAAAGAGGTAGAGATCTGCAAGGCGATGGGAAGACATGAGAAACTCACAGCAGGAAGAATCTGTTAGACGCAAAGGAGGCCAGAAGTAACTGATGTTCAAATCTTGTAAGAGATTCCAGGACTGGTCTGTCAAAATTATTTTTGTACTAGGGATTAAGATGTGAGAGTTATTACATGCAGGCGCTATAATTGGCTGTAAAATAAAAACACACTCATATTGGGAGAGAATTTCTGCTTTGTGTCTCATTCTAACATTAAGTGTTTGTTACTGGTTAATGACAGCAGATTGTTTAGGATAAGGGATATTTTTGCTGTTTTTATAAACTTATCATTGCTTGGAACTTGGAAAGTCTATAGCGATTGGCTAACGACATCCGGTGCTGGCAATAAGAGCTAAATTTCGAGGAGAAAAGCAGATAGACACTTTCATCTTAGGTCGTCAAAGGGAGAGATCTCTTCGCCTTAGAAGATAGAGACTCTGTCCTAGAGCTGAAAGTAGATACTGGAGCAGAAATTATAGCTCTCAACTATCGCTCCAGCACATAAGTCTTAAAACAATGGAGGGCAAATGCTGCATTGACATACGGTCGTGATGAGTCAACTGTGAAGTCGTTTGTTTTGAGTTGAAGTTCTACCTATCTGAATTAATTCACAGAGTCAACTAGTTGAGCTTAACATGCACATATGCAAGAAAACTGGTGCCTACATGAATTTTTCTGTGTCTTTCCTTTAATCTGTTAACAAATTCAACAATCTTTGGCAGTGTATGTGGACACATCCAACTTTGTCAGTCCATTTTCCACTGCATCCACCTGTGCCAAGCTATTACCTTATCTGATCAGAAATCCATTTGACCCTTGACTTTATAATTACTACGTTGCCTATTCAGTGGTTGAAATCAAGTGAATGCATCTTAGTAAAAAACAGGACTTTACCGTGACCTTTAGTTTCATTCCATAGTTTGATAAACTCATTCTCACTATATCTGTGTGAGCTACGGTGCCCTTGTTTAGTACTTAATAGAGTCACCTTGTCTAAATTCAGATGTTCTACAGTGGCTGTTGCGTGACTTTGTTTTACCATTTCACATGATCTAACGTGTATCATCAAGTTCAGATTTTGTTAGCATCACGGATATGCTTTATGATCAGCGATAGTTCCACATGTGACAGGTTTTAAAAAAGTAGCTTTCCCTGAGGCCTCTTTTGATTAAACTGGTGCGCCAATGCCTTATTTCTAAGTCTCTCATTAAGAATATCACTCTTCTCCCGCAGAAGCCAACACACACACACAAAAAATCATCCTCAGTCATTCTTGGTACCCTCTCAATACAACTGCAATTGCTTCTCAATAATGTTCGCACTCACGACAGGCGACACCGGCGATAAAGAGGCGTGCAATCGCTCTGCATCGGATCGGAATAAATACGGGTCCTATGCAAGTATAGCCTTAACCTTACGTGGGCCGTCAAATGTTCCGCCTTTTGGGTTCTGCAAACAATTCGAAATGCAATGTGTATTCGTTTTAAAAATGGTGAAGTACATTAGAGTTCAGAAACGAATTTCCGAAAGCTTCGATGGAGGTAACCAAGAAAGTCAGAAAGCAATGCTCCAAATGTTCACGATTAACGAAGGGACGCGTCAGCGGATGCCAGAACTGTACGTTTCGGAAACACTCAGCCGCATCGCTTTCAGTGTTGTATTGTTACCACCAAGTATACAGTGTATAAACTTCTCCCCACATTCCCTCTCTCACTGACTGGCAGTTGCAGACTTGTACATGAGCTGGCCAGGGTGTCATGCGTAAAGACAGCGACCAGCCAGCGGCTACAGTGTGTCGGGTGCAGGTTTCGAGGAACTAACACTTGAAGTTTATAAATGCCGCAGGATCCAGTTACTGACACTTGACAAAAACGTGAGCTAGTTCAACGGGTTCAACACCTCACATGCCTAGGTTGATGCAAAATCATGATGAAATGTTACCGAGTCGGGCACTTGCAGTCGAGAACTTTTGACAGAGTACCACGATAGTTCAGTAGGGGTAGTCGAAGAATTTGGCAGAGACCATCTGAGTGATCATACTCCAGTGCAGGTGGTGTTAGCGTAGCGTAGTTGGCGATAATCTGTTTGATGTGGCTAGCCCCAAGGCAACTTGCCTTTGTAGCTACCCAGACGGCCAACTTGTGTAGAGTGTTCACTGCTTGTTGTGACTGAGTCGCTAAACCCTGCGATCTCCATGGTCTCTGCTGTCATCTGTGAGTCTCTGTGAATCAATGGTAAAGGTATAAGCAAAAAAAAAAAAAAAAAGAAGAAGAAGCTTCCCGGCAGATTAAAACTGTGTGCCGTACCGCGACTCGAAACTGGGACCTTTGTCTATCGCGGGCAATTACTCGACTAATTGAGCAATATGAGCACGAATCATGACCCACCATCCTCACAGTTTTATTTTTTCCCTCCTACGTAGCCATGGGGTGACTGCATGCATTGAAACAATTAAGTCCTCCACAACCGAACAATGCCCAGGGTACGACAGTCGATCATCTACAAAAAAGCTAAAATCAAAAAACAGCTTCCTTAGAAAAACTCAGGACTGCAAAATGAGAAACTTAAACTAGTAGGAATCAAAAGAACATTCCCAGCTGGAACCAAAAGAACTAGCGCTATCCTATCTCGCAAACTTTGAAGTCTTGCAACCTGTTAACAGACTCTGTACAGGGACAAGATCCAATTCTTATAGCCTAGAATTGGGATATCATGTGATGTCTAACACTTGATCAGTTATGGTAAGGTCCAGATAACCTAGCACACGTATTCCTACACTGACGGCCACACCCATTGCGACTGGAAAACTTTTGTAATATAATCGACTGAATTTGTAAAACTCTTGTCTGATGTCCTATTTATTCAAGTGGGATTTGTTCCCGCAAAAAGTGAACATAACCCTGCACAAAATATAGATAATTTGTCAGGAGGAAGTCCTCAACATGCCTGTAAAAGGTGGATAAATCACTAAGGATTAATATCCTGAAAGCTTTTACAAATGCAGCTTTCAGTCCAACATTCATTTTTTTAAGTGTAGTTTACAAATATGCTCTCAACGAAAGCCCCATTCCCCTGCCTTATGCTCACTACCGAGTGTAAGGCTGTAGACTTGTACAAAGGGTGATCAAAAAGTTTCGTTTCGAAGGTCGTACAGTCCAGAACTGGTATGCCAATCAGTCAAAATCGCCGTGAACACTGGGGTGATCATCCCACCTGCCCAACAGGTTGAAGATACCCATTTCTTAAAACACAGTGTCCTGCTGTGAGAAGAAATCCGTAAATGCCTGCTGCACATCCTCATCAGGCAGGAATCGTCGACCCTTTAACGCATTTTTTAAGGGACAGAAGGTGTGATAATCGCATGGGGAGATATCTGGCCTCCCAGATCTACATACATCTCGTGTCGAACCACGGGCAGCACGGAATTCGTTATACTATTCCACAAGTTTTAGGCAGACATACTGTCACGTACAAGCTCTTCATTCTCCGGTGGATGTATACCGGTCGTTGTCCTTTGGTAACCAAGAAAGGAACGTCAGCATGTTGATAACATCGGTGCACATTTGGTAATATTATGGTCATAGTTCACGTTTCCGCATTTACCGGAAAGACACGAACGTCAAACCAATAACTTGCATAATGTCTGTGCTTATATACCCGCGTCGAAGTCACACTTCGTTCCTTATACGCTCCAGCAACGCCCTCAAACATAATTTTTTTGATAGCGCCTTATACTTGGGAAGACAGGGGTTCAAACCATTGTTAAGTATTCTGTGGTTTCCAAGAGTCACTTACGTCAAATGCCAGAATGGTTCCTCTGAGAAGAACACGGTCAGCTTCCTCATTCATTCTTCCCTACTACAAGACTGAGCTTCTTCCCTAAGGACCTCACATCGGTAGATCACTAAGACCAAAATTTTCCTGCCTTTGTTCCACCCACTGAATGAGTACAGTGTTCCATTTTAAACGAGTACAAACAGAGAATTCAGAAACGATTATTTGTATGATTATTTGTATGATTTCACAGCTCGTTAAATAGAAGCCTATACTAACTTCATGCGGTAAAACACCTTATGGCTCAGATGTCTCGTTTACGCCCAGCTGATAAATAAAATGCGAAATATAAGAGCCGGCGGGATTTGCTGAGCGAACTAGGCGCTACAGTCTGGAACGGCACGACCGCTACGGTCGCAGGTTCGAATCCTGCCTCGGGCATGGATGTATGTGATGTCCTTAGGTTAGTTAGGTTTAAGTAGTTCTAAGTTCTAGGGGACTGATGACCTCAGAAGTTAAGTCCCATAGTGCTCAGAGCCATTTTCTTGAAATATAATAAATTTAGAGGTAACGTGCAGTCTCATATATCGCTTATAGTTAACAAACAATTTTCTTTCAATTAAACGGTACTGTTATCTTTTCAAGCCAATGATACCGTTATTGAATGATGGCACGCTTCGTATTTGTTAACGTGAGCCAGTATTAAATGGATGGAGGAGACTTTGTTTCGTACTGCGGCTAGTTTCCAGTCTGTAGCGAGGCTTACATTACAGACAATTCTGCTGGCATTAACATAGAATATGTGTGTGTGTATGTGTATTGAACTGGGCACATAGAAACGAGGAGGAGGCTTCGTCCCTCCGTAGCCCCCAGTAGTTCATAACCCCACAACAGGCCACAGCAGTCCACCCACCCCACCGCCGCACCACATCCAACCCAGGGTTACTGTGCGGTTCAGCCCTCAGTCGACTCCCCGGGAACGTCTCAGACCAGACGAGTGTAACCCTCAATGTTTGCGTGTTTGAGTAATTATGGTGTACGCGTACATGGAGACAGTGCTTGCGCTGCAGTCGCCGACATAGTGTAACTGAGGCGGAATAAGGGAACCTGCACGCATTAGCCGAGGCAGATGGAAAACCACAGGCTGGCCGGCACACTGAATCCCGACGAAATCCGCCGGGCGCCTTCCCGCTCGGGAAGCAGCGCGTTACACCGCGTGGCTATCCGGGCGGGCACATAGAATATTCTTACAGTGATAGCACGATTAGGGAAAAAGAGAACACCTTACTCCGTGATCGAGAATGAGTAAACTCTCCAGGAAGGCACAAGTTAAACGCATCCAAATATACACTGATACTTCACATATCATTCCTTGATGTCACATGGGATATTAATCTGGGTAATGCCAGTTCAAATAGAAAGAATTTTACTCCATGCATGTGAGAGACAGCTACGTAAGCCACCAGAGTTTGAGAACCAGCCGCGTATAAGGTTTCAATCTGTCATGGTTTTTCCATCCGTATTTCCACATATTATACTTTTTTCATTATGCGGATAAGAATTTATTCTGTCGATTTCCTGTAAATTATTTTTTTTTTCTTTTTGTTTCAGGTAAGTGTCATCTTCTCTTGAGGAGCCCGAAAACTGACATCTGCGGAGGCAACAGGTAAAAGTTGACATCGTAATTGTGAACACGGCCATATGTGCTGATATTTTTACAGTTATTAAATTGTTGAAGTTCGTTCTCAAAATTGACGTTTGGTAATTTTTTGGGGTCGCTTGTGAAGTCAGACAGTAATCTATGTTAACAGTATCTTGCGACTACTGTGCACCGAATGGTAGGCAAATTTGTCTCAGAAAGCTTTCTTGCAAGATTGGTGGTGTTAAGAATTGCGAATAAGACAAATAATTCCATAGATCTGAATTAATACTACAAAATATGCTGCGATGATGTTTCCCATCGTAATGATGATCATGTTGTTTTGAATATGGCTGTGATCAGCAACTATAATTAATTACAGTGTCACAAATTTCCAGCCAACCGGTTGCAATTCGAATTTAAAATTCTTTAACTAGTTTTCAACGCCAACTAATGGCGCCTTCTTCAGAAGAAACTGTTACCTTACATGTGGTTAAAAGGAAATTTGAGTGACATTGCTCTAGTCAAAACATTAAAGTCAAAGAATTTTAAATTATATTTGCAACCGGTTGGCTGGAAATTTGTGACACTGTGATGACCATGTTCACGTTCAGTGCAAATACTAAAACACGGGAAATGTGAAAAGTTCTGTTGTTCATACTTCTTTTTCTATTTTGAAACAGTAGCAGTTGGCCAAGTCTTGAAGAAACTCATAAATAATCAGTGTTGTCTCAAATAATTACACGTCTCCCTTTAGCAATTATTACCGTATCTTACCCCATGTGGTATTTCACATAATAATGCTATCGATCCAGATCACAAATTTTATTGCAATTTTTAATTGCTCCTTGTATTAATAACCGAGTTCCTCATTAACCTAGACATCCCCAGCTGCCGTTGGAAAAGTGGGAGTCAGAAATAAATCTGCGAACTAACTGAGAATGGAATTCACAACAGACTGTTGGGTGATACTACGATATAACTGACAATGTATTTAGCTCGCTTTCCAGAAAACATCGGGATTAATGGAAAATAAAGCTTTAGACTTTAACGAAAGACGTAAAAGAATGGAAGGAATTATATACTAAAACTTGAGCTGCATTTCAGTGCAATAGCTAATATCAGACTTTAAATTTAGCGCGGTTTCAACTGCCTTGTAACGAGCACTCTAAAGCAGAGAGCAGCATGTTCACTATGCAAACGTGGACGGCTCAGATTCTGAGAAATCTAGTTTAATTTTCAATAATAAAGATAAGTGCCTTCCAGTTTTATCGTATTCATTCCACCGCCCGTGGAAACTACAGTAGCTTAAAGGACAATGATTAAAATAGCTAGTGTACTTTCAATGGGACGTGTATACAAAATTAAATCAGGGTTAACATGCGTTCCCGGTCTTTAATTTTCACAAGTAATGTTGTTTTGCAACATGCTACCATTCTGTTTGCCTTGGGCTATGTTTCTGCGTGTGTATCATATCCCGCACGATTCAAAATCTGCTGCATGTGTGCCATTCTTGAACGTCCATTGCGATTCCTTTCATCAGGAGTTCCTTTTTCCATTGTTCTAATGACGCTGTTGTGCCTTAAACTGTGTCTACAAGTTTGTCAGTTCTTGTTTGTGTGTTCTTCTAAAGAAATCCATTTCCTATATTCTGTTTAGCACTGCTGCGTTGGTAAGCATATCTCTCTACCTAATCTTCAACATCTTTCTGTAACACCAAACCGCAGGGATTCTAGGCCTCTCATCTCTTGTTCATTTTTTCTAGTGCTGTGCACCGACACTTAAGTCTTCATCTTGTGCGTCTTCATACCACACTGGTTAATGAATGTATTTTCCATTACGCTGAGGACCTTCTGTAGATCTACCGTTTCTGTGATCGCAGCAAATCACCTGAGAATCGTAACATTTACGTTGTGTCAAAATGGCTCTGAGCACTATGGGACTTAACATCTGAGATCATCAGTCCCCTAGAACTTAGTACTACTTAAATCAGGGCCGGCCAGAAATTTTGCACACGTGCGGTGCTTCTGCACATGTGCAACTTCCGGGTCACAGCGTGCACGCCGCAGCCGTCAGCGTTCATGTAGTGCATGTTTCTACCCACAGATGTCGCTTTATCCACTTGCTAGGATACTCTGTACCGGCGCATTCTAGTGCTCTTTCCACAGCTTGCAAGCCAACCATGGTAAGGTATTTCGCGTATTAAACGTTTAAAATACCTTCACAGTCTACTCATTGAGACGTCTACTTTTATGTTAACAGTTTAACCCAATAAGACAAGTAATACAGTTAACAACCGTGGGTTTTTATTAAGGCAGCTTGACTGACGGCACGTAAATACGAGTAATGTTTTTGATCTAGTATTTAAGAAAGAGAGCACTTAGCGACTTCCAACGAACCTTATTCATGATTTCAAATAACATTAAACTAATGCAAGGTTTCCTATAACTAATTCTCGGTGCCCTCAGTTACACCCACATAATTTCTGTCTCACTGACCTCTGTACTGAATGAAAACCGCAGACCTCTCGATGATCACCTGTTATTTCAATACCATTATTACTACATCTTTCATCAGCTCCGTCTGAAATTTGCATAATAACCGACAATTAGATGAATGTTACGTTTTATTGACTTCAGCTGAGCGTAGCCCTTCACGCATTAAAATAAACCCTAAATGTAAGTATACATTGGAACAATCGGTTTAATGACCAACTTTCCTGGTAATAATGTAACATGGAGCAAAAAGAAGCACTAATGCACAGATAGTAAATAATAATTTTTAATTATGAAAGGAATAAATCCAAACACGTTTATGACTGGTCATGAGAAATGATAATCGAGTTGATGTGTATCATCCATTTTCTTAAGGACATTTAATTTTGCTTGCCGTTCTTCATTCTTGAGTACACTACACTCGTCTTTGTGATATGTATTGTAGTGTCTTTCAATTGAAAACTTACGCTTGCCGCCTATTATTCGGCGGCATAGCAAACACTGTGAGTTTTCACCAACGGCTACAAAAAAGAATTGCAGTTCCCAGTCATTTTTAAACGACTGAGAACATAGGTCTCCCGTCCTTTGCTTTTTCACAGTACCTGCCATTTCTCAGCACTTCTCTGTTAAGGTTACGGTTACCAGGGGTAAACGAGACTGGGTATGTTGCGCTATTGCTTGTACCACATAAACAGGGAAGTGGAGCCGCCGCCGTTCATTTAGGACACATATCTAATAACAGATGTCGCTGTCACTCGCTGTTGCACACGTGCGCACATGTGCAGCACTGCCGCAGGTCTGCACATTGTGCAGCTTTTGACCGGCCCTGACTAAATCTAACTAACCTAAGGACATCACACACATCCATGCCCGAGGCAGGATTCGAACCTGCGGCCGTAGCGGTAGCGCGGTTCCAGACTGAAGCGCCTACAAGTGCTCGGCCACACTGGCCGGCTTACGTTGTGCCCATTAAATTCACACCGCATCCCAGTCTTTAGGTACCCTGATAGAAGCATTGAATGTAACAGGAGAACTTCCAGCAGTAACATGGAAAAGTTGTTCCGGCGTGTATCATAACGCTTCTACCAGTAATCACGCCATAAATTGTGATTTTTAATCTTGTATTCGCTGCACTTCATCACTTAACGATTTACGACTTAATCTATTAAACACACCTTGAAATAGCAATACTTCTGTGTTCTACAGCAGGATAGGTCGATAACGACTTAAATATTTGTAATAGAGAAATTTTTACACTACTTCTGTTTCAAAAGGATATACGTTCCTGGTTCTGCAGTTCATGTTTGTCACTGTTTGCGATTCCAAGAGATCAATAACTTTCTTGGCTGATTTAAAATGCAATATTCATTCTTCCTTTCTATTATTTCTGTTGTAAATAGCAACAATCATCGTTTTACTTACAGGATGCAATAGAAATAAGAACAACGATAATACCTACCCTCATGCTGAGTCACGGACTTGAGGCAGAGATTTAGTTCTGCACTATTTCATTGCTCTGCTTTGGTCGTAATGGTAGCATGTGCCTTGTCGTAGCAAGTCGTCCTTAAGCATGCAAAGGTAGCCACAAATAAAGCCTGCCTGGTCGCTCATCTTCCCCGTTCCCTGCTCTGAGCAGTTGGGGGGCTGTTTGGAGGGGGGGGGGGGGGGGTCGATCGTTATGCCTGATTTGTGGAGTACATGTCTCCTGGCTCTCCCTGCCTCTAGCCATACCTTCCTCCGAACAAACTATGGGGGCATCCTAAAACGAAGCCTCACCCCGTTTTTTCTTTTCGATCGTATTATGTGGCAATTAGGGTGGGGTGAAAAAAGGTAAAAGAAGAAGGACTGCTTACCTTCGCCTCCTACTCGATAACAATCGGAAGCAGACACTTATTGATAAATTATGGTATTATATATTCTGAACAATTGGAAACACCTAAAGGAACGGCCGAATGCTAAGTGTTTACCCATCGTTGGGAAGCAGTACAGAATGACAGTAATGTAAACAGAATGTCGTAAAATACAAAACCGTAAAGATGTGAATTAACAAGAGCAGGACGAAGGACTGAAGCGTAAAGGTGAATTTAACGGTCTTTCTTAGTCCTATCGTTTAATTGTCACCCCCTAGACAATCGATGACTGGAATGAAGTTGACTCTGTACAATAACGCAGCCTGACTGAGAAACTTGTTCACTTCTTGATGGGGGTTAAACTGCTCCTGATTGAAGAAGTGAAAGCTACTGAGCAGCAGAGTCCGTGCTAAAGTGCGCCTTCGTATCTTTTTCTACCTTCATATAAGCCCTGCAAGGCATGACACAGTTTATGTTGGAGGAGCCGTTAGATCAATACTATCCATTGTCTGTCCCACTCCATTGCAGCATTCAAACATGGTGTTGACTCCATCGGTCAGTGACAGTCTCTACACTTCCGTACGCGCGCTGATTTATTTGATCTGATTCTTATGATCATCAGAACTGCTGCGCAAACTACATAAAATTTCCTTCCCTAAGTATACCAAACAGAATTACGCAAGAACGCAGCTGTAATTTTCGGCAGATTTGCAGTACCTTCCTTGAGAAGCCCTTTCATATATTTTGTGGGTTACAGTGACGGACTGTAGTCCTAGAAGTAAGTTTGTGATTACATCCGACATCTTGCGACAGTTCAACTGAAGAATCGACACATACATTGGATGAATGCGCTATAGTATAAAGTCAGTATTTTTCATGTTGTTTCCTTAAAAGCCCTCCCACAAACACACGTCATGTAATTTACAACCTCACCGTTTTCTGCATGGTCATAATTTTGCACAACTTTCTTTTGTTTCACCACTAAAAGAATTATGCCTGTCAGAGTACTGTCTAACCATTTCGTTTTCACACAGTCACACTTTATCACCTGACCTGCTGCCCAGCGAACATTAGCATTAAAGTCTTGCTCTTGCGGCATGTGCTTGGAGGTATTAACCAACCTAAAAACATACTACTCCTAATAAGTATTATTATTAGTCTGCAAATGAAGTAAGTACTAATGTTATGTAGTCAGGTATATTGGTCTCAGTCACTAATAGGTATATGTGCACTTATAACCGTTGCACCCCACATACCGACCTACTCTCCATCAACCCAACAACTGCAAGTCTTCTAACTTCGTTTCCTAATGCTCATCCAACTTGTCTTTTCCCTCCCATACGAATGTCTCTAGGTATTTAAACTAAACGTCAGGCCCCAAAAGAGTTCTTTTCATCCTTCAGTTTACCAATGTGTTCGATTTTGTCCTTCATCTTTTCCTCTCTTGTGCTGATATTTCATCTCTACGTTACTGCTGCAAGCAACATCATTTCTAATCGTAAATTCCTATATTCTATTCTTTGTCTGCCTCTTATATTTTTGCCTCTATTGCTCCTTTAAACACCCAGTTAACTATTCCTTAGTATCGATCTTCTATAGACTTCTTTCAACACCTGTTCTTACTATCTCTTTTTCATTTCGTACTTTATCCATCCTCTTAATTTTTAGCGTTCTTCGGTAACACCACATTTACAGTACTACATTGTCTTCTTTTCTGTATGCTAGATGGTCTACGTTTCATTCTTCACAACGCTGTGCTCCAGAACTACACTTTCAGGAACTTCTTCCTAATTTCTGTACCATTATATGACACCAGCAGAAATCTTTTATTGAATAAAATTTTCTTCGCCATTTGGCAAACTTCTTCAGCCCTGAAATGCCATGATCAGTTGTTAGGCCTATTAAAAACACGGCTGCGTGTAACAATTTATAATCGGCTCGCCGCATATTTCACCTCAGTAGAAACAGCCACAGTAAACCAATTAATGGAACGTCAGAAAATGTCATCGGCGAGAAACAACATCAGCAGAAAGCTTCCGCAGTCTCTGTGGAATGCTTAGCCTCACAAACCACGGACGTCGTTCCACATTTTTATTTTTTTTTTTTTCAAATTGTTTAAGCTCCTGCTGTCATATTTTTACAGTGTTTCTTCAATTAATTCGATATTTGGATTTCACTTTCTGCAAAACACCAAATATTTTTATTTTCTATCTAGGCCTGTTTCAGATTCTGTGTGCCGTCATGTTGGATACTGCTTTATCTCTATGGAAAAATGTGCTACACGTTTTCATGGTTTTTATTTGATGTCTAAAACATTTGTTTTTGATGAACAATTATTTGTAAAAAGAAAATAAACGGCTATTTGTCCTGAACATACGGGTAACGGGCTGTCAGACTATCAACTGGTCTGCAACATGTCACTTTTGAAAATCTCAGTGGCGAATGTCTGATGTGAAGGCGAATTACTGCGTATGTGCTTTTTAGATCTGAAATATTGTTTATCAAACTTCTGCTTATTTCACAGCAAAGATCGCACACATTTTCACATATGATTACTCTAGTGGGACCATTATGTCCTCTTCCACAACGTCTGAATAACACTACGTTGCAGGGCAACTTATTTGAGGTCCTTGTTGCCCTGTTTCAGTCAATGGGGCTTTGGGTAGGCCCTATATGGGCCGAAACTAATTATCATTTGGCAAAAAAGAAGTGTGCAGCCTGTGACCGTGGGAAAAATGAAACTTTAAACTACGTGCTTTCGATCACTGTCTCTGTCAACATCGATTGTTTTCATTCACATAACATTATAAACCAATCAGAAGTGTAAGATATAATTCGAAAGAAATAAAGCGAAGCGTATTAATGGTAGCACGTATTGACTAAATATGTCTTGTTGGAGAGGAAAACTGTTTGTGTTTTGCAGAAGGCGGAGTTCAATACCATACGAAATGTGCACTCGTCCTTCTGCAGAGATACATGATAAGCCTAGCTGTTGTAAGTCTACGCTCGCAAGACAAGTGAATGTGGACTGAACAATACCGCTAGATTTATTACTGAATGTATAACGTCAAATTTATTGCAGCAAGTGTTCTTTATCGCCTGGCTTAACACTGCGAAACATAAGCGTGAAAGAGCCGTAGAGATAAAACGGTTCAGATCTACAGAATGAACCTGTCACTAAATGAGTACCAGCTCTCTCGAGTAAATCTGAAGTATAGGAATAGCTTCTTAAGAAGATCTTTCCCCCTGATTAAGGGTTGCTACGGTTCGCTTTACATCAGAAAAAGGGAAGAGATTCGACCTCAGTGTCTTGGACGCCACTACAAGAATACTGCTTATCATTGGAAAAATTATTCGCACTGTCCAGAATGAATTTTTCACTATGCAGCAGAGTGTGCGCTGATATGAAACGTCTTGCTAAATTAAAACTGTGTGCGGACCGAGATTCGAACTCGAGACCTCTGGAAGGTAGGAGACGAGATACTGGTGGAAGTAAAGCTGTGAGGACGGGTCGGGGATCGTGCTTGGGTAACTCAGTTGGTTGAGCACTTACTCGCGAAAGGCAAAGGTCCCGAGTTCGAATCTCGGTCTGGCACACAGTTTTAATCTGCCAGGAGGTTTCAAACGCAATGTCTTTTTCAAGTACAGGGTTTTCATATTTATCGATCTATACCTACATGATACGATACCAGAAACGCGGATCAGAATTCTTTTATTGTCTGTTGTTATGCCTACCTGATAAGGGATCCAAGCACTGTTAAAATAGTATTGGTCTCGATAGAGTGTTCCAGATGCAACGCATCTTCCCAGAAGCTTTCCAACAAATCTAAGTCTTCCGATGGCCTTCACTAATAGTGGTTTTACGTGATCGTCCAATTTCATCTCGCTGTTTAGTAACATTCTTACTTGCATGACGTGACATTCTCAAATTGTTGCTACTGGACTGGTGCGGAAGTTCGTAGCGTTTCTCCGTAAGTTTAATAACACAAGATACAGTCCATCAAAAGCTGGGGTAACTTCCTGATTCCGCGACTGTAGAAATCACGTTTTGAGGCGAAGAACTCGTCGAGCCATGTTCAGAGAGCATTTTCATCCAAACAGGAAGTTGCTTCAAGGTTGGTAGATAGAGAGCGGGGAACGTGAAAATCTGAGGGTGCAGGATCAGATGAATAAGGAGGGTGCAAAATGACTTTCCTACCCAATTCCTACATAAGATTTGCGTTTTTTGTCAGTCTAGCATAATGCGTGCGAGCTTTACTGTATAGTAGCAGCACTTCACGCAGTCGTTCTGGTCATTGCTCTTGGACAGAGTCAGCAAGATGTTGCAGTTGGTGACAATAAATGACAGCAATGATAGTTACATATCGGGGAAGCAATTCGTAGCAAACCACACAGTTTCACCGGATGCATAACATTATCTTTTGTCGATGAGCACAGGTCTTTGGACGATGAGTTGCTGCATTATTTGGGCTCAACATTTCCTTTCTTTTCCTTACGTTAACGTAAAGGCACCATTTCTCGCCAGCACTAAGGAAAGAATACAGGATAGGAATGGTCAATGTTGTTCACTAGCCAATTGATAACGAGCAAGTAGAAATGCACATATGACTACATGCTGATTTATGAGATTCGGCTTAGAGTATGCGGTGCCCATACAACCGGTACTTGAACCTTCCCCATTGTATGCAAATGTCGCACGCTGGTGCAATGATCACAGTTCGTCATATTTGCAAGTTATCGAGTGGACTGACCTTGAGCACAGTGGATTAATGCGTTTAAACTACCTTGATCAAAACCCGAAGTTGAAATTTCCTGGCAGATTAAATCTGGGTGCCAGACCGAGACTCGAACTCGGGATCTTTGCCTTTCGCAGACAAGTGCTCTCCCAACTGAGCTACCCAAGCACGACTCACGACCTGTCCTCACAGCTTCAATCCTGCCAGTGCCTCGTCTTCTACCTTCCAAACTTCACAGAAGCTCTCTTGCGAACCTTGCAGAACTAGCACTCCTGGAAGAAAGGATATTGCGGAGACATGGCTTAACCACAGCCTAGGGGATGTTTACAGAAAGAGATTTTCACTCCGCTGCAGAGTGAAAATTTCATTCTGAAATACTAAAGTTTTCCTAATGTCAAAACGATCCTCCTTAACAGGAGAAAACTCTCTTTCTGCTGTCCTCTGGCCAATGGCATTGTCCCCAAACACGGCGCTGATGTTTCTGGCTACCTCTGCTGCTGTAACCCCTCTAGTGAACTAAAACAGAAGAATACGTCGTAAACGCTCCGATTTCCCCACTTGTTACTCCATTTTCTCGCGTCCACAGCTTCACTCATTATGTCTAAATGACCAAATGACAACTTGTAAACTGATATAGCAACAGTGAACTGCGAATAAAAAATGACAGTCTATAAATAAACCCATATCAACTGGAATATCAAAATGCAAAAGAAAAGCACTACGAGCTTGTGCACTGACCTAATATTTGCGTTTGCGATTCTGGAACGAATGAAGAGTTGTCATACCCTTCAGGCGAGATCAGTTGTCTGTACCGACGCTTCACGTTCCTTGTCGACCTATTTTCGCATGCTTCCATATGATACGGCACCATCGCGACCTTCCGCCCTCGGATGCGCCTATACTGCAAAACCTCGCTGCCTGTGCGCATGCGCGCCCTGGTCGGCGTCGCGCGTCACCACCGCCAGCGACTCCATCGCGGCTGCATTCCTCGCGGTCTCAGCACCACTCCAGCCCAGGGCAAAAATGGAATTCCGCCGGATTCCGGCGCCCGGCCGGAATTCTCATTCCTTTCCGCGAAACGGCGCGCGGGATATATTCTTCCGTTTGGGGTTTAAAGTTGGTTTTTCCCAGCTAGAAACCGGTCTATGTTCGCTGCCACTAAATCTGCAGAGCGCAAAAGGTGAGCACTTTGACAAACGGGGTCTGCAGTGTGGATTACCGAGACTGAAGATGTACTCCATTCCTAATGCCTTTTTAGGAGTTTTTTTTTTGAGTCGACAGTCTTCTGACTGGTTTGATGCAGCCCTCCACGAATTCTTCTCCTGTGCCAACCTCTTCATCTCAGAATATCACTTGCAATATACGTCCGCAAGACTGGGATACAGTCTCTATCTTCCTCTACAGTTCTTACACTCTACAGCTCACTCTAGCATCGCGGAAGTTCTATTTCCTCATGTCTTAACAGACGTGCTATCATCCTGTCCCTTCTTCCAGGCGATATTTTCCATATATTCCTTTCTTCGGCGATTCTGTGGAGCACTTCTTCATTCTTTACCTTGTCAGTTCACCTAATTTTCGACATTCTTCTGTAGCACACACCTCAAATGCTTCGATTCTCTTGTGTCCTGGTTTTCGCATAGAGCCCGTGTTTCACTGCCGTACAATGCTGTACTTCAAACATACCTTCTCAGGAATTTATTCGTCAAATTAAGACCTACGTTTGATACTAGTACCCTTGTCTGTGCCAGAAATGTTCCCCTCGCTCCGAGCATCATGGGTTTGCTGCCTATGTAGCAGAATTCCTGAACTTCGACTACTTCTTTATCCTCAGTTCTAATAAGTTTCTCACTGCTGTCATTTCAGCCACTTTTCGTCCCTTTAGCCTTCCTTCGTTTTAGTCTCCATCCTGTTCATTCCAGTCAACAGATCGTGTAATTTAGTCGGCCGCGGTGGCCGAGCGGTTCTAGGCGCTTCAGTCCGGAACCGCGCTGCTGCTGCGGTCGCAGGTTCGAATCCTGCCTCGGGCATGGATGTGTGTGATGTCCTTAGGTTAGTTAGGTTTAAGTAGTTCTAAGTCTAGGGGACTGATGACCTCAGATGTTAAGTCACATAGTGTTCAGAGCCACTTGAACCATCTGAGATCGTGTAATTCTTCTTCAGATTCACTGAGGATAGCAATGTCATAAGCGAATCTTAACAATGATATCCTTTCACCCTGAGTTTTAATCCCACTCTTGAATCTTCCTTTCATTTCCATGACTGCTTCTTTCATGCCACAGGCTGTAGCGTGATTCATCACTAAAAATCTCTGTTTCCAGTACTCGAATCTGCAGTGCCGTCCTTCATTACGTTGCCTCAACTGTCGCTTGCACTGACTTCAGAAATACGTGGCTTAATGAGGAGCTGCACGACCAATCTAGCACATTCTTTTTAACTACCTAGACACAGTTATTGTAGTGTCTGGACTGGTGGTAGCATTTAGGAACACCCGAGTGATTCCTTTCTCTGATTTCATGCAATTTTTTACAACCACCATCCATAATACTAAATCGTCCCTGTCCGTCAGTAAATGATATCTGCTTGGTATTGGTTTTTCTGTGGTGTTGGAAATTTGTGGTAAGTTCCTATGGGACCGAACTGCTGAGGTCATCGGTACCTAGACTTGCTCACTACTTAATGCAACTTGAACTAACTTATGCTAAGGACAACACACAAACCCACGCCCGAGGGAGGAGTCGAACCTCCGACGGGGGCAGCTGCGTGAACCGTGGTAATGCGCCTAAGACCACGCGGCAACCACTCGCGGCTTTGCTGTGATTGTTCCTTCGTATTTGCACGTCACAATCACATCACTAACAGTCGACTTGGTCACCTTTAGAAGGTACAAACACACAAAACACGCTACATTATTTCGTATTTTGATTAAGCGTTTCGATTGTCGTCATTAGACCTGTCGTGAGGAAAAAAGGGATATATTGATCTTTGTGCATATTAGTAAATAGTTTTTGTAAGATCAGAAAATATCCACGGGGTGCACATTATTTCCGTAAGTCGCAAAATGAGGAGTGTTCACAATAAAGAGAGTTAAAAGACCATTATTCTCATGAGTAATACATACCAAATAATTTAAAACAATGTATATCATCAAATACTACATGTTTGTACGAAGTGTAAATGCATACTGGCAGCGACACAGTCACGGTTAAGAAGGTAAATAATTCGAACGCCATCAGGTCGCGCACAACGCATATCAACAGCGCTCTCTATTTGATTAATGACTGATAATTGCACACACGGATAAAATAAAAATTAGATGAAAAATAAAATTCCCATTTTTGTTAGCATGTTAAGTAATCCTTAAAACGACAAATCTGTGTGGATTAATACACGCGTATTTACACTGAAGCGCCAAAGAAACTGGTACAGGCATGCGTATTCAAATACAGAGATATGCAAACAGCCAGATAACGGCGCTGCGGTCGGCAACGCCTATATGCTACACCAAGTGTCTGGAGCAGTTGATAGATAGGTTACGGCTGCTACAATGGAAGGTTATCAAGATTTAAGTGAGTTTGCCCGTGGTGTTACAGTCGGTGCACGAACGATGGGACACAGCATCTCCGAAGTAGCCATGAAGGTGGATTTTCCTGTACGACCATTTCGCGAGTATACCGTGGATGACAGGAATCTGGTAGAACATCAAATCTACAACATCGCTGAGGCTGCAAAAAGATCCTGCAAGAACAGGACCAACGACGACTGTAGAGACTCGATCTAAGTGACAAAAGTGTACCCCTTCTGCAAATTGCTGCAGATTTCAGTGCTGGGCCATCAACAAGTGTCAGCGTGCGAACCATTCAACGAATCATCATCGGAGCCGAAGGCCACTCAGGTACCTTTGGTGACTGCACAACACAAAGCTTTACGCCTCGCCTGGATCCGTCAACACCGACAGTGGACTGTTGGTGACTGGAAACATGTTGCCTGGTCGGACGAGTCTCGTTTCAAATTGTATCGAGCGGATGGACATATATGGGTATGGAGACAACCTCATGTACCCCTGAACCCTGCATGTCAGCAGGGGACTGTTCAACGTCGTGGAAGCTCTGTAATGGTGTGGGATGTGTGCCGTTGGAGTGATATGGGACCCCTGATACACCTAGATGTGACTCTGACAGGAACACGTACGTAAGTATCCTGTTTGATCACCTGCATCCGTTCATGTCCATTGTTCATTTCGACGGACTTGGGCAATTCCAGCAGAACAATGCGACATTCCACACGTCCAGACTTGCTACAGACTGGCTCCAGGAACACACTCATGTGTTTAAACACTTCCCCTGACCACCAAACTCCCCAGACATGAACATTACTGACCATATTTGGGATGCCTTGCAACGTGCTGTTCAGAAGAGATCTCCACCCCGCTCGTACTCTTACGGATTTATGGACAGCCCTACAGTATGAATGGTATGCATAGTGTCAGTTCCCTCCAGCACTACTTCAGACATAAGTCGAGTCCAACGACAGAATCGTAGGAAAACAACTCCAAGGCAACCAGGACACAAATCACGTAGATCCAACACAGCTAAGGTGCAGATGAGAGGCACGGTTTGCAAAGCATTCAAAACTCAAGCATAACAGATCATAAAAGATGTTAAAAAAGACATTTTTACTAAAAAATTTCCTTGTACAAGAAAATTCTTTCTGGTATTTTGAACCATTGAAAGGGATAACGTGTTTCTGATGGATTTATTATTCAGGTGCCGTCCAGTGCCTAGCCCACGTTTAAGGTCACCGAGTTCTTCTGCTCTCCTGGTGTTAACTGCATCTCTCCCTTTTATTCTGGAGAGTCTGCCTCTCGTGACATCTGATGGTGAATTCTGCATCACACAATGGTGTTCAGATTCTTTTGATCAGGTAATGTAACGCACGATGCGTCGAGTCGAGGATGACCACTGAATAATGGAAATTAACGATCATGTATAATATATTAAGCTGAGACATTGAAAAAAAGCCATTTTTTTATATACAATCGTCGTATCTCCTACGATAACACGTCGTCCATTATCATTTATTTTATTAATTTTACCTGATCTGTTTAGGGCCATCAGGCACTCTCTTATCAGGGTTTCATACATACAGTATCATTTTTATGTCACAGTTTTGTACGAAATAACAATTTTAATACGGTAAATAGTATTAAAATGATTTGAGTATTTCAAGTGGCAATTTGAGTAAATAGTACTGACTGTGGACTAATAAAGTTAATGCTGGCATATTTGTAGTACTGCAGCTGCCGCTACTAGTACTGGTATTAGTAATACTAATAATAATGATGAAGATAATAGTAACACTAATGATAGTGGCAGATGTAAGAAAAGAATTTCTGGGTGTAGAAGAAAAGTTTTTACTGATATAGAGAGTTCTGGTAAAAACAAAACTAAGGAGACTGCATCAGCTAAAAATATTGAAAAAAGAGGAAGATCTGGCTAGGAAGAAGAACGTAAGGGGGTATCAAGTGCGTACAGGGAAGGGACAATAGCAAACTTTATTGTTGCTTTAGTGTATATGTCATAACTGTCTCCTGAAGCTGGAGATGATTTTCAGTTCTCTAATACAATGTAGGAGCTTGTGCCAAAGTCAAGTTCCTGCTGCAGAGGAGGACTTCGAGAAAGGAGCGTAACAGAAAGGTTATGATCTCGTGGGAACGGGTGTCTCTGCCATGTTCCTCAGATCAAAGCGTTAAGACTGTAGCGCCTAGAACCGCTCGACCACCCCGGCCGGCGACAGTGTTCCTTTGATAAGACGCTAGAGAAGAGAGAGAATACGGATATTTGTTTGTTTCTCTGTACATAGTCAGGACAGCTCTAGGTATGATGGTCAAATATGATCGAAGAGTCAATCATCACAGCTGGGTGCTTATTTCTCAGGATCTATGCACCGAAATTGCGTGAAAATGTAATCACATGTCAGTTCTAGTATAATATATTTGTCCAATGAATACCCATTTATCGTCTGCATTTCTTCTTGGTGTAGCCATTAAAATTGCTACACCAAGAAGAAATGCAGATGACAAACGGGTGTTCATTGGCCAGTAGTTTACATTCAGTTACGCTAGTAAAATTGAGCGTCGCAAAGCAACAGCTATGCTCCGGTAGCCCCCTCCCCCATCCTCCCGCGCAGTGTGGATCACCCCCCGACCTGTTTGTTGTCAGCCGGGGAACAAAGGAGTGCTCGCTCGCCGGGCCGCTCCCTCGAAGCTCGCGGCGTTCATTTTTTAGCCATTATAAGTTCCTCCCCGCTGCCGGTACTCAGCGCGGAGCCGACGCCGACGCCGAGGAACTATCGTCGTTAGTGTTAGCCGCCCTCTCTTCCCTGCGGGCGTCCAATAATCATAATTCTCTGGCCGAACAACGGGCGAGGTGACGCGCCTAGCCGGTAACCTCGGCCGAGCTGCCGCCGCCCGCCAGCTGACACGGGCAGGTAGCAGCAGGTAGGTCGGCGCGTTATGAAATCCCGCGCGACGGCAAGAAAAGATTATGAGACAAGTCACAAAAGGGGGGAGGGGGGAAGGGGGTGCGGCGGCTGCAGAGGCCAGAAATTAATTCCCGCGGAGAGAGGTGTGGGTGGGGGAGATGTGGCAGCTTGCCGGAGCATCATCTGCGGGACGCCCGTGACTAATGGCCCCGCGGGCTAAGCCGGAACACCTACGTGGATTTCAATTCTCGGCGAAGCAGCCGCAGGGGCTCCGTGGGCCCCCCACCCTCCGAACCCCGCCAATGTCGGTGACAAGAGGAGCTGCGGCGTGGAATCGGCAAAATCGACCAATCGAAACTGATTAAAAAGTTGCCCGCGGAATAACCCGCGCGTGTGATTAATGGTCCTAGGGAAGGAAAGGGTCATTTATTAGAGGCAGTCTGGGGCCGGGGACGCTCGTTCATAGTCGACAGTCGCTTTTTAATTAGAAATCTTACGAGGGGCTGCGGTTTTTCTCTCGAAAGCGGGCTGCGGCACGTTCGATGAGCCTCTTTGTCGACTACCGACAGGATATGCTTCAGCGTGCAATGGGTTCTTCGAAGAATCTCTCTCGGTGTTCCAAAAATTTTTGACAGCCACGAATACGCTGGTGGGCATTAAAATTACAACTCCAGGAAGCCCTGCAAGAGGATAGCAAGTAGCTCCGTTTTATTTAACGTGAGTAGACAGAGTACTAGGAAGGATATTTGATTAAATTTATTGGTGACCACCCGTTCTCTGCTACGCTTTGCTGTAGCTCAGTCTGGTTGAATAGAAAAAAAGAAAATATGAAGTACACGTTTGGAATATGTATGGGAATTGGATATACGTCCTATGTACTTCTCTCCCCCGTTTCTGTCCGTCTACTCCTCCATTCTCTTTGTCCATCTCCTCCACCTTCTCCCTCTCTCTGTCCATCACATCCTCCACCCTCTCTCTACTGTCCATTTTCTCCTCCCCCATCTCTTCCACCTTCTCCTGCATCTCTCTCTCCGCCTCTTTTTGTCTGCCACCCTTTCTCTGTCCATCTTCTCCTGTGTCTCCATTTGCTCTTGCCCCTCTCTCTCCCCTTCTCTCTGTCCATCACCTCCGTCCCCCTTTCTATGTCCATCTCCTCTTCCCCTTCCCTGCATCTTCTCCTGCACCCTCTCTATGTCCATCTCCTTCTTTTCGCGTTCTATATCCTTTTGCTCCGACCCGTCTGTCCAATTCCTCTTCTTCCCTCTCCCTGACCTTGAGCTGTGTTTATTGTTATTGCATAGTGAGTTCCTGCAGTAGTACTCTAATCGTGAGCCAGTAAGCCATAAACAAACTCTTCTGTTTATTAACAACGTTTCGCAGTTATATACATCAATTTATAGCCTACGTCCGTCCGATTGTTTGTAAGAGTATAGTGTAAAACTTTAAAGTTAATCCGTTAAGAACTTTTCGTAGAACGTATATATATATATATATATATATATATATATATAGTGTGTGTGTGTGTGTGTGTGTGTGTGTGTGTGTGTGTGTGTGTGTGTGGGTGGGTGTGTATTTGAATGCGACATTATATCAGCATTTAAAAGCACTCAGGGACCATTTACATTTTTATTGATTTCCTCTATAATTATTACATGTATATTTAATTATTACATGAGGCGCTCTAGTAGGTATATAAAACATATGCGTATTCGAATGTAACATAGTGTCAAAATTTCCAAAAAACGGTGAAGAACTTTCGGAAATTTACGATTTTGTACAAACGAACATTTACACTTTTACTGATACCCTTGTAATTATTATATATATACCTATATATTATATGTGGCTCTCTAGTAGGTATATGAAAACACCCGCGTATTCGAACACAACGTTGCGTCAAAGTTTCAAAGCAGTTGGTGAAGAACTTACGGAGATTTAAGGTTCTGAACACACAAAGATCTCCGAAATTTCTTCACTAAATGCACTGAAATTTTGACAGAGAAAACACGCTTGCTTTTATATACCTACTGCAGCATCATACGGTATATATATATATAGGGTGGTCCATTGATAGTGACCGGGCCAAGTATCTCACGAAATCTACATCTACATCTACATGATTACTCTGCAATTCACATTTAAGTGCTTGGCAGAGGGTTCATCGAACCACAATCATGCTATCTCCCTACCATTCCACTCCCGAACAGCGCGCGGGAAAAACGTACACCTAAACCTTTTAATTCGAGCTCTGATTTATCTTATTTTATTTTGATGATCATTCCTACCTATGTAGGTTGGGCCCAACAAAATATTTTCGCATTCGGAAGAGAAAGTTAGTGACTGAAATTTCGTAAATAGATCTCGCCGCGACGAAAATGTCTTTGCTTTAATGACTTCCATATCTGCCACACCCCCTCCCCTATTACGTGATAATACAAAACGAACTGCTCATTTTTGCACCCTTTCGATGTCGTCCGTCAATCCCACCTGGTAAGGATCCCACACCGCGCACCAATATTCTAACAGAGGACGAACGCGTGTAGTGTAAGCTGTCTCTTTAGTGGACTTGTTGCATCTTCTAAGTGTTCTGCCAATGAAACGCAACCTTTGGCTCGCCTTCCCCACAATATTATCTATGTGGTCTTTCCAACTGAAGTAGTACGTAATTTTAACACCCAGGTACTTAGTTGAATTGACAGCCTTGAGAATTGTACTATTTATCGAGTAATCGAATTCCAACGGATTTCTTTTGGAACTCATGTGGATCACCTACGTTAAACGAAAAAACTACAAAGAACGAGATTTGTCTAGCTTGAAGGGGGAAACCAGATGGCGCTATGGTTGGCCCGCTAGATGGCGCTGCCGTAGGTCAAACGGATATCAACCGCGTTTTCTTTTAAAATAGGAGCCCCCATTTTTATTACATATTCATGTAGTACGTAAAGAAATATGAATGTTTTAGTTGGACCACTTTTTTCGCTTTGTGATAGATGGCGTTGTAATAGTCACAAACATACAGCTAACAACTTTAGACGAACAGTTGGTAACAGGTAGGTATTTTTAAATTAAAATACACAACGTAGGTACGTTCGAACATTTTATTTCGGTTGTTCTAATGTGATAGATGTACATTTGTGAACTTATCATTTCTGAGAACGCATGCTGTTAAAGCGTGATTACCTGTCAATACCACATTAATGCAATAAATTCTCATAATTATGTCTGTGAACCTCAATGCATTTGGCAATACGTGTAACGACATTCCTCTCAACAGCGAGTAGTTCGCCTTCCGTAATTTTCACATATGCACTGACAATGCGCTGACGCATGTTCTCAGAAGTTGTCGGTGGATCACGATGGTAAATATCCTTCAACTTTCCCCACAGAAGAAATCCGGGGACGTCAGTTCGCCGGCCGCGGTGGCCGAACTGTTCTAGGCACTTCAGTTTGGAACCGCGCGACTGCTACGGTTGCAGGTTCGAATCCTGCCTCGGGCACGGATGTGTGTCATGTCCTTAGGTTAGTTAGGTTTAAGTAGTTCTAAGTTCTAGGGGACTGATGACCTCAGATGTTAAGTCCCATAGTGCTCAGAGACATTTGACGTCAGATCCGGTGAACGTTCGGGCCATGGTATGGTGCCTCGACGACCAATCCACCTGTCATAAAATATGCTATTCAGAGCCGCTTCAAACGCACGCGAGCTATGTGCCGGACATCCATTATGTTGGAAGAACATCGCCATTCGGTCATGCTGTGAAACATCTTGTAGTAACAACGGTAGAACATTACGTAGGAAATCAGCATACCTTGCACCATTTAGATTGCCATCGATAAAATGGGGGCCAATTTTCGTTTCTCCCGTAATGCCGCACTATACATTAACCCGCCAAGGTCGCTGTTGTGCCACTTGTCGCAGCCATCGTGGATTTTCCGTTCCCCAACAGTGCATATTATGCCGGTTTACGTTACCGCTGTTGGTGAATGACGCTTCGTCGCTAAATAGAACGCGTGCAAAAAAATCTGTCATCGTCCCGTAATTTCTCTTGTGCCCAGTGGCGGGACTGTACACGACGTTCAAAGTCGTCGCCATGTAATTCCTGGTTCAAATGGCTCTGAGCACTATGGGACTCAACATCTGAGGTCATCAGTCCCCTAGAACTTAGAAGTACTTAAACCTAACTAACCTAAGGACATCACACACACCCATACCCGAGGCAGGATTCGAGCCTGCGACCGTAGCAGTCACGCGGTTCCGGACTGAAGCGCGTAGAACCGCACAATTCCTGGTGCATAGATATATGGTACGGGTGCAATCGATGTTGATGTAGCATAACATGTTTTAGAGATGTTTATCTATCCTCCGTGGGCTTGATCATTGTTTCTAATGACATCAATAATTCGGTCAAACACAACATAGAAATTCTAATGGAAAGAAGTGGGAACAACTATAGTAAATATTACACACATTTCTAGGCAGGTAATGTTAAAAACAATAGGCAAGCAAACTGCAAATTCCATTTATGACTGGTCAAACTCACTGACATATAGCTCACAAAACAAGAAAAAAAGTTGTGAGAATTAGGACACAAATACAGTGTCAGCACATAGGTTATACGCAAGACAGTGTAGAATCTGTAATAACAGAAACTGAGTACGTAATAAAACAACGAGAGATGAACAACAACTCAGTGCAGGCTTAACGTGACAGCTAATAGCAGAGGAAATTAGATGCATGGTAAAGAAAAACAAATAACATACTGAAATAATTTTAAAAAATTAGAAAAGTAATGAATAAACTTGGAAGTGACAGGGCTCTCATCATGAAGAAAGACAGGAGCAACTCCGAGAAGTAATAAAACACAAACAGCACAAAAATAAAACCTTAAAATTTCTAGAGGAGAACACCCTAATAAATCTAACCAGTGACCCAACAAAACTTACTTACTTTACTTAATTCCTTTGACATCCAAGGGGACATAGCGCATCCAAAAGAACCCGCCATCCATCTCTGTCTTTGACCACTTGTTCAATTCCGCCCAGGTCTTGGCAACTCTCCTTGCTTCACCTTCAACCGTCCTATTCCACGTGCCTATAGGCCTGCCTCGCTATCTTGTTCCTTGCGGACACCATGTATATAAGTAGGGCTAGATGGGCAATGATCTCTTCAGAACAGATGTGCACCAGGCACAAACTCTCATGGGAATCGGCGAAATAGTATGAGTAATGAGGATAATGGGAAAGGGGCACTACATTAGTAGTATGTGGATAAGATGAGAGTTTTGGTCTGGTGGGAGACGCGCTAGGGTAGTCCATGCAGTTGCGATGGCTACTGTATCTGGATGAAGCAGTGCCCAGTCCAGCTGCTTAGTAAGCAGGACACCTTGGTTAGATTCCTGGCTCAGCACAAATTGTCAGCTTTACCCATCGAATTACATCAATGCCCACTTGCAGCCTTTGTCAGCAATTCCTTTCTGATAAAGATACGAGAGTAATACGCAGAAACTTGTAAAAAACATCTCACATATATTCACAAAAAAGAAAGTGAAATAGCTAAAACAAGAGAAAACCCAAGTCATATCTCGGATAAACGATTATCGCCCCTTGACATTGCTCAGCAGCGGTATAAAGACCTTTACTCGGCTGCTGGCTGCACGGTTTGAACGGACAAAAATGGCTCTGAGCACTATGGGACTTAACTTCTGAGGTCATCAGTCCCCTAGAACTTAGAAATACTTAAACCTAACTAACCTAAGGACATCACACACATCCATGCCCGAGGCAGGATTCGAACCTGCGAACATAGCGGTCGCGCGGTTCCAGACTGTAGCGCCTAGAACCGCTCGGCCACATCGGCCGGCGTTTGAACGGACAGCTCTGTATGGGTTTTTCCCTGATCAATCTTTTTTGCGAGGCGCCAGTAACATCCGCACTGCCCTCTGTCGCTATCTAGACATAATAGCTCTTGCTCACGCTCGTCGTGTGCCTGGACTTAAGGCCACTCCTGACTCATCCAGACGGTTGATAGCGTCGATCACGACTACCTGGAAACGATACTTAGCTACTACCGTTGACGTCGTAGTGCGTCTGCCTCGTGGAGTACTCTGCAATGGCCATCTCACTCCTCCCATCTTGATCCGTCATTCGGTGCACCAAGGCTGCCCACACTCTGCACTTTTGCATGCTTTCTCCTTGAGCCATTGCCTTGCGCCCTCCGTCAATGCCTGTCCGTGATGTCTCTCGGTGGCAATGTTGTTTTGCTGCTCTGCTTATTCGGACGATGCCGCCCTTGTTCTTTGTAGTGGTGCTGAAGTCAAGGATTCATTGCCATAGGTTTCCACCTAGGGCGAAGTTTTTGGTAGCTGCCTTAACGTCTGCAAATCGAAAGCTATGGCTACAGGTGCGAGGACTGCGCCGCTCCATTGCGTGCAGTTGCTAATAGCCAATGTTAAGGACTCTATTTTTCGAGTGATCTACAGCGCATGATTGCCCTCAACTGCCAACCCCCATTGTCCCAATTAAGATTGGGCTTCTTGATCATCAGTGACGAGCCTCAGTCTCTTGAAACTGACACAATATGCAAATGTATATTCGGCGTCACGCAACCCCCACGTGCCACTGACATTCCCCACTTGGCCATACCTGGACTGCCGCATGTTAGCAGCATTGTATTCATACGTTTGCTGCGGTCTGCTGTTCAAGGTTCGGTACGAGACTCTCACCCTCCCATTGTGCAGGGACGGTTTAGGCCTGTATTGTGTCACTGAAAAAGCGATATCCCTTTTTGTTACAATTTCAATTACTAAGCATAACCCCAAAAGTTATCTAAAATTTCATCAAAATGGAATATTTATTGGTGCCTGTGTTAGCTCTCAGATGGTGTTGTGGCGCTGTTGTCCCACGATACTCACCATCCTGTTGCTGGAGGCCCTTGCATCACGCTGACTTCCGCCCTTACCCAGTTTTCGGACATCCCGCCGTCCTTCTTTTACTTCCACCATTTTTTTCTTTGAACTGAGATATGTCTATTCTGCGATACTGTCAACGCGCTTGATGACCACGAAGGCATTCTATGGCTTTCTTCAGCAGAACATGTCAACGAATGTGGTAGAGGGGAAGCATCCCCACGTCGACAGCGTGCCGTTTGGCGATCTGTGTGCGCTACGTATCTTCTTACTAAGGTCCAATCTGCATGGTACCTTACGGTCAACGGGAAGCAAATATGCCATTCACGCCTTCATGGTATCACATTGCAGACACGCTACAGTATGTCGCCTGTGATTTATGACACAGACAAGTATCGCCTGGTATGCGGATCGGTCCTAGGCTTTTGGTTCTTGGTGCGACAGATAACGGCTTTAATTACTCTTACGACTCCTCATCAGATACCTCCTCACCTGCTCCTCTTTCCAGACTCGAGGTACTTCCCACAGACGAAGCCTAACTCTGTAAAGTGGATTTGGACAGGCATTTCACTAATTCTTTGTTGATGGCGAGAAAAAATGTCCCTGATTTTTGGCACTTCCTTAGTGAACGAAGTTGTGCGGTTGCCCGTCATCCCAAATACAGGTAATAGTTGTCTAATTTTTTTCAGTGTCTTTCTTGACCTACCCTGGAACTGGAGTGCTCTGCAATGACGAGCTGATCCATGGATTTTCCACACTTAATAGTAGTTATTCGCTGGTCATTGAAATGTTCTTCTCTGTGACGTCGCTTTCCTGCTTCACTCGGTGAAAAGATAAATAAATAAATAAACATTGTCTCACTGATATGCTTTGTACCTCTTCTCCACGTTCCTACGCTTTCTTTGGTTCCCAGGGAAGGGAATGGGACATTTCGGCCAGGCCTCAGTTTGTGACCCTTGCCCACTTTACCCCCACCCATTCCCCTGGGCGCCAGGAAGATTATATAAAATGAAAAAAGTGAGCAGCACCGCTGAATGTCATGCTAAGAACTCGGGTTCGATTCCTGGTATTACCAGGTATTTTTCCTTGCTAGGAGAGCTGGACGGTGTGCACTCGGCCTCATGATGCCAGTTGAGCAACTATTTGACAGAGCAGTAGCGGCTCCATCTCTCGATAGCTAAAAATGGCCAAGGAAGCATTTCCTCTCCGCATACTACGATACCATTTTCGGGGGATGACACAGCTGTTGGGCAGTAGTGATGGGCTGTCCAGGGCCTGTGGATGGAGTTCAAGTTTATGCACAACAACAAAAATTTCTCGTAGTCAACACCATCATCAGCAAGGAATGTTATAGTACTACTGATATTATCTCATGAATCGTTTGTATATATTGAGATAATTAGTTTCCTGCAGCTTCGCCGACATATGCATTCGACACGTATATTGAACACACCTCGTCCCTCCACTCTGTGTTCACATCTTCCTCCTTCTGTTTGTACGCTTCATCCTCCCACCTCTATTGGCCTATCTCTCCCCTCACTCTTCATCTCCTCCACCCCTCTTTCTGACAATATCTTATTCGCCCCCCTTCTGACGGTATCCCCCTCCCCCTCCTATTCCACGTACATGCCACCCACCTACAGCCTCTACCTGCCTCATGCATCCACCTTCTAGTCCTAACTCTGTACATTTCCTCTTCTCCCTCGCTCTGTCCATCCCTTCCTCTACCCATCTCAACCTGTTTGCAGCCCAGTTCATCGTCAAATGTAGCCCCTGCAACATAGTTCTATTAAGAAGGCTGACACTGTGCCCACAACACACCTGTCATGCAGCGCAGGCTACACGCCAGGAACTTGAAAACCAATTATTTGCGCCAAACGAACTGACCTCCATGAAAAAGGCTGTTGATGAAACAGGTTGATACTACTTCGACACAACATGTTCAGTTTCATTTATGTCTCCATCCACATTACAATCAAAACTGTCGAGCACATAAAGATGTGTGACGATAGTAATAAGCATGTGGCAAACTTTTAAAGACGAACTTAGGTTATCACGGATTCTGTACCAGTTTCGCATTTCTTGTCTTACGCACGTTCTTGCCCAGATCTTCATAGCTTTTATTGCAGGTGACGAAGAACGCTTTGATCTAATGTTGACATATCTTGCATTACTTGCACCTTAGCTCAGATATTAGTACAAGAAAACACATAGCTACTGATGTGGTAATCCCTGAAAGCTCCCAGCATCCACACAGACACAAACGTACTGCTTTCCATTCAATAGTGCATCGCCTCATTCTGTTCCATTAGCCAAATCATCCTTACAGAAACAACTACAAAGAACTCGCTTCCCTCAATGGCTGTAGCTTGGACCTGATTGACAATATTCTACGGAAAAAGAAAAATAATAAAATTGCGCCTCTTGTGTGCGCTGGACAGCGGTAGTCACTCAGTAGTAACAAACCCTGGTGCAAAATTCCATGTATTTGCAACATATCAGACACTCTTGCGAAAACGTGAAAGTCTCGCAACTACTAACCTGTATCTTATGATACCAATAACATACTAAAATTTGTATTCAACAGTAAGGACAACCCACAGCCCTTGGTACAGAGTGGTGTATATACACTAAAGTGCAAAATAAACTACTATAGGCATGCGTATTCAAAGACAGTGATATGTAAACAGCCAGAATACGGCGTTGCGGTTAGCAACGCCTGTTTAAGACAACAAGTGTCTGGCGCAGTCGTTAGATCGGTTACTGATGCTACAATCGCAGGTTATCAAGATTTAAGAGAGTTTGAACGGGGTGTTATAGTCGGCGCACGAGCGATGGGACACAGCATACCCAAGACAGCGAGGAAGTGGCAATTTTCCCGTACGACCTATTCACGAGTGTACCGTGAATATCAAGAATCCAGTAAAACATCAAACCTCCGACATAGCTGCGGCCGGTAAAAAGCTCCTGCAAGAACGGGATCAAAGACGACTGAAGGGAACCGTTCAGCGTAACAGAAGTGCGTCCCTTCCACTAAGTGCGACAGATTTCAATGCTGCGCCGTCAACAAGTGTCAGCGTGCGAACCATTCAACGAAACATTATCGCTAGAGCTTTCGGAGCCCGAAGGCCCACTCGAGTTTCCTTGATGATTGCACGGCACAAGACTTTACGTCTCGCGTCGCCCTTCAACACTGACATTGGACTGTTGATGACTGGAAACATGTTGCTAGCCGGACGAGTCTCGTTTCGAATTGAATCGGGCGGATGGTTGTGTACGGGTATGGAGACGCCATGAATCCATGGACCCTCTATTTCAGCAGGGGACTGTTCAAGCTGGTGGAAGCTCTGTAATGGTGTGTGTGTGTGGGTGGGTGGGGCGGGGGGTGCAGTTGGATCGATATGGGACCCCTGATACGTCTAGACACTCCTCTGTCAGCTGAAACGTACGTAAGCATCCATTCATTTCCATTGTGCATTCCGACAGACTTGATCAATTCGAGCAGGACAGTACGATACCCCACACGTCCAGAAATGCTACAGAGTGGCTCTAGGAACACTCTTCTGAGTGTAAACACTTCTGATGACCACCAAACTCACCAGACATGAACATTATTGAGCATACCTGGAACGCCTTGCAATGTGCTCTTCAGAAGAGATCTCCACCATCTCTTACGCATTTACGGACAGCCCTGTAGGATTTACGGTGTTACTTCCCTCCAGCACTACTTCAGACATCAATCGTGTCCATGCCACGTCGTGTTGCGGCACTTCTGCGTGCTCGCGGGGGCCCTACGTGATATTAGGCAGGCGTACCCGTTTCTTTGGCTTTTGAGTATATTGGTCAGTCAGGAAGGCTTGTGACAATTAGGCCACGTAACCGTTAGATAAGCTGACGATTCAGGAAGAAAGATTCGACCCTTGATGATCACACTTTAGTAGAGAACCCATTCGTATGATACAGAATGTGAAGCTTTACATTCTTTCAAGCAAAGCATAAAATTGACCCTACTGGAAACATTGGAAATCAGCAAGCACATGACACAAAATGGCAGCATAGTAGTAAATTATCAGATACTATTTCCATTTCTCCCTTGTCAAATAAAGTTATCGTAGCAAATACTAGATCCAAAGTGCAAAATGCATCTTATTTCTCATCATTTGTGCACTGTATCTTCAAATAAAAACTTTGTTTACCCCTTGTTAAGTTAATAGAATTATTCTAATGTTTTCCTATGTAAATACCGCCATTTTTGTGTCTCCTCTACAAATAATATCCGTGTAACTCACGCATTATGTTTATCTGTATTTGCAGTATTCAGTCACTTAAAGATAGCCTGAGTAAGCCGAAAGCCTGTTCGGTTCTGTTACTTTTGCAGAACATTAGGAAGCGTTTTCCTATTTAATATTATTATCATGTTCTGCCAAGCATCGACGGAAAATTCAGTTAATATTTGTTGCTTCCCTTTCTGAAGAGCATTGACTGCCAAGTATAGCCTCCTGGATTCTTCCTTCGATTATTCGTCGAAATAGGCATTTATTTGTGAAAATAGTTCGTATCTGGATTCGACAGACATTCAGATAACTGACTGAAAGTGTACGGAAGAGAGCTGAAGCCGTCATAAAGGAGAAGGGTGGACGGACCACATATAATGTCTACTAATAGGTGTCCGGATATTTTCGGTAAGGTAGTGTGCATAGCCATTTCTTGGTTATTGTCGTGGACAGCGAGGAGCTAATATGGCTCGCGAGAATGCTATGTGTTATCCTTGGTGCAGAACGATTTAATGACACCCGGTCTGAGCAGGAAGCCACACGAAATGACTTAAACTGAGTGAAATAAAAGTGTATTCTGAGGCTGCTTGTTAGAAGAATTTCACATTTAGGAATGAAAGACTATGAAAGCTCTGCAGTACACAGCATAGCGCAGAACACGCACAGGTCATGATTTAATTCTTCAACATGGCAAAAAAAGGTACTCAACTGCACTCTCACAAATGGTCCGACTTAGTTCTGCGCATATTAATTCACTGCGCGTTGTGCACTCCTCATTGCCATGCAGATGCCACCTTGCTCTGCTACACCGTCTGTAGTAATTAACTTTCCCACGCTGGCTCTCACTGACTCCCTCCCCTCAAGACGGAAGGTGCCCGTAGACTGTGTGCTGGGTTGAGCTGACGACTGATGAGTCACAAAGCGATGCGCTACTTGTCAACACGCGCTCTTTGGACGGAACCGCCCCTAACACTGATATGCCGCAAGGTATTCACATCATTTCGTCCCCTTATTCCATCCCCATCTCTCTCTCTCTCTCTCTCTCTCTCTCTCTCTCTCTCTCCCCCCCCTCCCTGTCACACACACACACACACACACACACACACACACACACACACAGTCCTCTCTCCACAGCCTCGCCCACTGTCTCTCATGCCTCGTCATGGTCTGACACACAATTAACATACATCGGGGCCAGACAAAGCCCTCATTAGGTGAAACGAGAGGCTCACCTGGCGCAAATAAAGCACCGTCACCAGCCAGTGACCGTTGGCAGGGCTCACGGCATACACAGCGGGCTGCTAATGATTTTCGCCAGCGGTATCGCGCTGTTTTAAAGGCGAACTCTCGCTCTGTGCTGCTATCAAAACGAACGTAACCCGCTCTCCTCTCCTCTCCCTCCAGAGCCCTCTCTGCATACATTCCGTCCCTTCCACCCTTTTCCCTCCCCCAACACAGACACCCCTTCAGCGGATCTACCAAACACCCCTTCTCCACCGACGCATAGTGCATTTCTGGTATTTTGTAGCGCAGTGGCATGCCGCAAAATTATTCAGTGATATAAATTAGCAGTGGAGGTTTTAATCTATGCGGAATACTAAACGGCTGATGCATATTAAAGGCACGCACTCAAAGTCACACGCGCTGTTTGGTACGCGGCGGCGTAGAGCAGAACAGCACTGCCTAGAACCACCAATGTCGAGGTCCCAGTCTGCCCTACTGGTATTCGTTCCACGTACGGCGTTATTATTCGGATCACTTACCTACCCTGTTTAGTCGTTTCTCTAAAGGAAAGCATCAAATCGAAGTATGATTTAACGAGCTCCTCGTCCTGTCCTTGAAATCCCAAAGGCCGTCGACCGGTCGCCGTGTCATCCTCTGCCACGCGGCGTCATGCGGATGCTGTATGGAGGGGCATGTGATCAGCACACCACTCTGCCGACCGTTTTGCTGACTTTCAAGGCGTTGGAGCCGCTACATCTCAATCAATAAGCTCATCATTTGGCATCATGAGTTGGAATACGCTCCATACCACCCTTCTCCACATGGAAAAATCCTTGGTAAAACTGGGAATAGAAACCGGGTCCTCCGCACGGTAGCCACCTACGTTGACCACCCAGCTATGGAGCCGGATGAAGATACAGTTAGATTTCCCTAAAAGCAGATACCAATCCTTAACCGAATCAATATGTGAACCACCATTCCCTTACCAGTACGTGGGTTTTTATTTTTTATTTTATTTTATTTTATTTTTTGTGGTGGAAGCCATAGTGACTTTCCTTGACGCCTTACGTGAGATCATGAGTTGGAATACGCTCCATACCACCCTTCTCCACATGGAAAAATCCTTGGTTAAACTGGGAATAGAAACCGGGTCCTCCGCACGGTAGCCACCTACGTTGACCACCCAGCTATGGAGCCGGATGAAGATACAGTTAGATTTCCCTAAAAGCAGATACCAATCCTTAACCGAATCAATATGTGAACCACCATTCCCTTACCAGTACGTGGCTTTTTATTTTTTATTTTATTTTATTTTATTTTTTGTGGTGGAAGCCATAGTGACTTTCCTTGACGCCTTACGTGAGAAAGACGAGTGGAAAGTTAAATCAAAACTTCAGCCGACCGCGTTGCAGTAACGTATTTGCTTACTAATACACAGTCCCAGGAGGAATGGTAAATATTTAGGCATATGATGGGAACGAACACTTGAAACAAAAACTTGTTATAGCAATATGCCCTACTCCGAATGGTTTGAGAGATAGAACATATTTAATGTACATTTTTATTCAGTTTCTGTATTATTCAAATAATGTCATTGCTTAAACGTAACACAGTAGTGTAGAGGAAGTCGAGAGGAAGAATTTTAGCCGGCCGAAGTGGCCGAGCGGTTAAAGGCGCTACAGTCTGGAACCGCACGACCGCTGCGGTCGCAGGTTCTAATCCTGCCTCGGGCATGGATGTGTGTGATGTCCTTAGGTTAGTTAGGTTTAAGTAGTTCTAAGTTCTAGGGGACTTATGACCACAGCAGTTGAGTCCCATAGTGCTCAGAGCCATTTGAACCATTTTTGAAGAATTTTATATGGGATACTTGTGGTCTGTCAAGTCGGAAACTACCTCAGACCATTTCGACATAAGGGCCATGTACAGAACATTTGTTTCTTTCGAGTTGCAACAAAACTGCTCGTATACGCCCTCACACTTTGTTAAAATCCAGTTCAATTTTGAATTCGCTCTGGAGAGTGCCCATGCTCAATTATTGTCTCAGGAAAATAACAAAAGAGCAAACAGATTAAATATTCACTGCCACAGACGTAGCTCTGCTTCAGCACTTCAGCTGCTCTTGATAACACGACAGCTATTGAAAACTTAAGTTCGAATCCCCAAATTATTCTTCTAAACTCACGTCACGTCCTCTGAGAACTGTAAGATAGGTACTTCCCGTTTCACATTATTAGGTTTACCTCTGATATAATTAAGTGGCTTACTTAATATATTGTGCAGTGTCCTGTTACGTTTTATACCCTGCCACGGCTGACGCCAGAATTACTGTTCTGTTGCTGAGCGCTGTTTGGGTCACGTTGCTTTAATAGCACCGTAATACCCTCTGAGTAGAATTTTAAAAGTACCGTAGGCTACAATAGATTATCATAAGGAAGCGTAGCTACGCCATTTTTTCTAGTGTGCTTGGTTACTTAAGGTCGTTAACGCGTTGCCTTTATATTAGGCATGTTGGGTACCTATCGGGCGTTACATTTCGATCGCTTTGTTTGTATGTGTGATCAGAGCATACTAGATTCCTCTAGAAACCAGTGAACCCTCTCGAAACTGAGTGAGAATATATACAGGGCAACGTAACCTGCAGTACATTTTTGTACTTCATGGTTATGTTCCTGTTTGTGACTTAAAAAGAAACAGTATTTACATCAAAATTGGAGCTGTTGATGTTTAATTGAGATTTGATCCGAAAATGTCTGATTCTTAACGTGAAACAAAGGAATGTTGTAGCAATTTTTTAAAAAAGTACAGATGAATTATGTAAGCGCTGGAAAACTCAATTTCCTAAAAAAAAAGGTAACAACGTCGTCAGTCAACAGGGACTAACGCGGTCTAACCGTCAAATGCCACTAATGGACAAGTGCGACTAACAACTGAGCTCCCAGGAGCATTTTATGCGACACTAAAAGTACATAACCGAAACACAGCTCATGTTATTGTGGAAAATAACATCAAACAAAGCCGACTTCCAATGACGTAATATCACTGTGTTCCGGAATACGTACTTGCACACACATTGTCTTTCATATCCAAAACACAAATTTACATAATTGTGGAAATGACATCATCAAACAAACACGATTTCCCAAAACATGGTAACACTTTGCTTTGGAATATGCTCTCATGCACAAATGGACTTGCATCCGACCATAAATACAGATGATTATAATTACACTTTCATTACTTGAGAGATTCACCATGAAAAACTAGTGATCGTAGGACAATGAAACTTTATGGAAATATTTGTAAGGATATGCGGAAGAGAAATAACGAGGAAACTATCGAAGGAAACACATTTAAATATCCACATGAAAAGGTAACATTTGTTACATGTTTACGTTCCAAGTTACAAACGTTGCCCGGTGTCACGACCATTGTATCCACGACAGCATAGAACCGCGTTAGAGACTGCTCTACTGCTGCCCAGAATATCTCAGGTGGGATGCTGGCTACCACCCACGCTATGCTCTTCTTCAGCCTCTAATGTTGCTGTTTCTATTGATAAACTCTGTCCTACACGTAACCCCATAGCCAAAAATCACACAGGTTCAAATCTGGTGATGTTAGTAGCTACGCAGTTTGGAACGTCCGGCCAGTGGTTCGGTTTTCTCCAAATGTGTTACGGAGAAAGCGAGTGACCTTACGAGCCACGTGATGTAGAGCTCCACTGTACATCAAAACATTTGAGTCTTTGAGCGTCCCTCTCCCGCAGAGCAGGGATCACATGTTGGGATCAGACCTGTGTAAGTATGCTATTCACGTTGCATGTCCATGCTGTTCGAGCTCCTCAAAGAAAAATGGACCGATGGACCGATTATGAACTCTGCCGTGAAGCTACGCCACATAGTGACACGTTCACTATTCAGGTAACTTCACAAACGTTAGTTGGCCATGACGATTCCCAAATGTGACACTTGTGTGTTCACTGCCACAGTGAACGAAAAGAATGGTTCATCACTCCACAAAATATTAAAAGGCTGCATGTTGTCAACTTCAACCCTTGCAAAAAACATAAGAGCAAAATCCACTCAAATGTCAGTATCACGTGACAAAAGTCGATGAGTAATGTAAAGATTGTACGGATATCATTTCGCCATTGTTGGCAACACTTTTCGAACGATGGACCGTGGAATTTTCAGCTGTCGTGATACAACTCGTGTTCTGCTTGAAGATCGCACATTGCTTCTAGCCGGCCGGTGTGGCCGTGCGGTTCTAGGCGCTTCAGTCTGGAACCGCGTGACCGCTACGGTCGCAGGTTCGAATCCTGCCTCGGGCATGAATGTGTGTGATGTCCTTAGGTTAGTTAGGTTTAAGTAGTTCTAAGTTCTAGGGGACTGATGATCACAGATGTTAAGTCCCAGAGTGCTCAGAGCCATTTGAACATTGCTTCTAGCATCCTCAGCCATGGCAACAGTAATTTGGTCAACAGTTAGTGGCGCAGTTAGCCCTAGGGCTCTCCATAGAAGCAGTTCTCAAATCGCCATTTAATTCGAACTTTCAAACCATGTTCTTCAACCCCAGTGCCGAAATAGGATCTCTCCGCATTCCTTTTGTGCGCCCATACCCCGGAAGGGCAGCAGTATTATTGATTTTGTTTTATAAAACAGCTGTATGAGTAAAGCCCTGCTCACTTTGTCGACACCCATTTCCACTGTGCGCAGCCGTATATACACGATGCTTCTGTTTCAACCTCAAATCTCCAAATCACTACCCTGTCTGCAATTGTATGTACACGATTCATCTGTTTCAACCCGAAGTCCCCAAAACCACTACCGGTGCCTAACGGCAAGTCATGACACCAAAACTACTAACAGTGCAAATCCTGCAGCGCACAGTCTGAACATCGTTCCTGTAAAGTTGAGTAACCACAACAAGCCTGTACGTACCCGAAACACTGCACTCATGCAATAACGGAAATCACGCCATCAAAGTAACCCTGTTTCGCAAGACGTGTTAACGCCGTGCTCCGGGACAACGTACTCGCGTACACATTAACCGCGTTTGCATGGAGACCAACACGTTCCTTCCTAACACAGAGGCAAGCTCTAAACGAGTTGGCTGATTTCGCATGATTCATACAATACAACTCATGACAGTCTGCAACCACCAGCGGACCCCTCGATGCACAAGTTTCGTCATACTAAGTCCGCCACTACACTCTCCTACTTCCAGCGACACCAGAAAAACCGTCATGCGTGTATGCCATGTGTGAGATCAAAGCACACTACTCCGCAAGGTGGCAGGTAATATCAGCTGACCATCACTTCCACTTAAGTCGGTGGGACAACAGGAATTGGCCGCTTCCGCCCTAGTCCGTCCCCGTGCCAGAAAAACGGCCCCAAGGTTCTTCGCAACTGTAATTTGCGCCATGCACTAAAGCGGCGAGAACTCGTATCCCCGCGAATGATGAGCAGTATGCTTGAAGCTACACCTGATCGACAGAAATAATCCATGTCAGAGGTTGTAAGGTGGCGATAATTTCGCACCTTACAAGCACTCAACCATATACTTTGCCGTGATCTACAACCACGACTAGGTATCATTTGATAGATTGTACATCGTATATATGAATATTTAAAGGAGACTGACATTGTCATGTACGCCTTGTAAATAATTGTTAACGCTTATTGCATGAAAGGTGACGGATTGTCTTTATTATCAGAAAGGCGTAATGAATGATTGCCTATACTAGTAGAGGATGGAACGCCAGTTGAGGTGGCACGGCAGGCAGAACTCAAGCTCTGGTTGGAAGGCCCGCTCAGGTGTCGGTCCTGTTTAAAAACAGGAAGTAGCTAGACGGACGTTGTGGCCCCTGAGCTCTGGAATACAATAGGGTGAAGACCGGTCGCTATTGTAGCAGGACTGGAGGGTTAACCGGGAACTTTGCAAATCTTGGACGCAGGTGAGAGGAACGAAGAAGCGGCACCTCGGAAACCATGCAGGCTGGGTTATTTCCAAGGATTTTTACTCAGAATCATACCATTGTACGAGTATAGGTTTTTCCTCGCAAACTTTCTGTGCTGGAGGACAAAAGACTAAAACATGGTTGGTCGGCGTTCGGAAGAATCTGTAGAGAGGGAGAATATTCCGTGGATTCGGGAATACGATTCGTTTTCGGAATTACGAGGGTGGGGAGACAAGCCTTGCTGGGAGGCCAGCAGTAGAGAGACAAGGACTTCGGTTGTGACCGCCCGTGTGTGACGGTCGCTCGGTATCAGCTTTGTTGGTACAGACGGTCTTGTTGTCTTTCCTTCAAATGGTTCAAATGGCTCTGAGCACTATGGGACTTAACGTCTATGGCCATCAGTCCCCTAGAACTTAGAACTACTTAAACCTAACTAACCTAAGGACATCACACAACACCCAGTCATCACGAGGCAGAGAAAATCCCTGACCCCGCCGGGAATCGAACCCGGGCGCGGGAAGCGAGAACGCTACCGCACGACCACAAGCTGCGGACATTGTCTTTCCTCTCAGGAGAGTTTATAGTTAGAACAGTCAGGCACTGTACTGTTGCGAACCTATAGGCCTACGTTTCTGGACTTCACCTCCGGGTTGGAAGTCGTCTTTGAGTACGCAGCATTCAGTAATTGAGAGCACTTATTCTGCCCATACTTACGTTGAGACGTTATCTGAACTCCGTCCTTGTGGCTGGATGTTCGCGTTTCTCGTATTTAGAACAAAAAGAGGAGAAGACAGTATTAGAGTATATTAGTCAGAGAACCGCCTTCTGCCGTCCTAGTGTTTGAAAGAGTTTATTTGTGGCTGGAGTCTTCCATCGTTGCAGACGGGTACGAGAACGAGCATGCCGGTGCACCAGGCGCAGTACATACGGTGATACCAGTAATTGCTTCGGCTTATTAGGGCTATAAAGCTAAACAGCAGTGATCACGTTAGTTTATTTCCACTGAGGTTTCACACCACTGTAGATCATCTTTGAAAGTAGTGTTTTCTAGTGTTTGGCACATAGATGATGTCAGTCATTTCGCGTTAGTGATATTAGACCGCACAGTCATAATAAGGGGCAGAGTTGGGCAATTGATTAATAATTTCAGTTAGAAAATATAGACAATTGTACTTAAAGCGTTAATTTTAATCTATAATAAATATACATTGAACAACAACGTTTATCATTTAGTAGTATTATCTGCCTTCATCATTCATTTATGTTTAGATCGTAATTTATATGTAAAAAAGAGCATTAATAGATCCTAAGATCTGCTTTAGGGGGTAGTCAGACACGGCCAAATCATCATTTTAGCGTTTATTATTTTAGGTTGCGCACATTCATTTTTACACCTGCCTGGAGTAGCATCTTGGAAGGTAAAACGTAGCTATCGAACTGGTGTTTGTCAAAGATTGAGTCTGTAGAGCTACTGTCCATATATGAGTAATTTTCATGGCTTCTTCTTTTCTGTGACAACCATCCCCATGTTCTTATTTTCTACGACTTCTTTATATTGCCGGCTGGAGTGGCCGTGCGGTTATAGGCGCTACAGTCTGGAACCGCGAGACCGCTACGGTCGCAGGTTCGAATCCTGCCTCGGGCATGGATGTGTGTGATGTCCTTAGGTTAGTTAGGTTTAAGTAGTTCTAAGTTCTAGGGGACTGATGACCTAAGATGTTAAATCCCATAGTGCTCACAGCCATTTGAACCATTTTTGTTGTCGTGATACGGAAACGGAGCGATTTATCCGCTGTCCAAAAGGGCATGATCAATGGCTTTCGGGCCAAAGATGAAAGTGTTTCCGAAACGGCTAAGTTTGTAAATTGTTCGCGTGCCGTCGTGGCTGTAGTACACAGTGCATGGCATAATCGAGCTATTCAAAACTGGCGCTAAGGCGAGCAATTGTTCACCGCGGGCCATAGGTACCAGGGGTAAACGACGGCTGCGGGGATGTGTAAGGGCGAATAGACGTGCAAGTGTTGAGACTGACCGCCCAGATGAACCAAGGGTGCTACAAACAGTATTTCCTCAAACACTGTTCAGCGAACGTTGCTGTGTATGGACCTCTGTAGCAGGCTCCTGGTTCATCCGCCCATGCTGATTACAGTTCATCGGCGATCGGCGACAAAAACTGGAAATTGCATGCCAGTACAGAAACTGGACGTCCACTGAGTGGCGACAAGTGACATTCTCAGATGAATCACGTTTTATCTACATCTACATCCACACTCCGCAAGCCACCTGACGGTGTGTGGCGGAGCGTACCTTGAGTACCTCTATCGGTTCTCCCTTCTATTCCAGTCTCGTATTGTTCGTGGAAAGAAGGATTGTCGGTATTCCTCTGTGTGGGCTCTGATCTCTCTGATTTTATCCTCATGGTATCTTCGCGAGATATACGTAGGAGGGATCAATACACTGCTTGACTCCTCGGTGAAGGTATGTTCTCGAAACTTCAACAAAAGGCCGTACCGAACTACTGAGCGTCTCTGCTGCAGAGTCTTCCACTGGACTTTAACTATCATCCCCGTAACGCTTTCGCGATTACTAAATGATCCTGTAACGTAGCGCGCTGCTCTTCGTTGGATCTTCTCTATCTCTTCTATTAACCGACTGCTACGGTCGCAGATTCAAATCTTGCCTCGGGCATGGATGTTTGTGATGTCCTTAGGTTAGTTAGGTTTAAGTAGTTCTAAGTTCTAGGGACTGATGACCTCAGATGTTAAGTCCCTTAGTGCTCAGAGCCATTTGAACCATCTTCTATCAACACTATCTGGTACGGATCCCACATTGCTGAGCAGTATTCAAGCAGTGGGCGAACAAGCGTACTGTAACCTACTTCCTTTGTTTTCGGATTGCATTTCCTTAGGATTCTTCCAATGAATCTCAGTCTGGCATCTGCTTTACCGACGAACAACTTTATATGATCATTCCATTTTAAATCACTCCTAATGCGTACTCCCAGATAATTTATGGAATTAACTGCTTCCAGTTGCTGACCTACTATATTGTAGCTAAATGACAAGGAATCTTTCTTTCTATGTGTTCGCAGCACATTACACTCGTCTACATTGAGATTCAATTGCTATTACCTGCACCATGCGTCAATTCGCTGCAGATCCTCCTGCATTTCAGTACAATTTCCATTGTTACAACCTCTCGATACGCCACACCATAATCCGCAAAAAGCCCCCGTGAACTTCCGATGTCATCCACAAGGTCATTTTTGTATATTGTGAATAGCAACGATCCTACGACACTCCCCTGCGGCACACCTGAAATCACTCTTACATCGGAAGACTTCTCTCCATTGAGAATGACATGCTGCGTTCTGTTATCTAGGAACTCTTCAATCCAATCACACAACTGGTCTGATAGTCCATATGCTCTTACTTTGTTCATTAAACGACTATGGGGAACTGTATCGAACGCCTTGCGGAAGTCAAGAAACACGGCATCTACCTGAGAACCCGTGTCTATGGCCCTCCGAGTCTCGTGACGAATAGCGCGAGCTGGGTTTCACAAGATCGTCTTTTTCGAAACCCATGCTGATTCCTACAGAGTAGATTTCTGGTCTCCAGAAAAGTCATTACACTTGAACATAATACGTGTTCCAAAATTCTTACTACATCGGATAGGTATATGTTGACGTGTATGGCGTGAAACGTCTGGAAGCAAACACTCTGCAACACTTACGGTTCAAAAATGGTTCAAGTGGCTCTGAGCACTATGGGCCTTAACATCTATGGTCATCAGTCCCCTAGAACTTAGAACTACTTAAACCTAACTAACCGAAGGACATCACACAACACCCAGTCATCACGAGGCAGAGAAAATCCCTGACCCCGCCGGGAATCGAACTCGGGAACCCGGGCGCAGGAAGCCCCGCACGACAACGAGCTGCGGACACACATACGGTCTGGAGACTGTTTTAATGGCATTCCCTGGGTGATTTCCTCATTCTGAATAGCACAATGGATCAACGTAAGTATGCGGGTATCCTTAGGGACCAAGTCCACCTCAATATGCTGTTTGTTTTCCCTTGGCACGATGGCATCTACCAGCAGGACAATACAACGTGTTGTACAGCTCGCAGTATACGTGCGTGGTTCGAAGAGCACCGGGATAAGTTTACCGTACTCCTATGGCCACCAAACTTCCCGAATTTAAAGCCTATCGAGAATCTCTGGGAGCACCTCAATCGTACCGTTTGCGCTATTGATCCTCATCCGAGAAACCTAACGCAGCTGGTCACGGCACTCGTGTCAACATGACTCCACACCCCTGTCTATACCTTCCAGAACTTCACTGTCTCCCTGTACGTCTCGCAGCGGTCCGCGCTGCAAAATTTTTCAGGTTTATGACAAGTGGCCATATTAACGTGACTGGGCAATGTCTTTACGTGGTTGAATGCAAATGCTCATTAGAAGTATAGAAACCACTACTTCACATCCTAAAATTGTTTTTACTTAATTCCTGACGAGTATTCTACTGTAGCGTGCTTTGAGATGTATCGTGTCCGCCCGTACTTTATGTACATAGTTTTCTAAGGTAAACAATAAATTCAACTCTAAAGGCGTTAAATGCCTTGAAATTGAATGAACAGAAGAATGGGGATGAAGGAAACGTAAGTCACAATGAATTTCCAAATCAAGCGTAGAAGCATGCTTTAAGGGCTCATCTGCACACGAAAGCGATAGTATAATTTTTCGCGCTGTCAAAGACATGATATGAAGGGCTATCGATAAACAATATGTAGTTGCGGTGAAAAATCAGCAAATGTTTTAATACTGTACTTCAGCTTTTTCTCCTCTCGCGCTTCTTAGAGTGGTGAGATAACCTGTTTCTGTGCAGACGCATTTTGTAATTGCTCCGTAACTCCAGAAATTTTGTTCCATACTGAACATAGGCAGATTTAAAGAGGCGCATCGACGTACTCATTTGTATTAATACACTTCCAAGCAACAATTATTATTTATATGTAAGTGTCTACTTATAATTTATGCGCTTATGAGAGTTCTTGAATATATATTTCATTAATCGCTATGTCTTTTTTTCATTTTAGTAGTTTTAACGATGATGTAAGCAGCTACGACATGGCAGAGGTTTTGTGCCACCTGATGGAAAATTACATTACTGGCCATTAAAATTGCTACAAAAAGAAGAAATGCAGATGATAAACGGGTATTCATTGAACAAATATATTACAGTAGAACTGACATGTGATTACATTTTCACCCAGTTTGGGTGTATAGATTCTGAGAAATCAGTACCTAGAACAACCACCTCTGGCCGAAATGACGGCCTTGATAAGCCTGGGCATTGAGTCAAACAGAGCTTGGATGGCGTGTACAGGTACAACTGCCAATGCAGCTTCAACACGATACCACAGTTCATCAAGAGTAGTGACTGGCGTATTGTGACGAGCCAGTTACTCGGCCACCATTGACTAGACGTTTTCAATTCGTGAGAGATCTGGAGAATGTGCTGGCCAGGGCAGCAGTCGAACATTTTCTGTATCCAGAAAGGCCCGTACACGACCTGCAACATGCGGTCGTGCATTATCCTGCTGAAATGTAAGGTTTCGCAGGGATCGAATGAAGGGTAGAGACACGGGTCGTAACACATCCGAAAGATAACGTCCACTGTTCAAAGTGCTGTCAATGCGAACAAAAGGTGACCGAGACGTGTAACCGATGGCACCCCATACCATCACACCGGGTGATACGCCATTATGGCGATGACGAATACACGCTTCCAATGTGCGTTCACCGCGATGTCGCCAAACACGGATGCGACCATCATGATGCTGTAAACAGAACCTCGATTCATCCGCAAAAATGACGTTTTGCCATTCGTGCACCCAGGTTCGTCGTTGAGTACACCATCGCAGGCGCTCCTGTCTGTGGTGCAAGCTCAAGAGTAACCGAGCTGATAGTCCATGCTACTGCAAACGTCGTCGAGCTGTTCGTGCAGATGGTTGTTGTCTTGCAAACGTCCCCATCTTTTGATTCAGGGATAGAGGCGTGTCCTGAAGATCCGTTACAGCCATGCGGGTAAGATGCCTGTCATCTCGACTGCTAGTGATACGATGCCGTTGTGATCCAGCACGGCATTCCGTATCCTCCTGAACCCACCGATTCCATATTTTGTTAATAGTCATTGGATCTCGACCAACGCGAGCAGCAATGTCGCGATACGATAAACCGCAACCGCGATAGGCTACAATCCGACCTTTATCAAAGTCGGAAACGTGATGGTACGCATTTCTCCTCCTTACACGAGGCATCACAACAGCGTTTCACGAGGCAACGCCGGACAACTGCTGTTTGTGTATAAGAAATTGGTTGGAATCTTTCCTCATGTCAGAACGTTGTAGGTGTCGCCACCGGCGCCAACCTTTTTTGAATGCTCTGGAAAGCTAATCATTTGCATATCACATCTTCTTTCTGTCGGTTAAATTTCACGTCTGTAGCAAGTCATCTTCGTGGTGTAGCAATTTTAATGGCCAGTAGTGTATAAGCTCCTAGCATAAAAGAACCATAAATCAGTCTTAACGGCAATTTTACTGCAAAAAGTCCGATACTTCAAACTGTAATGCAAACATCCTTAGCAAACACACGACCTCAGCCACCAATGCCGTTGTTCGCACGCCAGACAACGTGTAAGGAAATAATACCGTTTAATCTTAATACTTTGAAATATTGTTGATTACGTAATCTGTATTCTCATCCTCACACGCAAAAGCAAATTATTATTTATATTATTTATAATGCTCACGTAGCCTAACATTGTTAAGGCGACTAGTCCGAAATCGTGTCTTCGCCACACAGTTTCAGCTGTCACGACATATTCGTCTTTCAACCTGGTAAGAGAAGAATATATTTTTCGCACATTACTAAGAATATTTTGGATACTTCAAGGTGCTATAATCAATCTGGTTTCAAACGTCTGGAATTCTTCAAGCGTCTGGGAGCCGAATGTTACAGAGAGAGAGTTTTGATTCTCTAGCCAGATACGCTAAACTTCAAAATAAAAGTCAGTTCCGGCTGCGGCAGCTGCACCAGACGGCATTCACTATCGCGATAGACACATCTCTGCCCAACTATCCCAGCATCTGGGTACAGGGCCTCCGTATCGGAAGATGTGGTATCGGCCCTTTCCCTGACATTGAGGCGTATAATTCACGTGCTGAGCACCTGGAAGGAGTACGGGTTTCTTACGATGTTATCGGCAAGTGATGTATGGCGCCGCGTTCGGCAACCCCACTCATCGTCCGAGCTATTATTACGTACATTAGCCGCGCGGGCCACACATTATATCCTGGGGCACATTATCGATCATTAATAAATTCTACAACTGAAGCAGCCGCAGTAAATACGGGCTTTGTCCCCCCCTCTGGCGGTTTTATTGCCTTCGTTACCGGTAAGGAACAACCGAGAAACATTATATACTATGATAAAACGCTTTTAGTCACGGTCAAGGTGACTGCCGTACGGTCGGTGTGTTAACATGGCCTGTTATTACACCAATTACCCGTTTTTGGTCATCAGCGTTCGTGTCGCTCAAGGTAATGGTGCGTGAGTGGAAACGAGGAAGGGGTATGAGAATAGGTCTCCAGGACGCACGCCTAAGTACCGAAGAAATTACTGCAGTATCTAACATAATGCGACATGACTACACAAGGTATGTGAGATGTAGGCAGTTTTCCGAAGCAGTTTTGAAACCATTAGTGACTTTGACATATTGTTACCATTTACCAAATAATGCGTAGAACGCGTGGTGAGAAAGAGGGGTAAGGGGTGACGGCGTGGGAAACGCTTTAAATCTTTCACTTGTGATATATCTTATTTTATTTGACGAATCATAATCATTTCTTACCGCGCTTTTTGACATTTTTAATCAACTTCACTTGCAGTACTAATTGCAGAAAATAATTAAGTTTCGAACTTAATCAGTCAATTTAAATTTAAAAAAACTTTCAGAGACGAAAGGCAAGGTTTCTGATAAAATAATAATAATGCAGCCTGGTTTACGGCTTATTCAAAGTGTTTCTAATCAGCCCAGTCTGGATGATCACGTGTGACAGTACCGCTGGATATCAACTCAGTTTGGTTCTCACATGGCTTCCCGAGGGCGTTCCGAATAACCACTGTTTGTTCGTGCATCTGTGGGTGGTGGTACTAGTTTTACTAACTTCCGTGGCAGTGTTCACGCTAAATTCGTACCAGCCCGTACCTTGCAACAACTATTTTGGATGCACTATATGCGGATACAAGGAGAGCAGGAACTCCTGTGCAAGTGCTTTCGTAGAATACGACGCTGCTGCTCAAGCAGTATGTTTACCGTGTCATGAATCTGAAGCTTTTAGTCATATTAATAATATGTCGGATAGCCCGCCCGGCTAGCAGTGCGGTCTAACGCACTGCTTCCCGTGCGGGAAGGCGTGCCGGTCCTCATCACGAATCCGCCAGGCGGAGTAGTGTCGAGGTCCGGTGTGTCGGCCAGCCTGTGGATGGGTTTTAAGGCGGTTTCCCATCTGCCTCGGCGAATGTGAGCTGGTTCCCCTTATTCCGCCTCAGTTACACTATGTCAACGATTGCTGCGCAAACACTGTCTTGACGTACGCGTACACCATAATTACTCTACCACGAAATCATTGGGATTACACTCGTCTAGAGTGAGACGTTCCCGGGGGGTCTACTGGGGGTCGAACCGCACGATAACCCTGGGTTCGATGTGGGGCGGCGGTGAGGTGGGTGGACTGCTGTGGCCTGTTGTGGGGTTATGAACCGCTGAGGATTACGGGTGGACGAAGCCTCTCCGTGGTTTCTAGGTACCGGTTCAAGACACACACACACACACACACACACACACACACACACACATACACACACACACACACACACACACACACACCCCTCTCTTTGGCGGCGCAAACACTGTCTCCACGTACGCGCAAACCATAATTACTCTACTCGTCTGGAATGAGACGTTCCCGGGGGGGAGGGGGGGGGGAGGGGTTTGTCCACTGGGGGCCGAATCGCACAATTACCCTGGGTTTGGTGAGGGGCGGCGGTGTGGTGGGTGGGTTGCTGTAGCCTGTTGTGGGGTTGTGTACCACTGAGGACTACGGCGGGGACGAAGCCTCTCCGTCGTTTATAGGTCCCCAGTTCAATACATACATAAAATAAATCGGAGGGTATCGGGATCCATGGTGGACCACGCGTACTGTCAGTCTCTACCTACTTCCTGGTTACAGTTGGAGGCACTTGTTCAACGAGTTGAAAATTTCGAATACGCTGAGTAGCAGTGCAATGTTACACGCGTTCGAAACAGGCTAACCAGTTTACACTGATATGTGTCTAGGGATTTAACCGTTTCTATTTGTTAATACCGTTGGTTACAGTCCATATTTATACCATTTGGTTAAATCCAGTTTCTGATATTGTCGCGGCCTTCCATCAACATATTCTGTAAATTCTGCTTTGGGATGGGTTTTGGATTTGTCACCAATACACTACAAAACTCTAACCAACTTTTTGCGTCCGGGTTAATCATAACTTAAGATTGGCACTTGTAGCTTACCACCATCGTGTTTATTGTCTTTAGGATCAAGCTTTCCGTTGTCTTTCCTTTGCCTTCAATACCGCCCTTAAAAAGGCCCATTACCAATCTCCAGTAGCCCACATGTTTACTTTCAAGCCCAACTGTCTACAGGCTAACTTGGAGAATAGTAGGGATCCCTCCCGCACCATATTAATGCGTTTGCTCACATGCGAACCCAATATTTCACTTCCCGCCCTAGCTAGTTGGCCTGTTAGATACTGGTAAAAGTTTTATGTCGCTATAGATTTCTGCTACAAGTCTGAGGCTGCTCAACGACCAAAACTATTTAATTTTTAGCCGCGAAAAGGACCTGAGACTCCCGTATTACAAGTCAGTAACAATTGTTCAGCCTGTGTCGTAATTTATTAATAAGAAAAACTTCATGAATTTCGACCAACAGCTATCTCCAGAATCAAAATAAAACGAAGAGGTACAAAGTAAAAAATGGTTCGAATGGCTCTGAGCACTATGGGAGTTAACATCTGAGGTCATCAGTCCCCTAGAACTTAGACCTACTTAAACCTAACTAACCTAAGGACGTCACACACGTCCATGCCCGAGGCAGGATTCGAACCTGCGACCGTAGCGATCGCGCGGTTCCAGACTGAAGCGCCTAGAACAACTCGGCCACACCGGCCGGTGTACAAAGTAACTTGTCAGACTACCACATACCAAATGGTTCAAATGGCTCTGAGCACTATGGGACTCAACTGCTGAGGTCATTAGTCCCCTAGAACTTAGAACTAGTTAAACCTAACTAACCTAAGGACATCACAAACATCCATGCCCGAGGCAGGATTCGAACCTGCGACCGTAGCGGTCTTGCGGTTCCCGACTGCAGCGCCTTTAACCGCACGGCCACTTCGGCCGGCCCACATACCATTACCACTAACAAGTGTTAGTAAAAATTCTTTTCTTTTAGCTCTGAAGACAGGCCTTAGTCGAAACGAGTAATGCGTTTAAATGTTAATCATAATTTCTTTCTGCTACAAAGATTCTTTTTGCTAGGTTCCACAGCTTTTCAAAAGATAAAATAATTTCTTGTTCCATCTATGCTGGTTCATTAATACACTAACTAAGTAACTGACGTTTCCCGGGTATGTATTTATTCAAATCTTCTATTAGTCAAGCGCCTCCTCCCCTTGTCTCTGGCGCCGGTCGGTTTGGCCGAGCGGTTCTAGGCGCTTCAGTCTGCAACCGCGCGACCGCTACGGTCGCAGGTTCGCAACCTGCCTCGGGCATGGATGTGTGTGATGTCCTTAGGTTAGTTAGATTTAAGTAGTTCTGAGTTCTAGGGGACTGATGACCTCAGATGTTAAGTCCCAGAGTGCTCAGAGCCATTTTTGAACCTTATCTCTGGCCATCTCATCCATCCCACTCACTATCTATCTCCTCCTCCCTCTGTCTGTCCATCTGCTGTTCGCCCTTCTGTCCATTTGCTCTTCCCCCTGTTTCTGTTCGTCGGCTCCTTCCTCCTATATACAATTCCTCCCCCCTCAAACAACATACATACATATACCCTCCATTAATGCATCTCTTCCTCCCCATTTCTATCCACCGCCTCTTCCCATTTCCTATATATCTCGTCTTTTCTCTCTCTGTGTCCATCTGCTCCTCCCTACCTCATTCCCACCCCTCTTATCCCATCTCCCCCTTCCCCCTACCTCTCCTCCTTTCTCTATCTCCTCCTCCTTTCTCTGTCTATCTGCTCCTCCCCTCTCTCTGTCCTTGTCCCATTCTATGTCCATCTCATGCCCCCTCGCGTGCTGTCGTCCCCTCTGTCTATCCATCTCCTCTGCTTTTTTCTCTGTCTGTTTCCTCCTCTCTCCACACTTTCGCCATACTCCTGTTCCCTCTATCTCCGGCCTTCTCCTACCCCCTTGTCACTACACATTGTGACTCCTACTTAGTAGGAGGTTGCTGGTTCTTTACCTATAGTATTCCTTTCCAGATAGTAAGTAGTAGGAGTACCAAGTTTAGTTGAAATCGATCCATTGGTTTACGAGTAGATGTGAAACAGACATATATTTTATAATGTGTGTGATTGCGGTATAGTCTGCGCTGGTGAACCATAATCGCGGAACTGTACAAAAATCTCAGTTTTTAAATTGACTGGTCAGTGAGCAAGCAAATAGTTTCTTTTTTAGAATAAATTACCAATTAACTACAGTATTCGCTTAAGGGGAGGTTTACTATTTTGGGTTCAAAAAATCGATTTTTTTTTAAATTTCATTTTTGGGTCCATGAAAGGGTCTAGCATGCACCCCTGAAACGGTTTTTCCGAATACGGAACGGAAATGTTTGTTATTCGCGGTTGAACAAAAAATGCACCTGTCTGAAATCGGCCTTTCTCACGCACCAGTTGTTTTTCCGCGAATTTCGACTTTGTAGCCGCTAAAAATTATTCTATGTGCTTGCCCATGACCAAAACTGATAAAGTGATCAAGGAGCTTACGACGTACTACTGCTTGGCAATCCGACGGCATTCCAGTTCGGTGGAAATGATGAAGAAGGCAATTTGGGCAACGTATTTCCACAAGTGTTCGACGGATGACCACCCACAACATAAAAATTGTCCGGCTGGGGAAACTAGTTGGTGCAAGTGGCATATTGCAGAAAAAAATGGTTGAAATGGCTCTGAGCACTATGGGACTCAACATCTGAGGTCATCAGTCCTCTAGAACTTAGAACTAGTTAAAACTAACTAACCTAAGGACATCACACACATCCATGCCCGAGGCAGGATTCGAACCTGCGACCGTAGCGGTCGCGCGGTTCCAGACTGAAACGCCTAGAACCGCTCGGCCACACCGGCCGGCGCATATTGTAGAGGCTACCGGACATCTGGACGAATGTCAATACGACCAGCCGGTCTCCAAAGAAGTTCAAAAAGTGATCTACGAGGCCCTTTCGGAGAACGAGTTATTGTACCGGTGCTTGGGAGGAAACACACAAAATTCAAATGAAAGTTTGAACGCGTGTGTTTGGAAGTTATCCCCCAAGCTTTTACATTCTGGTGCGAAGACTGTGGTAATTGCGACTTTCCTGGCAGTGAGCAGCTTCAACGAAGGGTATTCAGCAATTCTGAAGACCATGACAACGATGGACGTTACCCTGGGACTCTATTCGACGCAGTTCGCCAAGCGTTCGGACGACCACCGGATTCAAGCGGCCGGAAACAGCTTGTCACCTGCCGTACGAGCGGCTCTGGAGCAGCGTAGGATGGCCCAGATCGAGCAGAACGCCCTCTATGAGGGAGAGGAAGGACTAGTTTATGGACCCGGAATAGCAGATTGAACGTAAGATGCATAATATTGTTTTTATATGTAGTCAGAACTTCAAACGCGTTTTTCTCGAACTGACTTATTTTTATCTCGCGGTATGGTAAATTCAAATCTACTGAACCGATTGGCATGATTCTTTGTTTCTGACGAAGCTAACTAAATAGTCTAGGAGTTTCACCACTTTTTCCGATCCATCAACTATTAATATTTTTACTTGGCGTACAAAGTCGAAAAATTGATGAAAACCCTTTTTTTTTCAAATGGCCGTCATTTTGTTTCCTATGGTCCAAATAACTTACGCGAGGTACAACTCCTATAGAATCTTATATACTTCGCTAACGTCAATTCAATGATGATTTCAGACGAGCCGTCTGACCTGTGACATACCACGCGTGTAGGTCTATATCGAAATTTTGTTTCGTTCCGACGGCACTTCCGCCTTTTCTCTTCAGCATTTCCGGTCGAAAAAATTCCAGTTTGTAGAGGAAATATCAATAAACAGTTTGACCAAATTTGACATTGATATCTATAACAAATATTGAGAAAAAAATTCTCAAACAACATGCTTTTTTCGGGCCAAAGATAGTAAATCTCCCTTTAAAAAACAGAGAATGTCGCGGGCGTGGTCTTGGTTAGCACTTGCCCTTTGACAAAATGGCATCGAGCGGCAGGGAAGGGCCCATTGAAACGCCGGCTCGCGTGCTGTCCGGCGGTGTTAACACGCACACCTAGGGCGTATGTATCGACGGCGACGGCGCCAGGAAATTTGGGCGCCGGCACGGGGAAACCGCGAACTGCAGCGGGGCCCGGGCCAACACAACGCCTGTTTGCGGAAAATTCTCGGCGGGACAATAACATTTTGTACGAAGCACGGCCGGTACGGCGTGTATGGCGGCGTAAATTGGTAAAGTTGACAGTGTGCGGTTCTGGCAACAAGCTCGCCGGCCGCACCAGCCGGCTGGCCCAGGCCGCGTACGCTCTCTGCCGCGCCCGCAGCTGTTGCGAACGACGCGCTCAGCCACCGGCAGCGAACTCACGTTGCCATTCTCTGCTGCTGCCTGTGGTCAGCTGCGATGAGCACGCTGGTGTCATGTCGTCGTCTCTCTTTATCTGACCCAGAACGACGTGATAAAACGCAGCTTCACATGCTTTCGTCCTCCCCGGTCACAAAATCGTACCGTCAGGCACTTCAGTTCCCTGATCAAGTAATTATTCTGTCATTTTTGGTATAGCACGAACGCTCTAATATCTGCTAAGATCGTCGTCGAAGTCCTTAGAGACTGGACCCTAAGAGGAGGTGCAAGACAAGCAGATTGACGTTGTTAAGAGTGAAAAGCTCCTAACAACTTGTGACGGTTCAATACGGAATGAAATCATTTCGACACTTGGTTATTTTGAAGCATTCTCAAAGACGCCACCAAATACAATACGAGGAGCGTTCAATAGGTAACGCAACATTTTTTTTCTCTGAAAGTAGGTTGCCTTTATTTAGGATTCCAGTATATCATACTATTCCCCACTCTTTTGGCTACAAAATCGTATTACTCAATGTAATGTCCGGGTAATGCGACGGCCTGTCGACAGCATACTGGGAGCGCCTGTACGTCCGTATAGTAGCACTCTACTAGCCGTCGTCGGCGCCGAAGTCTTGCTACGTCAATAACCTCCCGATAATCCACGTAGTGCTTCTTGTGAAGTGCATCTTTCATTGGGCCAAACAGATGGAAGCCGGAAGGTGCGAGATTCGGGCTGTAGGGTGGATAAAGAAGAACAGTCCAATAAAATTTTGTAAGTTCCTATCGGTACGCAGACTTCTACATCTACATCTACATCGCTACTCTGCAATTCACACTTAAGTGCCTGGCAGAGGGTTCATCGAACCATTTTCATACTCCTTCTCTACCATTCCACTCTCGAATGGCACGTGGGAAAAAGGAACAGCTAAATCTTTCCGTTCGAGCTCTGATTTCTCTTATTTTATTATGATGTTCATTTCTCCCTACGTAGGTGGCTGCCAAGAAAATATTTTCGCATTCTTAAGAGAAAGTTGGTGATTGAAATTTCGTAAATAGATCGTGCCGCAAAGAAAACCGCCTTTGTTTCAGTGACTGCCACACCAACTCGCGTATCATATCAGTGACACTCTCACCCCTATTGCGTGATAACACGAAACGGGCTGCCCTTCCTTGCACTTTTTCGATGTCCTCCGTCAATCCTACATGGTAAGGATCCCACACTGCGCAGCAATATTCCAGCAGAGGACGGACAAGTGTAATGTAAGCTGTCTCTTTAGTGAATTTGTCGAATCTTCTAAGTGTTCTGCCAACAAAGCGCAGTCTTTGTTTCGCCTTCCTCACAGTATTATCTATGTGGTCTTTCTAATTTAAGTTGCTCGTAATTGTAATTCCTGGGTATTTAGTCGAATTGACAGCCCTTATATTTGTGTCATTTATTGTATACCCAAAATTTATTGGATTTCTTTTAGTACCCATGTGGATGACATCGCACTTTTCTTTGTTTAGTGCCATTTGCCACTTTTCGCTCCATATACAAAATGTCTCTAGATCATTTTGTAATTGGAATTGATCGTCTGATGATTTTGCTAGACAGTAAATTATAGCATCATCTGCAAACAATCTAAGGGGGCTGTTCAGATTAGCATCTAGATCATTTATGTAAATCAGGAACAGCAGAGGGCCTATGACACTACCTTGCGGAACGTCAGATAACACTTCTGTTCTACTCGAAGATTTACCACCTATCACTACGAACTGTGACCTCTCTGAGAGGAAATCACGAATCCAAAAAAATGGTTCAAATGGCTCTGAGCACTATGGGACTCAACATCTGAGGTCATCAGTCCCCTAGAACTTAGAACTACTTAAACCTAACTAACCTAAGGACATCACACACATCCATGCCCGAGGCGGGATTCGAACCTGCGACCTTAGCGGTCGCGCGGTTCCAGACTGCAGTGCCTAGAACCGCTCGGCCACTCCGGCCGGCTCACGAATCCAGTCACACAACTGAGACGATACTCCATATGCACGCAATTTGATTAATAGTCACTTTTCAGGAACGGTATCAGAAGCCTTCTGAAAATCTAGGAATGTGGAATGGATCTGAGATCCCTTGTCGACAGCACTCATTACTTCATGGGAATAAAATTTAGGAACAGACCTTTCGTCAAGTCAGCGGTTGTATATGATTGCTAAGAAAGGCGATATTGTGTCTGCATACTCTGAAAGGAACCTGACTGGTATAGCATCTGGACCGGAAGACTTGCCTTTCTTAAGTGAAGCCTTGCGTTGTTATGGTGAAGAAGAAGTTAGCTTGCATTTTTGTGGCCACAAACACGCTGTAGTCTTTTCTTTAATTTCCGGAGGGTAGAACAATACAGATCAGAACTGACTGTTGCACCATGAGAGAGGACATCAAACAGAATAACCACTTCAGAGTCCCAGAAGACCGTCGCCACGGTTGAGGGTGCGCCTTTGAACTTTCTCTTCAGAGGAGAAGTGATGTGTTGCTACTCCATCTATGGATTATCGTTTTGTTTCCGGTTGGAAGCGGTGAACCCATGTTTCGTAGCTAGTGAAGATGTTCGACAAAAAAATTGTCACGACAGCCTCGTAACGCTCAAGCGATTTCGCACTGATGGTCATTCGTTGCTCTTATGGCCTTCTGTCAGGCAGAGAAGAACCCAGCGGGTATACACCTCTGAGTACCCCAACTGGTGGACGAGAGTGTCAGAATTACCAACAGAGACGTCCTGTTTTGCAACGAGGTGTTTGAATGTGATCTGTCGATCACCTCGATTCAGAGTGTCCACAGGTTTTAACACTGCAGGAGCCATAGCTCTACGTGACCAGCCGACACTCGGGATGCACGACGACCTTGTTGCGGTGCTGACAGACACCTCTCCCAACGACGTAACGTGCTTTTGTTCACTGTCACGTCTCTGTAGACATTCTGCAAGCGCCGATGAGCATCTGCGGTGCTCTGGTTTTCCGCTAAAAGAAACTCAGTAACATCTCTTTCCTTGGAACGTATCTCCGTTACAGACGTCATTTTGAAGACCACGTATAGCGCCGCCACCTGTTGGAACTTCATGAAACTATAGGGGCTGAAACGGGAATATTGCACGATGTTCCACAATAAATTCCGTATTTTTTTCAGCATCAGTCTGGCAAGAAATAAAAATGTGTTGCATTACTTATTGAACGCCACTCTTACATTATGGTTAAAAATTAAATAACAAAAACTGTAATCATTTTGGATACTTACGTGGGATGCTGTAATCTATTCTACAGAATCAAACTGTGAGAGGCTGGAACATAGCTCCTGGCATCTATCCTAATAGATGCGATAATATAAATCTATACGCTGTTCCATGGACCATGTATACACACGCCATGTAACTAACACAATTACAACAAACAGCTGGCATAAAAGTAAAAACGACGACCACCATACACACCGAAGTAGAATGCTCCTGTAGCCAACAAAGCTATAAGTATTTAAAGACGAAATCTTGTAACTTGTAGACAGCGTACGCTCAAAAGGCGAATGTGACAAATGTATACAGGGGCGAATCACCTAAAATTTTCATCGCAGATATTGCGGCAATGGAAAGTGCTATTGATGCGCGGTTTCCATAGAATGGATTCGTAGTCGGCGTCTAGAATTGTTAGCCAATCAATAGATTGTAATAATACTTAGAAAGTGTTCTTTTTGTGCAAGCACACACTTTTTTAAATTGAGCAATACATATTGACATTAACAGACCAATAGTAGGGTAAATTAGAATGTCAGTGGTGTTTGTTGCAGGATTTTAGTGCGAGACGTTTATGAGATACATTTTTTGAAACGTTCCCACACCGGCACATCTATAACACCTGTGGTAGCGCACGCTAAAGAACAAAACAAGTGTAAAAACAATTTATGTTGACTCTGACCAATAACGAGACAATTGACCATCACAGCCGGCCGCTGTGGCCGAGGGGTTCTAGGCGCTTCAGCCCGGAACCGCGCTGCTGCTACGCTCGCAGGTTCCAATCCTGCCTCGGGCATGGATATGTGTGATGTCCTTAGGTTAGTTAGGTTTAAGTAGTTCTAAGTCTAGGGGACTGAAGACCTCAGATATTAAGTCCCATAGTGCTTAGAGCCATTTAAACTATTTTGACCATCACAGCTTGTATTCAGAGTGACCACTGGCAGGGGCAAAAATCGCTTCCAGTCTGGTGTGGAACGACTGCTGAACACTGCTAGCATTTCGGCGGAGATGTCCGAGAACTCTGCAGTAATAAGTTGTCGCACATCATCGGGTTTTGTTGCTATGTCCTTGTAGACGGCGTCTTTCAGCTTTCCCTACAGAAAAAAAAGTCTACAGGCGTTAAATCTAAAGGAAGAGGCCAGCCAAGATACAAGTCTTCTGCGGCAAATTCAACTGTCTGCAAACAATTCGTGAAGATCAGCTGTGGCACTTCGTGCACTATGGGCTGGACAGCGGAGGAACGTCTTCTAGTATTTGTGGAATATGGTCTGTTAGGAGGCTGCGCTTCTTGTGCGCTTTCAGTGTCCCGTCTATGAAACACAGGCCTATGAGATGATGGTTCACTATCCCACGTTTACACTGCACGTACGCTGACGTTGTACCTGATGAAGCCAATGGATGCCTGACGACGAACTACGGCTAGTCAGACACATGCACGTAGCATGAAATATCAGTGAGCATGCTGTAGAATACGGAAGGCGAGCCATCTGTCTGAGTTTGACCAAGGGCAGAGTGTGATGGCCCGGAGGCTCGACACGAGCATTTCAGAATCTGGACGAATTGTCGGTGTTCAATGAGTGCAGTGGTGAGGATCTGCTAGACGTGGCGAAACAAAGGTGAACTACATCCAAACGTCATTACGTTGGCCGGCCACCCCTCATTACAGATGTCGGAGGTCGTAGGCAAGGCAGACTGGTAAAAAAGGGCAGGGGGCGATCTGTGGCGGAGCTAATGGTAGACTTTAATGCTGGACACAATAAAAGTGTGTCTGAAAGCACATTGCGCCGAACGCTCCTAACGATGGGCCCCCGCAGCCGACGACCCTGGCATGTGCCAATGTAAACACCACGACATCACGACATCGGCAGCTACAACTGAAATGGGCACAGGGACATCGGTACTGGACGTTGGCGCACTGACAGAGCGTTGCATGGTCTGATGAATCGCAATACCTTCTTCACCATGTCGACAGGGGGTCGCGAATCCGTCGTATTCCAGGGCAACAGTTTCATGACATTGTACTTCAGGACGGGGAAAAGCTGCCGGCGGCTTCATTATGCTCTGGGAAACATTCGCATGGGCATCCATGGGTACAGTGGAGCTTGTACAAGGCACCATGACGGCCAAGTACCATCGTTTATTGGTTGCAGAAAACGTACGTCTCTTCATGACGATCATATTTATCGACGGCAGTGGCATTTTTCAACAGGATAATGTTCCATATCACATAGCCAGGAGTGTGATGGAGTGGTCCGAGGAACACAGTGACGAGTTTCAATTGATGTGCCGGCCCCCCAACTCGCCAGATCTGAACCCGGTCGAACACATAGGGGTTTAACAAGTTTGTTTGTGTGGCCATCCTCCGCAGCAAGCATGTAAATACTTGTTATGTGAATAAAACTGCCCTTCCCTGCTGCTAGTTACTTTATTTATCCCATACGCGTTTCGCCTTCTCCTGTTCTAAGGCATCATCAAGGGATGATTTGCTGATCTGCGTTTCCTCACATCGCACTATCACTTTTATCAATATTTAGGCTGTGAAAAGAAATGTACGTCGAAATAGTTGTATCGAGTGACAAAAGAACAATAGTCCACCACAAGAAAGAGTGAGAAACATGGTGAACAGTGTGTGGAAGGCGAGAACACAAATATGTGATCATATGGCAGTGATAAAAGTGATAGTGCGACCTCCAGACCAGATGTGAGGAAACGCAGATCAGCAAATCATCCCCTGATGATGCCTTAGAACAGGAGAAGGCGAAACGCGTATGGGATAAATAAAGTAACTAGCAGCAGGAAAAGGCAGTTTTATTTACAAAACAAGTATACATAGGGGTTTGTTGAACATGGCGTCAGATGTCATAGCCCTCCCCCACCCCTACCCCTAACACGGGAATTTCTGGGAATTAGGGAATTAGGTGACAAAGTGTACGCAGACTCCCTCCAGCGACCTACCAAGGCCTCATTGCTTCCATGCCACGACGCGTCACCGCTATTGTCCGTGCCAAAGGTGGACATGCCGCTATTAGGCTTGTGGTCATAAAGTTCTGGCTGATCAGTGTACATAATCCATGTGGAGTATCCTGTCTTAATGTGCATGTACAGATGTTAGCACGATTCTCATAATAGTTTCCATGCAGCACACGATGGAGAGAAATGTGACTGGGATGGAACCTATGTCGATGTAGAATGCCTACAACACTTGCTGACTCGTGCCACTGCCTCGTGCGATGGCACGGGAGCTGACATGCGGATCAACTGCAACGGCAGCAAGTACATTAACTTCTTCGTCTTCTGTCGTCACTTGTTTCCTTGTTGTCGAGCGGTTACACTACCACTTACACGTAACGGGTTGGATAAGCTGATAAATAATTGCATAGATGGTTGACGTCTAATAGGATGTCTTGCCGCACACACCGTTCAAGAACGAATTGCATTCTTCCTGCACTCTCCATACATCACGAGCATGTCCGCTTTATCTGCATTGGTAAATCCCATCGCCACTCGCAACCTACTACTTGGACTCTCACACACTAAGTGACTAGCAAGACGCAATGCACTCAAGTAACACGCAAGTACACTGTAAACAAACATGACAACACCGTACTTAGCAACTGCGCAGGTTGAATGGCACAAACAAGAGTCGGTGTGCAAATTTTTCAAAATACTGTATCTCGTAAGCGACTCACATTAGAATCCTCCAACAAATTCCACTGACGTTCTAATTCGCCCTTCTTTTAGTTTGTTAATGTCAATAGGTATTGTTCTATTTAAAAAGGTTATGTTTGCACAAAAAATACACTTTCTAAGAATTATTACAAACTGTTTATCGGCTAACAGTAGGAGCCGCTTGCTGCCACTCCTTTCTATGAAAACCGCATATCAACGGCACTAAGATTTCCGCAGTATTTGCGGTACAAGTTTAGGTGATTCATCCTGTATACGAGTTTGTCGGAAAGATTGCAGGATTAACGTCAGTTTACATGAATCAGAAAATTGTGCCATCATACACAAAATGTTTCAAGTCATTATCATTATCACCAGTAAAAACAAACGTAAATGTGTTAAGTCCGCTAATTAGACTATGAGTTGTCATTCGATTGCAAATTATTTACGGGTTGTTTTCTCCAAAGCTCCACGTTATAGTCATTCGTTTACTTTGCGCAAGTTAATGTCTTTTAATCACTTACCATGCCCGTCGAGATTCGAATTACATATCACGTCCACACCAACTGTGTTACAATCTAAAGTGAAAATGTTTCGTGTAATCGACTGTAATGTCTACAAGTAGAGAGTAGTATCTTTTTCACACCTATGACCATAATGAAACGTGTAGCTCTTTGCCGTCACCTAAGCTTGTCTCCTCGCAGAGAGAAAAAGTGGCTGGCAAGCATAACGTACCATACAAAGGAAGGGTCATTCTAAAGAACGAAACATGCCGCATGGGATTAGCCGAGCGGTCTAAGGCCCTGCAGTTATGGACTGTACGGCTGGTCCCGGCGGAGGTTCGAGTCCTCCCTCGGGCATGGGTGTGTGTGTTTGACCTTAGGATAATTTAGGTTAAGTAGTGTGTAAGCTTAGGGACTGATGATCTTAGCAGTTAAGTCCCATAAGATGTCACACACATTTGAACATTTTTGAAACAACGTAACACGTCCTCACTCCATGAGAAACTGCGGACACATGAATGTAATCCAAGACACCGGCGCAGAGTTTGATGATAATGAGTTTCACATCAGGTCTCCTCTTCCTAACCATCTCAGATACGGGGCTAGTTATTTATTCCACTACCAAGAGGACTTTGATTGGCCACCCACAAACAGGACTCCCACTCCGGGCTGTAGAAGTAGGACGTGAGTGAACATCTCATCAAGCCAAAGACGGTCTGTGTTTAACCTCGCCGATAAAGTAATTGGGCTATTTTAGATTCTGATGAGTTAGTCCTTATGTTCCGCATAACAGTCATGTGAAACTTAAACTAGCGTTTTGATCACCAATACAGTACATAAACGGAACAAAACTGCAGCTGACAACATCGACGCATGTTAGTAATGCGTGCCTGTTTAACCATCGTGAAGGGAAATTGTTCATGAGAGTCAAGTGTCTACTTTCGAATCCATGTCTGCTCATACTTCTCATAGATGATCAAAATGTAGATAATGAGTGGAGTAACGTAGATTTAATGCTACCGAATGGTTGTGTTGTCCGTTTCACGCTAATCTTTAACTTGGTGACTCGCCGTTAATCCCGAATCAGAAGTCAGGTATTGCAGTTTAGATGTTGCTTCCCTGTTGGTCACAGGTATCATGAACGGAAAAACATTAACACAGCAAGAGCTTTAAAATATCAAGTGTAGGCTGCGATGTAAGAAATTGCAAAGTAGATTCGAAGTGTTATCTTTACTATCCGGAATCCTACACAAAGCAGCTTTTCCGGAAGGATCTTTGAACAATATTTACTTCTCCTTATAACTTTATTTGTGTGTTCTTTATCATACGTCTTTATTACGAGCAGGCAGTTCTGCTTCCTCCTGTCTGTTTCCTGACAAAGACACACTTGATTTATTCATTTAACCGATAGCAGATCGTAGTTATTGCTTTTTGTTAAAGGCTTTGATATCCAGCACAGAGTATGTTGTTTTGTATTTCATTCTGAGCTAAGTGTTGGTGCATCCTCAGTCATGCCTTTTCAGCTTACAAACGTCAGTATTTTTCCTTGCTATCGTTTATTAGCAGTATATGGGCGAAGAATCTATTTTCTTTCCTGGTTGTATTTGGGATCTTCTCCGGCTTTCATCAGTGTCATTAGATATTCAGGTATGTTGAACTTACTTAAACGATATCTTCTCAAGTTCTCTCTTGGAAATCTTACACGTAAAGCACGAAGTTTCTGGTTTATACTGAATGTTTGGCTTTAGAATGATCTGGCAGTCTTGTATCTTAGTCATCCTGGACACTGTTTTCTTAATCTTGATGTGTCGGTTCTCATGCAGAGCGATTTAATTAGCAGTACTCCGTTAATCACGTCCAGCTTCTCAGTTTTCCTCATCTCCTTACAATCTTCTAATAATTGCAAAAATCGACGCTTTGAATACCACTCAGAATACCCTCTTCCATTTTAATGAAACCCTCCTATATTCTTAATAATGTACCTTATCTAAATGAGAAACAGTTTGCGTTGCAATTTATTCTTTTATTAACAACACTTTTCGCCTTCATGGAGCACCTTCAAATTATCTCCGAATTTTCCTTTTACCTTTTAAACACCATGAACCATTTGACTTGACGCGAGCTTCTATCTAGCACAGAGCCGATTTATGGCTTCCCCCCAGCAAGGCGAAAAGCATTTTTCGTAAAAGAATAGATTACAACCAAGACTGCTTTAATTTGGAGTACTATACATACAGTATAAAAATTTTCTAAAGCAAAAATCGCATAAACTTTTCTTCATTTACAGCAACTGGTTTTGATAGACTTGGCTATCATCTCCAGGTCTTCAAAATTTTTTGTGGAAAAACATGTTCGTTTTGAGGTGGATTCTCACGCCAAGTTGTTATGTTAATGGCTAAAACCCAGCACGCTGTAAAAGATTTGTCATAAAGAAAACATTTAAAATGAAAAAGTACATTGTGCACATGGCCGTGTCCGTATATATTTAGGTTTCGCATATGACTGTTTCGGCAGCGCTCACATATGACTGTTTTGTCATAAAAATCTCAGTACACAATAAAATGCACAGTAGCACATCTTTTTACGTCAGCTGGACATGTTTTAATTATTGAAGATCCACCTTAAATGGCACATAATGTACAACCTTAAACACGTTTTCCAAGAACAAAGAATCTGAAGACCTGAAGATGACAAGAGCATCGCTGCTTCCGTTAAACGATCGAAGCCCTTGCACCACTACATTACAAGTGCATATAACAAAGTTTGTCTCCACGCGGAAAAAAAATTAACCGTTACGGGCGTTGCTGTTATTTTCAGGATGCCATAAAACACGGGGGGAAATGTTGTTGACATTGCGTAATGGACTCTGTCACCGAAGGTGTCAGGCGATATAACGCGTTGGAAGTTAATTTCAAATTAAAAGTATTTGTCTTGCACCGCATTTTCAGTTTGTGCTCTAAGGGACGGGACGGCTGTCACGCTGATTACAGTCCACGGCCGACGCGCCTGCGTTGACGGCTAATCTCACTGCATTACCACTGGCGCATATCGCTATAAAAGCATCCCACAGCGTCTCCGATTCGATCGTTGCATTCACTGAACAGTGAATTGCCTGGTGAATTACGGAGTCTTCTTTTTTTTTCTTTATGTTTTCGGCCGGGCCCGCAGCATAGAATAGTCATAATATAACATTTTATAACAAATTACTCCAGGCAAGCGGCTATAGCGCCACTCTCAAGTAATCCTGTAGATGTTACAGCTGGTGAGTCTACTTACGTTTATAAAAGTTGAACATAAAAGTCAGTTTACATGTATACTGCCTTCTAGCTGGAATAGACGCTCATATTGCATCAGTGAGTAAACTGTCGCCTGTCTATTGCTAGACTGTTGTTAAGTCTCGTGATTTCTATTTGTGTAGATTTTTTCGTAAAGTACTTTTGACACCTAGATTGACAGTTTATTCTCGTGGATGCTTTATGTCTACAGTGTAATCTTTGTTAGTCAGTGATGTTAGTTATGTTTCATTGATACACGGACATACACTACCAGACTGGCAAAGACGTAGCTTTTACTGAAACCTGACGCTACGTGAGGAAGGATGGCGGCGTCAGAGAGTTTGTCAGTGGTTCTAACACGATTTACTGAAAAGAAATGGCGCTGTAAGCTTCACTAGAAGGTTTCAAAAAATTCTGCACTTCAGAAATATCTGCATACTATTTGAGTTTAACACACACAGTGTAGAATCGTGTAATGAGAAGAGCATCAGGTTACATAGATACACGTTTAAAGCAGAATATAATATTCGCAAGAACACTCAAATGAATAAAGACACTTGTTATCAACGACAAATAACACGTTCTGCTAATAGGAGCACTTTCACAACGAGCATAATATTCGAAGAAGAACCGAAATTGATCAAAATTAGTTAAAAGCACATCATTATTAAACCCATAAAATATGCATAAACTGTCGGTATTTCGGTGAAGACAAACTGCAGTGTAATTATTGCACGTTTCTAGTTGTGCTTGAATTGAGACATGTTCCTTTACTTGTATCTTCCGTCAGCTGTACGAAAAATTACAGCCAAACAAGAGGCATGCATTGACCGTAATGTCAAAACTCTAAGGGTACCATAGCTACATTAGTTTAATCCCGTTTGCTACTAGTGTTTAATTAGTAAATAAACAGCCGTTTACCCGTCCTTTGCCCTCGCCGGCATATTCCTGTTATAAACTGCTGACATCAGTGACACCAGCGGTGTTGTGTACAGTATTGCCAGACTAGTAATGTATGTCTGTGCATTGATATTACAATTTCGTTTGATCTGTAAACGAAAAACGAAGGGAGTTGCTATTACTAGAGATGGGCAAACTCGTTCATCCTTGGGAACTAGTTCACTGGTGATCACTCCTTTTTGGGAACAGTTCATTTTTACGCCACCGTTCATTTGTGCTTGGTATATGGTTCTTATGAAAAACTGAAAATTAGTAGCGTCGTGGAGCTGCCTCAATGTGTCAAAATCCAAGGTCCTGCTCATTGGTGAGGGCTTGCCGGAGAGATGCGTTGCCCCCCTTAGTGTCGCCGCAAACATACGATGTCTTGGACTTGACTTCGCAGCAGATCTGCGCCGTTCAGCGACTATCAATGGTAGACGCTTGCTACAGACAATGAGACAAATCTCGCAGACCACCGGCTACGAGCTCTCGACGTTGTCTAACGCGCGCAATACGTGAACATGTATCATGCTTCCCGTATACCACACGTGGCTCAAGTACTACCAGTCCCAAATCTCCTGGCCCGACGACTGTTGATGGCTTTCGGCACCTTCGTCAGCTCGGAGATGTTATTCAAGTTGCAATATGAATCCCTTGCACTGCCACGATATCGTGGCGGGGTGGGACTCATTCACGTGCCGACTCGTGTCAAGGCACTTTACGTCAGCTCCCAACTAAAACTTTGGCATCGTTGCCCGCAGAGCCTTACTAGCCTCCTGCTTCACAACTTTGCGCCGGCCTCCTTGTCCACCCCAGTACTGGTATCGACCATTCCAACCCCCTTTTATTACATCCAACGATTTTTCCTGGAGTTCAGTTATGTCTATCGGTCCTTACCACTTACACCTTTGTATCTCACGAAAACGGTCTCCGAATTGTTACAACAGTGCCGCCCGTCCAACACCACCGAACGTAAGTGTCCACAGTACGTATGGCGACACATATGGAAGGCGATCCATGCGCGTTTTCTCGAATCAGATGTTCAATCAGCGTGGTACATCACCGTGAATGGCAAACAAGTTAACCGAGATTGTCTGCACCGCATCCATCTCGCCGATTCATCCCTCTGCACCCACTGCGGAGTGGATGACACGGATGTCCACCGGTTCCACTGTGGCACAGCGTTCGACGTCTGGACACTTGCGCGGCGAATTTTGGCGTTTCTTACTCGACAGACACCAGCTCAGATCGACGTCCACATGCTTTTGTACCCAGATAAGACTTTCTACCCCTCCACCAAAACTCACTCTGTGAATTGGATCTGTGGCCACACGATCCGCTATCTTTTTACTTCTGGCGACAAGTCTACGCTAGGATATTGGACTTACCTCAACGAACGACACTGCGTCCTGATACGCAACCCACGCTATAAGCAATATTTTTCCAATTTCCTGCGGAGCACCTTCGACGACCCACCTCGTAGAAATTTGAATTTACCTTTGAGAAACGTTTTTTTGTTCCAAAAGATTGCTTCTTCGCCATCAAGACGAAGGAGACTAATTTTTGTAAAAAGAAAAAAAAAGAGGGTTAGCTGCCCTCTGCAATAAAAAACTGAGTTAATCGATCAACGACGAACTTAAACGGATGTCTTACGACGTCCGCCCCGAGCAGATACAACGAACGAAAGCGAAAAAAATGAGATAAAAAAAAAGTTGGTAGAGCACTTGCTCGCGAAAGGCAGAGGTCCCGAGTTCGAGTCTCGGTCCGGCACACAGTTTTAATCTGCCAGGAAGTTTCATATCAGCGCACACTCCGCTGCAGAGCGAAAATCTCATTCTATATCCAAAGTTGTTATTCCAAGCAACGAAACTACAGCTAGTAATTCTGTAAGTAGGCTGTTTAGGTTTTCTTATTGGTAACGCCACGTAGCGCTCTGTATGAAAAATGACTGGCTGTGCTGTGTGCAGTCTATGGCTAGTTTGCATTGTTGTCTGCCATTGTAGCGTTGGGCAGTTGGCTGTTAACAGCGCGTAACGTTGCGCAGTTGGAGGCGAGCCGCCAGCAGTGGTGGATGAGGGGAGAGAAATGGCGGAGTTTTGAAATTTGTAAGACTGAGGGATGAAGTAGTGAAGGCAGCAGACGATCAAGTAGGTAAAAAGGCGAGGACTAATAGAAATCCTTGGGTAACAGAAGAAATATTGAATTTAATTGATGAAAGGAGAAAATATAAAAATGCAGTAAATGAAGCAGGCAAAAAGGAATACAAACGTCTCAAAATTGAGATCGACAGGAAGTGCAAAAGGGCTAAGCAGGGATGGCTAGAGGACAAATGTAAGGATGTAGAAGCTTGTCTCACTAGGGGTAAGATAGATACTGCCTACAGGAAAATTAAAGAGACCTTTGGAGAGAAGAGAACCACTTGTATGAATATCAAGAGCTCAGATGGCAACCCAGTTCTAAGCAAAGAAGGGAAGGCAAAAAGGTGGAAGGAGTATATAGAGGATTTATACAAGGGCGATGTACTTGAGGACAATATTATGGAAATGGAAGAGGATGTAGATGAAGATGAAATGGGAGATAAGATACTGCGTGAAGAGTTTGACAGAGCACTGAAAGACCTGAGTCGAAACAAGGCCCCGGGAGTAGACAACATTCCATTAGAACTACTGATGGCCTTGGGAGAGCCAGTCATGACAAAACTCTACCACCTGGTGAGCAAGATGTATGAGACAGGCGAAATACCCACAGACTTCAAGAAGAATATAATAATTCCAATCCCAAAGAAAGCAGGTGTTGACAGATGTGAAAATTACCGAACTATCAGTTTAATAAGTCACAGCTGCAAAATACTAACACGAATTCTTTACAGACGAATGGAAAAACTGGTAGAAGCAGACCTCGGGGAAGATCAGTTTGGATTCCGTAGAAATGTTGGAACACGTGAGGCAATACTAACATTACGACTTATCTTAGAAGAAAGATTAAGAAAAGGCAAACCTACGTTTCTAGCATTTGTAGACTTGGAGAAAGCTTTTGACAACGTTCACTGGAATACTCTCTTTCAAATTCTGAAGGTGGCAGGGGTAAAATACAGGGAGCGAAAGGCTATTTACAATTTGTACAGAAACCAGATGGCAGTTATAAGAGTCGAGGGGCATGAAAGGGAAGCAGTGGTTGGGGAAGAAGTGAGACAGGGTTGTAGCCTCTCCCCGATGTTATTCAATCTGTATATTGAGCAAGCAGTAAAGGAAACAAAAGAAAAATTCGGAGTAGTTATTAAAATCCATGGAGAAGAAGTAAAAACTTTGAGGTTCGCCGATGACATTGTAATTCTGTCAGAGACAGCAAAGGACTTGGAAGAGCAGTTGAACGGAATGGACAGTGTCTTGAAAGGAGGATATAAGATGAACATCAACAAAAGCAAAACGAGGATAATGGAATGTAGTCAAATTAAATCGGGTGATGTTGAGGGGATTAGATTAGGAAATGAGACACTTAAAGTAGTAAAGGAGTTTTGCTATTTAGGGAGTAAAATAACTGATGATGGTCGAAGTAGAGAGGATATAAAATGTAGACTGGCAATGGCAAGGAAATCGTTTCTGAAGAAGAGAAATTTGTTAACATCGAGTATAGATTTAAGTGTCAGGAAGTCGTTTCTGAAAGTATTTGTATGGAGTGTAGCCATGTATGGAAGTGAAACATGGACGATAACCAGTTTGGACAAGAAGAGAATAGAAGCTTTCGAAATGTGGTGCCACAGAAGAATGCTGAAGATAAGGTGGGTAGATCACGTAACTAATGAGGAGGTATTGAATAGGATTGGGGAGAAGAGAAGTTTGTGGCACAACTTGACTAGAAGAAGGGATCGGTTGGTAGGACATGTTTTGAGGCATCAAGGGATCACAAATTTAGCATTGGAGGACAGCGTGGAGGGTAAAAATCGTAGAGGGAGACCAAGAGATCAACACACTAAGCAGATTCAGAAGGATGTAGATTGCAGTAGGTACTGGGAGATGAAGAAGCTTGCACAGGTTAGAGTAGCATGGAGAGCTTCATCAAACCAGTCTCAGGACTGAAGACCACAACAACAACAACAAGACTGGATGTCATGAACTGCTATGTATATTATGATTTTTCAACACTATTAAGGTAAATACATTGTTTGTTCTCTATCAAAATCTTTCATTTGCTAACTATGCCTATGAGTAGTTAGTGCTTTCCGTAGTTTGAATCCTTTATTTAGCTGGCAGTAGTGGCGCTCGCTGTATTGCAGTAGTTCGAGTAACGAAGATTTTTGTGAGGTAAGTGATATGTGAAAGGTATAGGTTAATGTTAGTCAGGGCCATTCTTTTGTAGGGATTATTGAAAGTCAGATTGCGTTGCGCTAAAAATATTGTGTGTCAGTTTAAGGACAGTCATGTATAATTGTTCAAAGGGGACGTTTCAATTTTTAGCGCACAGAAAGTGCTCTGTTGTTATGCAAATAAAAATTAATAGTTGACTGAGATCAGTTAGATCAGGGGCGTCCACCGAAAATTCTCTATTGAACTGTTTAGTTTCTTTTTTATGTAGTGGACTGTATCAAGAAATCGAGTTTTCACGATGTTACATTACAAAGTAGATGCTTTTAAACGTTGAGCAGCATCGTCATAACCAAAACGCTTTTGGAATATCTGTTTGCAGATCCTCTAACGAGTATGCCGCCACTGAAGCATTTCTGATCGTTAGCTAATTTTATAACACACAACACACCGCAGTTAAACAGTTTGCTTTAACACTTGATGTTTCCGATATATTTTGTATTTTTTTAAAGCTACGCACTAAAACGCACAGTTCCTCATAATAGTAACGACTGTGTGTTGCTACAAGAACTGTCGACCTAGATTACTACATTTACTGAGCGGAGGATGCAGGGAGTGGAAGCTTGCGATCGGCCCGTTAGCATATTGGCTGCTGAGACAAACCCTGCCTCCTTCTCCCAGAACGGCCAGCCCACAGCATACAAAAGGAATGATCGTGTAATAGATTAATGCGCTGCAGAAGTGACACGAAAGTTGATGGCGTGTCGGTACCTGGACCAGTTGCAGCCTCTTCGCTCATTTTTGTAAGTAATATTTTCACTAGGCACAACACGGCACGGCGATCAACACTTTATTCATAACGGCTGCTTATTGTTACGGTGCACGTTACTGTAACGTAGCTAATGTTGGCAGCGACCGTAAACGTTCCAGAGCGGCACGAAGTCAGCCGACTTCCACCGATCGCAGGGTGGCACAAGTAAAAGTGCGCTATCAGTACCTAGTCAAAACGGCTCATAATTTTTTACGCATTAAACATAAGATTTTCATTGGAATTACGTACAAAAAGAACTTAATGCAACTGTCCTCATTCAAAACATTGTTTTTTTCAGCGCTCTTTCGCTTCTACTCTCTCAAGAACCGCAACAGGAAAAGTCACAGTAATAACCAGAACGAAGCCAGAATAATAGGCACTGGAAAAACCAAAATGTCAACCTGAATGATAGCGCAATACTAAGGAGAGTACATCTGTGTAAATTGCCGAAAGCAACCGACACCTTAACCCAAGTCACACCAATACTCAAACAGGGATGATAGAGTAATCAGCTGAATTACAGGCTTACATCATTAACGTCGATTTGCACTAGGGTTTTGAAACATGTACTGTATTCGAACATTATGAAGCACCTCGAAGAAAACAATTTATTGACACATAGCACGGATTCAGAAAATATCGTTCTTGTGAAACACAACTAGCTCTTTATACTAATGAAGTAATGAGTGCTATCGGCAGGGCATGTCAAATTGATTCCATATTTTTAGATTCCCAGAAGGCTTTCGACGCCATTCTTCACAAGCGTCTTCTAACCAAACTGCGTGCCTACGGAGTATCGCCTCAATTGTGCGACTGGATTCGTGATTTCATGTCAGAAAGCTCACGGTTCGTAGTAATAGACGGAAAATCATCGAGAAAAACAGAAATAATATCCGGTGTTCCCCAAGGAAGTGTTATAGGCCCTACATTGTTCCTGATCTATATTAACGACATAGGAGACAATCTGAGTAGCCGTCTTAGAATGTTTGCAGCTGATGCCGTCATTTACCGTCTTGTAAAGTCATCAGATGATCAAAACGACTTGCAAAATGATTTAGATAAGATACCTGTATGGTGCAATAAGTGGCAATTGGCCCTGAATAAAGGAAAGTGTGAAGTTATTCACGTGAGTACTAAAAGAAATCAGTTAATCTTCGATTACGCGATAAGTCACACAAATCTGACAGCTGTAACTTCAGTTAAATACTTAGGGATTACAATTACAAAGAACCTAAATTGGAACGATCACATAGATAATATTGTGGGTAGAGCAGACCAAAGACTGCGATTCATTGGCAGAACACTTGGAAGGTGCAACAGGTCTACCAAAGAGATTACTTACACTACGCTTGTCCGCCTTTTCTGAAGTATTGCTGTGCGGTGTGGGATCCACATCAGATGGGACTGACGTATGACGCCGAAAAAGAACAAAGAAGGGCAGCTCGTTTTGTATTATAGCGAAATAGGGGAGATAGTGTCAGAGACATGATACGTTAATTGGAGTGGCAATCATTAAAACAAAGGCGTTTTTCATTACGACGGGATCTTCTCATGAAATTTCAATCACCAGTTTTCTCCTCCGATTGCGAAAACATTCTGTTGGCACCCACCTACATGGGGAAAAATGATCATATAAGAGAAATCAAGACTCAGAAAGAAAAATTTAAGTTCTCGTTTTTCCCGCGTGCCTTTCGAGAGTGGGACGGTAGAGAGACAGCTTGAAGGTGGTTCATTGAACGCTCTGCCAGGCACTTTTCTGTTAATAGCAGAGTAATCACGTAGATGTAGATGTATACACCTAGCGGAGGTGCGAAAGACTACGCTTTGAGGAAACAGTGGAAGGTTCGCTGCCTCTCTCGACTAGTGACAAACAAGCCAATCGTGTGCTGCGGCCTGGCAGTGACGACACAGTGCGAGTAAGCGTGAAGGGGACATGCTCACTGGACGGAGTAGCTTGCGAACCACGCTTTGCAGGCCTGCTTTAGGGTATTGAAGACTCTCAGTAAACTTCAAAGTCGATTTTCTCGAGAATATATGAGAGTTCCATAAGTCTGCTTTGACATATCGATATTTGAGTGCTGAACTCGAGCTATCATTAGTATGGAAAATAGCAAAAATCCACTGCTGTTTGGTCTCCTTGTCAGAAATCGCCGTTGGGCGCGCCGCCGTCGCGTGGTATAGCAGCGTAGAGCGTCCGGCGCCGGCGCAGCCTGCCGCATTCGGCCACTGCCTGGACAGGGAGGAGCCGGAGGTCCGCGCGCCACGCATACACATGGCTTATTAAGCGTGCACGCATGGTCACACGCAGGCACGCACCGCGGCCGGCGGCTCCGTTAGCGCTTCATAAAAGGAACGCACCGGCGTGACGCCCCGAGGCGCCTTGCCGCGGCGGCGGCGGCGGCTGCGGCTGCCGGAGTCAAAAGAGAGAGGCGGGCAGCGAGAGAAAGAAAGGAACGCCCCCGGGGTGGGCTTACAACGGCTTTGGCGGCGAGGGCTACAATACAGTCTTATGCCTTTTGTTTCCTTCTTCATCGCCGGCACGTGGTGGGAGAACGTTGGATATGCGTACTTAAGAACTTAACATACTTTCCAAAGTGTTCCTTGCGTGGCGCATGGCAGTAGATAGCGGCTAGCAGATCGACGCCGTGTTCCTTGGCCTCCAGAAGGCGTTTGGTACAGTTCTCCACTGTCTTCTAACAAGAGGTGCAGAACATTAGGCCAGCCGTGTGACTGGATTTGAGAATTCCTGGTGAGTACAGCATAGCATATCTTTCTGAACAGACAGGAATCGTCACACGTAAAACTGACTTATGGAGGGGGGGGGGGGAGGGGGATTACGCAAAGGGAGAGTTACATGACCAATATTCTAGTGGATAGCGTCGCAAGCTTCATGAGGCTTTCCGCAGGGGATGTTTTTATACAGGGTAGAGGGCATAAATGCAGATAATGTGAACATTGGTACCTTAATACAGATCCAGTTCACTGCGTTAATCGCTTCTTTCCTGCATCTAACAGTCTTCTCACAAACACGTCACATAATTCACTACCTGATGTTTTCTGTGTGGTCATAACTGCACCACTACGCATACTACACCTGCTAGTATAGACTCCACGCTTCGGCACATGACCTACTGCCCAGTGGAAATAACCATTAATGGCTTGCCCTTGCCCCTTATACTTAGAGATACTAACCAGCCTAAAAACATTTTAATCCTAATACACTACTGGCCATTAAAATTGCTACACCACGAAGATGACGTGCTACAGACGCGAAATTTCACCGACGGGAAGAAGATGATGTGATATGCAAATAATTAGCTTTTCAGGGCATTCACAAAAGGTTGGCGCCGGTGGCGACACCTACAACGTGCTGACATGAGGAAAGTTTCCAACCGATTTCTCATACATAAAAAGCAGTTGACCGGTGTTGCCTGATGAAACGTTGTTGTGATGCCTCGTCTACGGAGGAGAAATGCGTACCATCACGTTTCCGACTTTGATAAAGATCGGATTGTAGCCTATCGCGATTCGGCTTTATCGTATAGCGACATTGCTGCTCGCGTTGGTCGAGATCCGATGACTGTTAGCAGAATGTGGAATCGGTGGGTTCAGGAGGTAATACGGAACGCCGTGCTGGATCCCAACGGCCTCGTATCATTAGCAGTCGAGATGACAGGCATCTTAACCGCATCGCTGTAACGGATCGTGCAGCCACGTCTCGAACCCTGAGGCAACAGATGGGGACGTTTGCAAGACAACAACCATCTGCACGAACAGTTCGACGACGTTTGCAGCAGCATGGACTATCAGCTCGGAGACCAAGGCTGCGGTTACACTCGACGCTGCATCACAGACAGGAGCGCCTGCGATAGTGTACTCAACGACAAAGCTGGGTGCACGAATGGCAAAACTTCATTTTATCGGATGAATCCAGGTTCTGTTTACAGCATCATGATGGTCGCCTCCGTGCTTGGCGACATCGCGGTGAACGCACATTGGAAGCGTGTATTCGTCATCGCCATACTGGCGTATCACCCGGCTGGGTTGCATGGGGTGCCATTGGTTACACATTTCGGTCACCTCTTGTTCGCATTGACAGCACTTTGAACAGTGGACGCTACATTTCAGATGTGTTACGACCCGTGGCTCTACCCTTCATTCGATCCCTGCGTTACCCTGCATTTCAGCACGATAATGCACGACTGCATGTCGCAGGTCGTGTACGGGCTTTTCTGGATACAGAGAATGTTCGACTGCTGCCCTGGCCAGCACATTCTCCAGATCTCTCAAAAACTGAAAACGTCTGGTCAATGGTGGCCGAACAACTGGCTCGTGACAATACGCCAGTCACTACTCTTGATGAACTGTGGTATCGTGTTGAAGCTGCCTTCGCAGCTGTACCTGTACACGCCATCCAAGTCCTGTTTGACTCAATGCCCAGGCGTATCGAGGCCGTTATTACGGCCAGAGGTGGTTGTTCTGGGTACGTATTTCTCAGGATCTATGCACCCAAATTGCGTGACAATGTAATCACATGTCAGTTCTAGGATAATATATTTGTCCAATGAATACCTGTGTATCATCTGCATTTCTTCTTGGTGTAGCAATTTTAATGGCCAGTAGTGTAGCTATATTAATTTCTCTGCAAATGAAGAAAATACTGCTGTAATGTTGTTTAGTACACTTCCTCTGCCACCAAAGAAAATATTAGCGCTTTTACCGCTAACATCTTGCATACACAGAAGGCACAATGCTAGAAAACTATAGCGAAATGCAGGAAAGTCTGTAGGGCATCGACACTTGATGCAGTGACTGTGTGCTATCAGTATTAACAAATGTAATATATTGTGTTTAAAAAAGCAGAAAAGTCCACTATCTTAAGATTCTAACCAATTACTAGAAGGTAACACGTCCATTACATATATGGGAGTGTGAGTATGGAATGCTTTGAAGTGGAAAAATCGCATAAAACACGATAAGCCAGGTGACAGTAAGCGACTCATTAGAAATATTCTCAGAAAGTATAGTCCATTGCGAATGAAGTAGATAACAAAGCATTTCTTTTGGTCAGTAATATTGCTCATCAGTCTGGGATATGTATCACATAAGGCTGATTGAGGAAATAGGCAAAATCCACAGAAGAGCTGTGCGTTTCGTTACAGATTCATTTAGTAGCCGCGAAAGCATCACGGAAATGCTCAACCAATGCCACTTACAGATGTTACAAGAGAGGCGTTATGCATTACGGTGTGGTTTATTGATAAAATTCCAGGAGCTTTCCTTCTTAGATGAATCATCTGTTACGTTGATTTTTGCTACCTATATCTCGGAAAAAAAACGTTGAATGAAAAGTTAGTTTGTAGTTCACACAGATTAGAATTCAACTATCGTTCTTTCCACGAGTAGGTAGGGGTTGGGGGGGGGGGGGGGCAGGAGGGAGGAGTGAAAGTGGCGTACAAAGTACCCTCCGACACAATTCATATGGTCGTCTGCAGAATATCGATGCAGATTCAGAAACAGGTAGCTTATCGACAGTGTCATGTTTGTGGACAGTGTGAATGGCATGTCAAGTACGTAACTGTATAGTGTCTGTGGAGAGTGCCTAAGGAGTATGGTGTCGTCTTTGTGTTGGTTGAGTGAAGCAAGAAGGTGAAACTTGTCGTTATTACTCTGGGAAAACTGCAAGTGGGCTCGCGAGCTTAAAACTATGCAAAATGGCACAGTGTTGCGGCAATGAATTTGCATTCGGATAGTGCGTGTGACCTATGGCCGATCAGTTAAAATCCATTTTTGTTACAGTCAGCAATCAACAAATAGTTTCTGTCGGTGCAACGCTGATGGTGCCAATGCAGAAATCGTTACTCTCGGAACCTTGTAGGCACAAGGCTTCTTTGCACTCTTTTGTAGACAAGTATTTAGTTTCCGTCTGGTTGATACGGCGAGCTGCACTGCCGAATTTCGCTAATTGGTATCCATGAACTTCGACATGGTCGACGTTCTTTTGGGACATAATCTGCCTGTGGACCTCCGAGGTTCCAAAGACGTTTATTTACGATAGTCCCATAATTTACCATACAGCCTTCTTTGCTTTGAAACCTTAGCGTTGTTCCTGTTAGCAATTTGAAACCACTTCCACCTTCAGTTATGAAAGCACTGGCCGAATTATTTGCAGTTTTCTGTATCATAGTATTCTCGACCCAGGGACTTTGATTTCTTCTTGTTTGTGAAACGGTGGTTACGATTTCTTCACGTTGTTATTTTTTGCATCGTAGATACAAAGTTTAATGAATAACTGGACTAAATTACAAAATTATGTACAGATCATTTTCCACATACTTCGCTGTTGGAAAGACATGTTACAGGAATATATTAAGTACACTACCTGATGGGTGATCGTCAGCTGCATAGAATGTTCGCAATCCACACTTGCCTCTTCTTTCCAAGCAGTCCTCCACAGTATAATTGAATGTTAACACACCGAAGCATCCACACAAGCCTAAAGTAACATTTGTGCTTGATGTACTTGTTCTGTTGTTTGACTTTAGCTGAGTGCGTAACCCCTTCAACTGTTCAACTGCCTAACGCCCTAGCCCCCTTCCCCCTTCTTATCGTATTAATTGGTTTTTGAGGAACCCCGATATAACATTTTATAATCGTTGATAATTGTGAGGCTTGACTTCCTGCCGACTTCTCCATCAGTTCTTCTTTTCTAGTGAGCTCCTTGACGTCAACCCGCTTCAAACATGCCCTTGTTTTAAGCTGGAGAAAGAAATCGTACAAAATAACATTGTTAAACACGTTTTTCAAGACAGAATATTTTACTTCTCTTATAAAGTGTTCGTCGCATCGTCAATACACCTTCCTGGCTGTGCTAATGACTTGGAAAAGGATTAACTTTACATAGAAATGATTTTTGTAATTTTCTTCCTAAAACGTATCTCACCAATGCTAACAACATTTACTCATCAACGAATCGACTCCACTATATGAAGCTGACTACCAGATGAAAGAATATTCAGTTTTGAGAGCTCTATACAATTACACTATGTTTACTTTAAATTTTGCTCTTCATAACCGAAGCAATTTCGTTTCATTTTTCTTTTCTTTCAGATTATAGGTACATGTTTACCATTAAATTCGCCCTTAAAGATTTCTGTAAAATGCTACAACATTTGAACTCCCAACATAATAAAATTCAGTTCATGATGGAGGTGGGACAGCTCATAATTTTTCTTACCTTAATATAGCCATCAGCACAAGGAGACACTGATTTAGCATTTACAGTAAAGAAAAGCAGAAAGATGACCCTACTGGAAACAGTTATAATACTAGTAATAATTGTGTGTGGCTGAGGGCAGGTCTTTCAATTTCATTCCACATCAGTGACTTGCATGTCCCTAATGAACTGTAGTATGCTGACAGGGAAAGAAGACCTGCAGTTTAATATGGAATCAGAACTATGCAATGCTCCTGGTGACTCCACACATAATTGAGAGGTGAAAATTAAAGGCAGAATGAAAATCAATGTGGTGACACCAAGATTTGATCCTGCAACCTCTCAGTTTCCAGGCACATGCTTTCATCACTAGATCACCATGCCTAAATAGGAATACTTGAAGTCAATAAGTATGTGTCACAGAATGTTAGACTGGTTTTAGATGACCGAACTTCCCCCTTGGTTAAATTAAATTTGAGTTACTTAAATATTATGTTACAGTTGTAAATTAAAATTTATTTTTCATCTGTTGTTATAGGTAATGATATCCATGTAAATTTTATTTTTCGTTTTTAGTTTAATGTAAAAATTGCTGTGTGACAATATAATGTAACACTTTCCTTCGCAAATACTGTATGTCGTTATTTTTTGTATGTACTTCATAAGTAATGTATGTTGCATTTCATGTTGTGTTATCTATGTCTGCAACATTTAGATGCCACTTGACTATGGCCTAAGAAGCTGAAGCTTGTTCACGAGCAAATCTGTTGTATACTCATATATAAAGCAGTGAGTTTTTTTGTATGTCTATATGTCTGGGATCTGCTCCCAACATGACAGATCGATTTCGACCAGATTTGGAACAGAAGCAGCAGGCCTCATGACTATCAGTACTGTGTGATTTGTAACCCCCTAGGCAAGGACAAAAGAATTTTTTACAGTTCCTGGCATATAGGCTGCCCTGAATAACAGACATGTTATGTGGAAATGCTATCAGCCTGTCAAATCAACATGCATTACAGGGAAGCCTACATGTTAGGGGCAAGACACTGTTTTTGGGCTTTTGATGCATACCCTCCCCAGTATGACAGTATGTTATGGGAGTAGTATGAGCCTGCTTTATTCAGTTGTGTTGCAGGGGCTACATGTGCTGTTAAGTAAGGCCTGGGACGGATTGTGTTCAAATGTGTGTGGAATCTTATGGGACTTAACTGCTAAGGTCATCAGTCCCTAAGCTTACACACTACTTAACCTAAATTATCCTAAGGACAAACACACACACCCATGCTCGAGGGAGGACTCGAACATCCACCGGGACCAGCTGCACAGTCCATCACTGCAGCGCCTTAGACCGCTCCGCTAATACCGAGCGGCCTGGGGACAAGTTGAGATGGCTACAGAAGTTGATGGGCAGAATGAGACGTAGGGGAAAATGGACAGTGAGAAGGGAGGAGAGGGAGATGTATAAGGTAGTTGGAAGGTGCAGATGGGTAGTGGGAAGGTGTAAAAGGAAGTGGGGGAAGTGGGGATGTAGAGAGAGAGGGGTAGCAGGATATGTTGAGAGAGAGGGGGTAGAGGAAATAAACAAAGAGAGGGGGTGGAAGAGACAGACAGAGATGGGAAGATGAAGTGGACAGGCAGAGTGGGAGACGGTGGACATAGAGAGGGGGAGGAGGAGGTGTATTCAATGCACTTGTCAAATGCATAAGGTGATAAAGTGAGGGGAAAAGGCTAGTAAATGACATTTTGCAGAACATTAAGAAAGTAATTGAATTTTAATGTTGTTGTCATGTTCAGCCAAGCAACATTTATTTAATATTTTCGTAGTGCACACTTTACATTAAGAAGCCCAGACGTAATGATATGGCACTTCTGGTTCGCCCTGTGTGACTACAAGTGAGTGCATGTTGCTGTGGAAGGCTGTAAAACTAGGAACTGTAGGTCACAATTAGGATGTGGTAACAGATATGGGCCTCTGCAGAGTATTTAACTGACAGAATTGATCGAGACGTCAGAGTCCTAATGGAACAGTACCAGATAAAGTTGTCAGTGGAGAAAATGCGGTGCAGTTCCCCCGCAGGACCGTGCTAGCACCGGCACGCAGCCGCAGTAAAGCAACAGCGTAATGGGTATGGCTTCGGAGCCGGCGGAACGGCCGTGTCTCGGAAGTGTTTACGGCGGCGTTCCGCTGGCCGTAGCGGCCGGGGCGAGGGCGTCGCCCGCGGGCGGGCAGGTGTCGAAGGCTCGGCACTTCCACTTTATCTGGACCACAAATCCGGGCCAGCGGCGCCACGAGGCCGGAGCTGGGAACGCACCTGCCGAGCGTTGGCTGCGGCGCCGCACCTGCTGCCCCCGGGCCGGAGCACTGCCCCGCGTCGCTCCCATAGTGCACCGCTGCGCTCGGACTGTGAAATACTGCCCGGCCAGTACAAGCACAATACAGGGAGCCTGCTGCCGTTCCTCGCTATGGTCGATTTTTCACCCGCCGTCCAAGTTTCAGTAAACGATCTTTCCTTCTGCTTCACTACATACTGACAATGACAATGTTGAGTGCTTATGGAAAAAGTTCAAGGCAATCGTAAAATGCGTTTTAGACAGGTACGTGCCGAGTAAAACTGTGAGGGACGTGAAAAACCCACCGTGGTTCAACAACAAAGTTAGGAAACTACTGCGAAAGCAAAGAGAGCTTCACTCCAAGTGTAAACGCAGCCAAAACCTCTCAGACAAACAGAAGCTAAACGGTGTCTAAGTTAGCGTAAGGAGGGCTATGCGTGAAGCGTTCAGTGAATTCGAAAGTAAAATTCTATGTACCGACTTGACAGAAAATCCTAGGAAGTTCTGGTCTTACGTTAAATCAGTAAGTGGCTCGAAACAGCATATCCAGACACTCCCAAAGCTGTTTCACAGAGGAAAACCGCACTGCAGTTCCTTCTCTAAATCCTCGCACAAACGAAAAAATGGCTGACATCGAAATAAGCGTCCAAGGAATAGAAAAGCAACTGAAATCACTCAACAGAGGAAAGTCCACTGGACCTGACGGGATACCAATTCGATTCTACACAGAGTACGCGAAAGAACTTGCCCCCCTTCTAACAGCTGTGTACCGCAAGTCTCTAGAGGAACGGAAGGTTCCAAATGGTTGGAAAAAAGCGCAGGTAGTACAAGTCTTCAAGAAGGGTCGTCGAGCAGATGCGCAAAACTATAGGCCTATATCTCTGACGTCGATCTGTTGTAGAATTTTAGAACATGTTTTTTGCTCGCGTATCATGTCGTTTCTGGAAACCCAGAATCTACTCTGTAGGAATCAACATAGATTCCGAAAACAGCGATCGTGTGAGACCCAACTCGCTTTATTTGTTCATGAGACCCAGAAAATATTAGATACAGGCTCCCAGGTAGATGCCATTTTCCTCGACTTCGGGACGGCGTTCGATACAGTTCCGCACTGTCGCCTGATAAATAAAGTAAGAGCCTACGGAATATCAGACCAGTTGTGTGGCTGAATTGAAGAGTTTTTAGCAAACAGAACACAGCATGTTGTTATCAATGGAGAGACGTCTACAGGTGTTAAAGTAGCCTCTGGCGTGCCACAGGGGAGTGTTATGGGACCATTGCTTTTTACAATATACATAAATGATCTAGTAGATAGTGTCGGAAGTTTCATGCGGCTTTTCGCGGATGATGCTGTAGTATGCAGAGAAGTTGCAGCATTAGAAAATTGTAGCGAAATGCAGGAAGATCTGCAGCGGATAGGCACTTGGTGCAGGGAGTGGCAACTTACCCTTAACATAGACAAATGTAATGTATTGCGAATACATAGAAAGAAGGATCCTTTATTCTATGATTATATGATACTGAAACAAACACTGGTAGCAGTTACTTCTGTAAAATATCTGGGAGTATGCGTGCGGAACGATTTGAAGTGGAATGATCATATAAAATTAATGGTTCGTAAGGCGGGTACCAGGTTGAGATTCATTGGGAGAGTCCTTAGAAAATGTAGTCCATCAACAAAGGAGGTGGCTTACAAAACACTCGTTCGACCTATACTTGAGTATTGCTCATCAGTGTGGGATCCGTACCAGATCGGGTTGACGGAGAAGATAGAGAAAATCCAAAGAAGAGCGGCGCGTTTCGTCACAGGGTTATTTGGTAAGCGTGATAGCGTTACGGAGATGTTCAGCAAACTCAAGTGGTAGACTCTGCAAGAGAGGCGCTCTGCATCGCGGTGTAGCTTGCTGTCCAGGTTTCGAGAGGGTGCGATTCTGGATGAGGTATCGAATATATTGCTTCCCCCTACTTATACCTCCAGAGGAGATCACGGACGTAAAATCAGAGAGATTCGGGCGCGCACGGAGGCTTTCCGGCAGTCGTTCTTCCCGCGAACCATACGCGGCTGGAACAGAAAAGGGAGGTAATGACAGTGGCACGTAAAGTGTTCTTCGCCACACACCGTTGGGTGGCTTGCGGAGTATAAATGTAGATGTAGGTTACAGAAATCAATAGGATGCCTCCTAACATCGTGTCGGGTTTCTTTTACGCGTCGTAGTGTAACAAGTTGAGGTGGCATGAATACAACAAGTTGTTGGAAATGTTTAACTTTTTTGCCTCTATAGCCGTCCATAATTGCTAAAGTATTGCTAGTCCAGGATTCTGTGCACGAACTAACCTGTATCGATTGTGTCTCATAAATATTCGTTGAGGTTCATGTCAGGCGATGTGGGTGGCCAAATCATTCGATCGAATTGTCGTTATGTTCTTCAAACCATTCCGTGATCGGGTGGCATGGGACATTCTCATCCATAAAAATTCAATCATGTTCGGGAAGATTAAGCCCATGAGTCTCTGCAAACAGTCTCTAAGTAGCCGAACAAAACCATTTCCAGTCAATGACTTGTTCTATTGGACCAGAGGACTCGGGCCATTCCGTTTAAACACAGCCCGCATCAGTATGGAGACAACAGTCTGCACATTGCCTTGTTGACGTTTTGGGTTCATAGCTTTGTGGCGTCCGCGCCACACTCGAATCCTACTATCAACTCTTGCCAGCTGAAAGCGGCATTATGTGACCACGTCACGGTTTTCCAGTTGTCTAGGGTTCAAACGATATGGTCACGAGCACTGGGAGGCGCTACAGATGATGTCGTGCTGGTAGCAAAGGCTCTCGCGTGGGTTGTCTATTGCCATAGGCCATTAACGCCAAATTTCGCCGCACAGTCCTAACAGATACGTTCGTCGTACGTCTCGTAGCATTGACAACTCTACGCAAATGCCGCTGCCCTCGAACGTTAAGTGTAGGTCGTCGGCCACTGCGTTGAAATTTGGTTCAAATGGCTCTGAACACTATGCGACTTAACTTCTGAGGTCATCAGTCGCCTAGAACTTAGAACTAATTAAACCTAACTAACCTACGGACATCACACACATCCATGCCCGAGGCAGGATTCGAACCTGCGACCGTCGCGGTCGCTTGGCTCCAGACTGTAACGCCTAGAACCGCAAGGCCACTCCGGCCGGCGAAATTTGGTATTCTCGGCATATTCTTATCACTGTGGATCTCGGAGTACTGAATTCCCTAACGACTTTCGAAATGGAATGAACAACACATCTAGTTCCAAGTACCATTCTGCGTTGAAAGTCTCTTAACTCCCGTCGTGCGGCCATAACCACGTGGGGAACCTGTCCACGTGAATCACTTGTGTACAAATGACAGCTCCGAAATGCACCAGCGTTTTATACCTTGTGCATGTGATACTACCGCCATCTGTGTGTGTGCATATCACTATCCCATGACTTTTGCCATACGGGTGTGAACTGACGAGCTTACGATGCTACTGCCTTGTACTAACATACGCTTTCGTATTTGACGAGTAAAACCGCTTCCAGCTACGAATGAACCTTTAATTACAGGGACACGAGCTATTTCGTGACATCAAACCACGTCAACTTTTCCAAGTGGTGAATTTGATTCGTGACGCCCTGCTTGTTGCGGGTGACACCATTTTATTTAGAGGTGGTTGTGTTCCCGTCCATCCCATCTAATGCGTTCAGTTTTTTAACGGTGTATGTACGCTTATGGATGTGCTTTGACATCATGAAATCCGTCGTGTTCCTATGAAGAGGTTTACATACAGCTGGAAGCTGTTTATATGCCTAATATGGATTACTTGAATTGCGGTTGCCCACAACTTAAAGCTATTTGTAACACACTGTTGTGCACTGGTCGTCGGGCAGGGATAGACGATATAGTTTACATCGATGTTTAGTATCGATGCATCGAATTGGAATGTATTGTTAGTACTTAATCAGTTCGATGCACCAATTGTTTTTCAATTCAATGCATCAACTTTATGAACCTACCTTCTTATTCGTTTTCCTATTTTTCCTCGCCAGAGACGGCCAGGATCGTAAGTTAGTACATCGAGATTCGAAGGGTAATACAGATGAAAAGAGACTTTCTGACGAACTTTCAACTGATCTGTGAACTACTGTAGGAAGAATACACGGAAATCAGTTGAAAATGTGGAAACATTGTAAAATACTTGTTTTGCAAATCTAACTGCCTTTTCCTGCTGCTATTTATTTTATTTAATCCATAAGCGTTTCGACTTCTACTGTTTTAAGGCATAATCAGTGAGATCTATAATGATAGAGTTTTGTTAGTTACAGATTACCAAACAGTTCACTTCGCGATTTTTTGTAAAAAAAATGTAATTAATTAAAATTTGCTGATTTGCGTTTTCTCACATCTGGTCTGGAGGTTGCACTATCACTTTTATCACTGTTCTATATTCATCTCTTTGTGTTTTCGCCATCCACACACCGAAGAGGTGAATATAGAACAGTGATAAAAGTGATAGTGCGACCTCCAGACCAGATGTGAGGAAACGCAAATCAGCAAATCGTAAGTAATAACATTTTTTTACAAAAAATCGCGAAGTGAACTGTTTGGTAATCTGTAACTAACAAAACTCTATCATTATAGATCTCACTGATTATGGCTTAAAACAGTAGAAGGCGAAACGCGTATGGATTAAATAAAATAAATAGCAGCAGGAAAAGGCAGTTCGATTTGCAAAACAAGTATTTATATGCTTGCTGCGGAAGATGGCCACACAAACAAACGTGTTATTGTAAAATACACTTACCATACATGTAAAATTCGTGAAATTCGAAACAGTCTTCGACCGTAATTTTTTTCCTTTATTTTGAGACCGCGTTCAATATACCAAGAGCATCATTAGATACTTATGTCTTCCTGAACTGGTGAACAAAACATCTTCATACTAGTTTAGGAAGAGACACACATCAGGTACCATACATCAGAACCAGTCATACAGTAAATCAAAAATATTGCCATCACAAGCTGTTTCGAGTTCCACAAATTGTGGACACTGGGTTGCTTCATTGTGATTATTCACACCTCATTAAAATTGTATAAAATCGTCGTAAAATATGTGACATTTGTTCCATCTCAAAAAGAAGTTTTCACGGACGGCGCAGGTTTTAAATCAAAATAATACTGAATTGAAAGCGAATGCTTTATTTTTGTTATTTGCAAAGCATGGAGAAGAAGTGTTGGAATGTTTGACAACTTTAGTTTTGTTTGTATTGTTTCGTAAAAGATTATGCACATTACGAGAACATCCGTTTTGTTTCAGTTGCAAGCATAGACGTATCTAAGCAGTATCCTCATTTGACTGTAAAAAGCAATCCATACATTGGAAACATCGGTATATAAAAAGAGGTAACATCCCAGACCATCACTCTCAGTCGTCGGACCGTATGGCGGGTGACAGTCAGGTTTGTTCAGCTATGAAATCTTCAGGGTTATCAGCCGAGTGACGTCGTCTTGTAGTCGCAACGTTTCAATGGATTGCGTATCCATCATCTTCAGGCGAAGTCAGGTCTGTATCACATCGCTGTCCAGGGAGACTCCAGACAGGACTTCGTCTTCGCACGTCATCCGGGCTTAGCTCGAAGCGGGACTCATCACTAAAGACCATTCTACTCCAGACAGTGAGACTCCACGTCGAAGACGTGTCTGGAGGCGCTCCAGGCAGTGGTTCGGTACCAAACGGACTGTCGGCGGCCAGTCGGCCCAACAGCCAGGAGTGATGGTCTGGGGTGCAAGTTTTTCTCATAACACATCCCCTTTGGTTGTCTTCCTTGCCACGCTTACAACACGTCGACGATATTCTTCGCCCCATATTGCACCCTTGATGGCAAGCTATCGTGGGCTTACAATTAAGCAAGGTAGTGCCCGCCCATATACGACTAGTGTTTCTACTGCTTGTCTGTCACCGAATCTCTCTCCCATTGAGAAAATTTGCAGCATTACGTGCGAGGTCTTTCAGCCATCTGGGGAATGGCTCTGAGCACTATGGGACATAACATCTGTGGTCATCAGTCCCCTAGAACTTAGAACCACGTAAACCCAAGGACATCACACACATCCATGCCCGAGGCAGGATTCGAACCTGCGACCTTAGCGGTCACGCAGTTCCAGACTGAAGCGCCTAGAACCGCACGGTCACACCGGCCGGCTCATTTGGGGAATCTGACGATCTCTAATACACCAGTTGAACAAAATTTTGCACGATATCCTATAGGCGAAAATTCAACAATACCAAACCGAATAACTTTGCGTAAATGCCAGAGGTTATTGACTTGCTTAATTTGTGAAACACTTTCTCTTCAGTAAAGCATCCAGTTTTTCTGAAGTTGTAATTGTTTGTCTGGTCATGTACATCACATCTACCGATCTCAGTTCCGTTTGAATAATTCCTTCGTGGTGTTTCTTAGAGTGTATTTTTCCATATGTCGTTATAACAGTTGTCTCTAAGCGATGCATTACCGTTAAAAAAAACTAATTATTTTACGATGTTATGTAGCGTCAGGCCAATGTGGGTCTGTTACTAAAAACTTTGTCCCGCTTAATGTCTTACTGGAACTTACGACGCTTCCCACTAAGTCATATAGAACACTGCCTCCGGAGAAAGAAAGAAGACCAAGACATCAGAAAAGGTCAGCTCACTGATTGGAGATTTTCTTGCTTCATTGTGTAAGTAGGCTGTTTAGGTTTTTATGTTGGTAACGCCGCGTAGCGCTCTGTATGAAAATCACTGACTGTGCTGTGTGCAGTCAGTGGCTGGTTTGCATTGTTAGAATATTTGCTATTGTAGTTTTGGGCAGTTGGATGTGAACAGCGAATAGCGTTGCGCAGTTGGTGGTGAGCCGCCAGCAGTGGTGGGTGTGGGGAGAGATATGGCAGAGTTTTGAGAGCGGACGATCTGGACGTGTGTCCGTCATATATATATATATATATATATATATGGTGTTACAAAAAGGTACGGCCAAACTTTCAGGAAACATTCCTCACACACAAAGAAAGAAAATATGTTATGTGGACATGTGTCCGGAAACGCTTACTTTCCATGTTAGAGCCCAAATTATTACTTCTGTTCAAATCACATTAATCATGGAATGGAAACACACAGCAACAGAACGTACCAGCGTGCCTTCAAACACTTTGTTACAGGAAATGTTCGAAATGTCCTCCGTTAGCGAGGATACATGCATCCACCCTCCGTCGCATGGAATCCCTGATGCGCTGATGCCGCCCTGGAGAATGGCGTATTGTATCACAGCCGTCCACAATACGAGCACGAAGTCTCTACATTTGGTACCGGGGCTGCGCAGACAAGAGCTTTCAAATGCCCCGATAAATGAAAGTCAAGAGGGTTGAGGTCAGGAGAGCGTGGAGGCCATGGAATTGGTCCGCCTCTACCAATCCATCGGTCACCGAATCTGTTGTTGAGAAGCGTACTAACACTTCGATTGAAATGTGCAGGAGCTCCATCGCGCATGAACCACATGTTGTGTCGTACTTGCAAAGGCACATGTTCTAGCAGTACAGGTAGAGTATCCCGTATGAAATCATGATAACGTGCTCCATTGAGCGTAGGTGGACGAAACTAAAATGAGCTCCAACATGGAAATTAAGCGTTTCCGGACACATGTCCACATAACATCTTTTCTTTATTTGTGTGTGAGGAATGTTTCCTGAAAGTTTGGCCGTACCTTTTTGTAACACCCTGTATATATAATGACTTTTGAACACTATTAAGGTAAATAACATTGTTAGTTCTCCATCAAAATCTTTCATTTGCTAACTATGCCTATCAGTAGTTAGTGCCTTCAGTAGTTAGAATCTTTTATTCAGCTGGCAGTATTGGCGCACTCTGTATAGCAGTAGTTTGAGTAATGAAGATTTTTGTGAGGTAAGTGATTCGTGAAAGGTATAGATTATTGTTAGTCACGGCCATTTTTTTGTTGGGATTATTGAAAGTCAGATTTCGTTGAGTTGAAAATATTGTGTGTCAGTTTAGTGATGATCAGAACAAGCAAAGAGAAAACTGTTTGAGTACGTTTAGTTTTGCTCAACTGTTTGAAAATTAAATAACGTAGAGGTTTTCCAGCACTGTTATTTATAAATTTTCCAAAGGGGACGTTTCAGTTTTTAACAGACTGCCTGTAACGTGCAAAAAGCCCCTGAAAAATGTTTCACGGATGACAGTAAAAGATTATAGGAGGTTATCAAGCAAACACAGCATCGGAGGACGACCAAACAAGGTCGTCTGTGGCGCAGCCAGGAGCCAGCACATTCATCACAGCAGCGATGCATGCGGCTGTTTTGGAATATGATGGTTTCTCTCATGTCTTACTACAACCCGACCAATGACTTCTTTATCTACTCCCTCAACAAGTGTATTGAATATTGCTTGTAAGGTTTTGTCGGGTGATAGGAGAGGTGGATGAATATTTCGATAGCGTAAGAGAGTATTTCAGTTTGAGTATTCCCCAGATCAACTATCGGTAGGAGATGCATATCACGTCATGTAATGAATTTGTGGGAAACCGCTTAATGAACCTATGCTTCTTTCATGTTCATAATTACGTCGACGTATTGCACTTACTTTCCTCCACTATGTTGCGGTCGCTAATATAAACCGGTAATCGACATACAGTTCGTAGAATATTCAAGAAAGGTATGTCCATCAGAATATTAGGTGAACAAGCTAATCGAACTGGATAATATTTTGATTCTGTCTCAAAAATCTATAAAAAATGTTGGGTTGCCATCATTATTACCAAAGTGCATTTTAATCAAATGATCGAAAAGACAGTAAGGAGTAAGTGTAAAAGATATCGAACTATGATACATCATAAGCTTTTCAATTATAGAACAATATAATAGACAATGGAACCAGAATGAAAAACTGTCTATCACAGCACCAAAAAGATAAATATTTCCTGTGCAGTGTTAGGGATGTAAAAGAAGGGAACTAGCTTTTCAACTTATTTGGCAGCTTCAAAGACATTTAAATCAAAACATACTGGTACTTTTTTGCTTGTTTACATTAATACCCATATAATGTAAAATAATGTGATACATGATCTCCCCCCCCCCCCCAGGGAAAAATCCAGCTACAGAAATTTTATCCCTCAGAAAAAAATTTTTTGCGGTTACATGTACGTTCTTCAGTCATATGATATTATATATTGTTTACAAAGGCTGACGAATCTCCTGGATTTTGAGTACAGGATCAGGGACTTCAGATTATAAATTGCAAAATGCAGGTGTGCCAACACATTACAGCAAAGAGAACTCACTGTGCTGGGAAAGTAGGGTTAACACTTAAAAAAGAGCGAACGTGCAGAGATGTTTCGATTTAAATGACTCTGAAACTACCAGATAATTCGAAACTCTCGTTCACTTTTTTTACATACCTACCTCAGCCCAGGACATGCTCGCCTTTTTTGTGTTATGATAGGAGTATTTATCATTCTGATTTCCAGCTGTTACTTTATCATAATTTTGACATTAAACCATCGTAGCTTGCAACCGATGGAAATCTTTGTTCACTCGGACGACGACTGACCCCGAATAGGTTTCCTTATCGCCTAACGAAACATGCTGATTACCTCGTGGCAACGGACAGAGCTAAAACAAAACAGGACAACCATTAATTAATTGTCTTACTTTACCTTCTTACAAAATTTGAACCGATGCGCCAAGTTTGAAATACAGATGTGGCGCGCGTAGGAAACCTCACAAAAATGTGTATCTTGCATGTAAAATCGAAAAACTCCCAAAATAACACATTGTTTGCATGTACTTGAACGTAAAATCCAAAAGTTCCACATGCAAATGGTGCAATTAGTTGAGCATTAATTTCAGCACAATTAACATGTTTTGCAAAACGAATTACCCGATTTGCACAATCTGCCTGGGCACCAGTTCCGGTTCGTCGTTCAAACTTTGCTTAAAATACCACGACGTAGCTACAGCTTCGAATGGCTATACAAATAACCGCTAGTCTAGACTAGACCAAAAACTTTGTACCCGATGTTCCTTCCTCAAAAAGAAACCGAACAAAACTCCCCCTCCCCCCCCCCCTCCAAATTTCCATTTTGTGCGCAACTTTCCCAAAAGTATCTGTAACAGTAAAGATAAAGAATGGTGGAAAACTAAATAAAGAGAAATTTCGAATAATTCAACAACAAAAACATGAGAATCATGAAACTCAAAAAGAAGTACAGGAAATTAATAATTCTGAAGAAAATACCCTAAACAGAGAAAACTTCACAACCAAATAAAAGAAGTTAGTGGATTTGGAGAGAGAGAGAGAGAAAAAAGCAAGCGCAGAATATTCTTCACCGAAGAACAGAGGAAACATCAAAGTGAAAAAATGAGGAATTGTGTGGGATGAAAGATAAAGACACCACCTGAAATGGCTAATACATAATTTTTATGTGTGCCCCATACTAGATCAGATATGATACAGAGAAAAAATAAACAATAACTTCGAATGTAGAAAAAGTCATGGTACCAGGGGAGTAATTTTGACTTCACCTATAGTAAAAATGGAAGGAAGAATAAACAACATGATAAATTTTTTGGATGTCTATATCGCAACAACAAATTATGTCATTAGCTGTTGCCGCGCGGGATTAGCCGAGCGGTCTGAAGCGCTGCAGTCGTGGACTGTGCGGCTGGTCCCGGCGGAGGTTCGGGAGGTTCGAGTTCACTCTCGGGCATGGGTGTGTGTGTTTGTCCTTAGGATAATTTAGGTTAAGTAGTGTGTAAGCTTAGGGACTGATGACCTTAGCAGTTAAGTCCCATAAGAATTCACACACACACACACACACACACACACACACACACACACACACACACACAACACACAACACGCAACACATTAGCTGTTTCTTTCAGTTACAATCATCCTCAGGTTTATATGTCTTTATGTCGTATTTTATTTGACGCGTGACTAACTGTATAAGTACCGTGAGTAATTCATTAAGTTCGTAGAAAGTGTAAGTCGTGATTTAAGAAGCTTACAAAATTATATGAAAAAATGTGATTGCCATTTGATTTCAACAAACGTTATGTCAGTGCTCATCAGGCTTCACGATACATTCATAAAACTTCTGCACATAGAGGAAGCGTTCAACAGTATAATGTGAAGGTTTCTCAAACCCCCTAGATGAGTGAGCTACTATATCTTCAAAAGAAGTAATAAAATATGAAGAACAAGTACAGACAGTTTCATGTTCAGAAAGATCCAACTCGAAGTTACTTCTTTCCAGCTTGATTGTTCAGCGTAATGTTGTTAATACGAGTCAAGGAAATGAATGAAAATTTCTTAAGAGAAATATGAGAGCAAATATTGAAGATACCAGTGCTAAAGGTCACAGACTGTACAGCCATTATTGGCATGGAGTACGGAACAATGAGGTGAAATGAATAGTTGCAAAGCTGGAATACAACGCTGTGAATACAATTGAACGAAAAGCAAAAATCGAGGATAAAGTTACGCTGTTCTAACAACAGTTTTTATGCATAGGAAAAATGATTATACAATGTGGGTGATGCAAGGGAGACATCATAACACGGAGAAGCAGTATTGTCGAAAGCTCTTTGGTGTTATTTATTATTAGCAGGCATAGAGGTAATAAAAGTTGTTTGATGCTGATAATATGAAGCAGAGGACTTTTCAAAATCGAAGCTTGGCGAATTGAAAAATGTCTTGTTGAAACCGAGAATATTAAAGACGAAGCAAATCTTCGGTTTCAGGTTGGTCGGGTGTTGATTTGATCTCTGGTCTCCTAAATACCAGAGCGGGGGAGAAATGACTGTCCAGGTGCCCTTTCACGAGCCCTTGTCTCTCCCATTTCCTTCTCATGGTACTTACAGAAGATACACTGTCCAATCACATTAATGGTATCACCTTTCAAAAGCCTACATAAACACCTTCTGCAGCGTAGACAGCTGCGAGACGCGCAGGAAGAGAGTCATTGAGGTTCCGGAAGGTATCGACAGGAGTTGGTAACCATGCCGACCAGGGCCGTGGCCAGGATTCTCGAGTGGGGATTCATGGCGGGGACAGCCCGATCGAGACGGTCCCACGGAGCTTCGATTGGCTTTAAATATGGGGAGTTTGGTGGTCAGGGGGAAACTCATCTTGGCGCTCCTCAAAGCACGCACGTACAATGCAAGCTGTGTGACACGCTGCCTTATCTCCTTGGTAGATGCTATTGTGCCGAGGAAAAACAAAGTGCATGTAGGGCTGGACACGGTCCCCAAGAACAGATGCATATTTGTGTTGATCCATTCAGATTTCCTGAATGACGCGATCACCCAGCGAATTCCATAAAAACACTCCCCAGACCATAAAGCTTCCTGCTTGGCCCTAGATCCTTCCGACGATTATTGCAGAGTGTTTGCTTGCGGAGGTTTTACGCCGTTCACGCCAACGTTCACATGTTCGATGGAGCTCAGAACGTGACTCACCTGAAAAAAACAATTCTCGCCATTCAGTGGAGGGCCGTCCAGTTGCGGTGTTGACGTGCAAACACCAGCCTTCTTCCCCAATGAACAGCAATTGGCATGGCAGGGATGCGTGAACCAGGCGCCTGTTTCGGAGGTCCAGCACCTTTCACTGAATGATCGTTGAGGAGACGCTGTTGGTAGCCCCTTGGTTCATCTGGGTAGTAAGTGGTTCAACAGTTGTACATCTATTTCCCCCTACACATCACTGAAGCAGTCGTTCAACCCTGTCATCTCTGGTGCGTGGTGCACCATGGTTGCCTCAACGCCGACTTTGGATTGCGCCATGCACGGTATACTTTAAGCAAAGCGGCGCGCTAACTGTTCACAAACTTAGCCGTTGCCGAATTCCTCTGCCCTTGGCTCGAAAGCCAATGAACATACTCTTTTCCACATCAGATAAATCGCTCGGTTTCCACATTACGCTTGGAAGGTGTCTTTACAATTAAGGGGTATCTTCACAATTAATCTGAACGTGGGGGGGTAAAGTGTGGCCTCAAAACAACCTTCGCGCAAACGGAATGCAGTAGGATGTGCTGTACGTCAGAGCTGGATGAAGCATGGAGTGGAATTTTAGCAGTGAGAGCGTACACAAAAATTCTGGCAAAAGAACATCTCTTAGATCGGTGAATTTACTTGCAGACCTGAACATGTATAGTGAGTAATATGATGGTTGCTGTTGCCTGCAATCTACTACGTCGCATATTAATTAACCCTAGAACTTTACTTCGGAGTCCCTTGCAGGTTCTATGATCTGTTTAAGAGGAATGATCAGAGGATTGTTTAATCACGAACACTCACATTCACAAGCAGTTGAGAGACCAACAGGAAGGAAAAGAACTAAAATCCTACACCACAGCACAAGAGGGGCTGTTCCCTTGATTTTAACATGCGGGATAAATGAATAAAATTTCTATTTGCAGTGAATTGCTATAAAAATGAAGCATAATTAAGAATCATAACTAATTCAGATATTCTATAGCGGAAGATCACTGTGATCTTGGCACTGTAAACTTCTTCATTAGATCACGAACACGTGGTCCTCAGAAACAAAAGAGTGCACAAAGAAAGTTATCAAGTTAGACGTATTGCACCAAATACAGTAATAAAATCACGGAAATCGTACGCAATAAAAATGCTCTCACGAAAGGGATACTAAACAAAATGAACTGAATCACAACAAATTCTACACGTCCCCACTTCTTTGATTAACAGTTCATCTAAACCGTCCCTGGATTTTAACGCATTTAACATTCCCGAATTAGCAAGTAAAATTTGTCACACACGATAATAAACTATGAACAATGAAAGGAATCATTTACTTTGAATAGCTTGAAAAACTTACATAAAACATAACATTAACTTACAGAGAAGGCACACTTACCGCCAGTAGGTCTCACCCGTCTCGCGTCCCACGGGACAATCCACGAGCCTTCGCTCTCCAACCAAAACCGCTCCCCGCACCTACGAAGTGGCCAGAGGAACCCCTGTTGTGGTGCCGACCTATAAAAAAGGTTCGTCCAAGGCAAACAGAAACTTCTTTGCTACCTGGTACGTGTTTCCTACAGTTGGCTGTTCTGACACAATGGTAGACTGCTATGTACACTGCCACGCATCTACACACTGAAATCCTTGCACACTCTCATGCATACATTCAACTGATCGGACAAGAAGAGGAAAGAAAAGATACATTGAAATATGGCACTTAAATGTATCAAACATGAGTGTGGGGCTCCGACAAGTACCAATAACCTAATTAAATGTTTAAACGAAATATGGATAGTGTACTGTGGCCATCACAAACACACACAGCTGCTCAGTCTTTCCCCTTTTCTTCCTTACATCTAGCGTAAATGATCATTTGCGCCAACAACTGAGGTGCCAGAGGCAAGCAAATGAAGCTGTGGTATGGCAAAATCACAAAGAGGCTCATACAGAGACCCTTCATCTATCGACTGCACTGTTTTCCGCGTCCCCCTGTCACGCTTCATATTCCCTTCACTGCTAATGCTGCCCCCTGCCGTCTGTGAGTGGTTATTGCCCGTCGCGAAGTCTGCTTCTTAACATGTGTTCTCTACATGTACCCAACATGGTGTCCCGATACTAATGTCGCCAGCCCCAAAATCCCGTTTAAGTTTCTTGATCATCTCTGTCACACTTCGTTATGGGTTGCACAGACTGGATGCGATTCTAGCAGAGCGTCTTTGATTCCGTTCCATCAGAGCCGTGTAACCGACTACAAAGGGAGTTTTAATACTGAAGCAGTATTCTGAAAATCATCCATTATTTTTTTCTATGCGATTTGCATTTGCGCTGTAGTTTCTGAGTAAAATAAAATGGGAGAAGAGGAATCTAAAACAAACTGAAATGGCAGAACTACAGATGGCTGTACAAAATTACGTAGGTACCTAAAGCTGGGAATGAAGAGGTAATAGAAAGAATGGTTGTGGCACGGAATATATGGAAATAATCAGAAGAGTGCACAAGCTGAACTTGGCGCGCTACAAGAGCTAGAGAGAGGACGAAATGCAGGTACTAACGGTGGACAACTTCAGAGTCTTGTTTACTAGAGCAGTCTTCATGCAGCAATCTGGATCTAAATAATGATAATGAAGTTATGATCTAGTTACTCTCATGTCCAAAAGTTATTGTTTGTATATAATAAAAGGTCTTTCACACATATTTGTACTGTGCATCCCACACCACTTTCGATTCTTGATGTTAGGTTTTTTACTAATCTCACTTCTGCTATTCCTCTTGTAATCAGGTTGCAGCTATTTTCCACATCAGTCTCCTATAAACATTTGAGAGGAGCAAATATTATAATAAACTTTCTAGTTTACTTATCTTTTCAGGAAGAGTTGGCTCCAGTTTCTTTTGTCTAGGGTTCTGATTCTTGAAGGTGAAATTGTCACTTTTTATGACCTCATGGTTGAATTGATGTAAATAAATTTAAAGATTGTTGTTGCAGAATTTTTGTTGTTGCGTTAATGTATTTTGCCACATTTTAGTGCATCATACAGTCTTTTTGATTTTCACATTAACAAAGCCGAAATTACATTCCTCACACAGGATGCAAAAATACGCCCATTCACTTCAGAGGCATGCTTACTACTGTCTCACTAATATTCCGAAGGGTTTACACGTTTTGTTGACAAATGAATTTCTTTAGTTTCGATTATTGTTGCCTAAAGGAATCCTAAAATAAACATAGTAAACAGTACTAGATTGCGAATTTAATAATAGAAATTTTAAGTGTGCCAAATAATTCCTTATTTCAAACGTTTCTAAAAAATTGACTGTTCATTCATAACTAGTACTTATCGGTTACAGCATTGAAAATAAAGTAATTCCTTTTCATAAATTTTAGCTTGAACTATAACATACTGTGTATAAAATGATATGAAAGTTTTCAGAAAAGCAGCTGAGGTAATATTGACCTGTCCAGAAGTCGAAAAATAATACTGGTGTCGACGACTACTGTTGATGAAAAGTAATGCTAGAGGAGGATATCCCGTTATACTCTGTACTTTCATCTTTCTTCGGTTTAGGCTTACTCTACTGCACGTGCTCATTAGGCGGTTCATTATATTTGCAAGGTCCTAAAATTTTTCCTCACTTCATCATTTAAATCCTAGCAATGTGATCTTTAATCCCACTCCTGAAACATCCTTTTGCTTCCATCATTGCTTCCAAAACGCATCCTGTGTGAAGCAATAACACTGCTACTTTACAAGCTGTAGTACTGAATAAGAAATTAAGTGGATTGTTACAAATGCATTTCTTTATCTACATTGATGTTCAAACTTTCGTATCCTCTTGTTCGACGTACTTATCGAATCATCACGGATAACCATGAAGTTTTATGTTTTTGTAATGTAATGCACCACATCTGTAATATGGTCAATGAAGGATATTTTTATGAACAGCTGCTGTAAGATATTTACAAACATATACTACTACTTTCAGTCTGCAGGGTGTCCGAGTAGTAGTTGTGAATATTCAAGGATTTTACAGGAACCATAATCCTAAAGAAAATGTCTTGTAAGTATGGGCTCTAAAATGCATACCTTAAGAACTAAGAGCACTTCTTTCATCATCTATAGTATGAAATAAATCTCTTCTACTGCAGACTCTTTCCTTTCCATATTATGAGATACTGTAGTATTGACCAAAGCAAGAAAAAAATCTCTTATAAACACGGGTTCTAAAATGCATACCTTAACAAATATGAGCACTTGCTCATTTTCGCTTCTCTTCCAATGAACAGATGCTCTGAGATCTGAAGGTATACTTTTTAAACCTGAGTTTCCTAGAAAATTTTTCTTGTTTTGACCCACCACCTCTCAAAACGTGGAAAGCAAAGAGCTAGCAGTAGGATAGTATGGTTCACAGTATAGAAGATGAAGAAGAGCCGATACTTCTTAAGCCATGAATTTTAGACGCCATGTTTACTAGACATTTTTGCTTCGAATGATTGTTCCTGCCATATTCCTGAATATTGACAATTCCTCCTGGAAAATCCTGTTTATGGACCATCTTTTGGGAGTAATAAAAAAAGAGTTATAGCATATTGCTTTTCCATGTATAGACATACGTCCTTTGATACTGACATAAAAAGGCAAACATCAGTATTTATGCTTTTTGTGATATATAATATTTTACTAATTATATGAAATACTGACGATTATCTGTTTAATTCAATATTAAGGCAACTATACTCATAGTATACCAAAAAGCAAATTACCGTATTGAATTCTTGACCAGTGCCAGAAGATTATCCGTATAGACCGAAACTAGTAATAAATTTTGTGCTCGTACAGCAGCTGATGGGATCTTTTATTTTTTTGTAATGGTTGTGCTCTAGAAAGGAGATTACACTGGCATTGTTCATAGGATTTAATTCAGTTTTGTTCTTCTATGGAAAAGATCGAATTCAAATAAGAAAAAGGAGACAGTCTCTGTTTCATGTAATTACAGTCTGCCTGGAGTGCGAGGAATGAGTAGCTTCCTGTGAAACCAAAACCTGAAACAGAACTTCATTTATCAACTTCCAGGTATAGAAGTAATTAGATCATAATGAAATCCTTTAGCGGAGAGTCACAAGTCTCCGTAAGGTGGCCTGTCAATGTATTGTGTTTCCCTGAAGGATCTCTTTCACGCTGACAGTTGAGCTCTATTTAACGATCGTCCGCCTCCTACGCGACGCTCAGTTCTACAGTATTCGCAGATACGGAGCGCCGGCATCGGGAATAAAATACGGGATCATCAAGAGACTGCGACGCTGCAGAATCACTGTGAATTACAGTTGCAGACAGGCAACATGGGTTCGGATAGCGTGAGCAGGGCATTACTGTAAAGCTGTTTTATCAAAACAACAGCAATACTGCTGCTGGTCTTCACAAATGTGGACGCATTAAAGGAATACAAAGAGGTTATCTTTCCACATCGGGCTTGAAGAGCATGATTCGGAAGTTTGAATTAAATGCCGATTTGCTAACTGCTGTTGGGAGAGGCCGGTGGCCGATTGCGCCACAAGTTGCTAAAGAAGTTACTGTTGCCATGGCGGAGAATGCTATAAGCAATGCGCAATCTTCAAGAAGTGCACGACTGTACCAAGACAGTTGAACATTCCATGGCTCACCGTTCGAAAAGTGCTGCAAACGATTGTGCAATGGTATCCGTACAAAATTCACATTACTCTCCGAATTTCGCCTCGTGAGGCAGGCATTCGAGTAGACTTTGTTCTTAGGTTTCTTGAAAGGGCTGAAGTTGACACGTGACTTTGAAACATTTTTTGGTGTGAAGACTTGCACTTTACGCTCACTGGGGCAGTGAACACGCAGAGTTGTCGCATTTGGCGATCGTCGACGCCAAGGAACTTTCATAAAGTTCCCCTGCATAGGGAACAGGTGGTATGGCTTCATGTCAGAGTTCGCAACTGATTAATTTTTCTTTGAGGCGCTCGGACCCCAAGGACATGCAGCGTGGATAGCACGCGTTACAGTGGTCTGTTTCACCAAGACGTGATCCCTCCTCTACGGTAGAGAGATGCTTTGGACTCAGTCTTCTGATGCGCGATGGAGCTCCATGTCACTTTGCTTGTGGGGTCACTCGATTACTCCATAACACATGTGAAAGAACCGAGTCAATGGCCGATCGTTCCAAACTACGTGGCCTTCAAGATCACCAGATTTGAACCCGTTTGATTTTTGGCTGTGGGGCTACCTGTAGGACATGGTTAATGGAGACCAAAACCCACGTTACACGTTGAAGATGAGCATAACGTGGGAGGTGGCCAACTTCCCACCTGAGATGTTTCGAGCAACAGTGGAGCAATTTCTAGTGCGATTTCAGGCTGTCATGGACATTGAGCAACGTTTGTAACATGGAACGTAAACATGGTCCGCAACTGACGAATGTTACACTCTCATGTGGAAATTAAAACAGGTGTCTTTCGATGGTTTATTCGTCATTTCTCTTTCACATCTCCTTACTAATGTTTTCTTTTTTTTTCAGAAAGTTCCATTCCCAACCATCATTCGTTTTTCATGGGGCCCCTCTCAAGTAGTGGGATATTCACTACCCTGGTACTGTAAGCTATGGGCATAGACGGATAATATACAATTATAAAAGAACCAAGAGCGGAAAATAAGAATGGGAGACCAAGAAGGAGTGCTTGGATTAGAAAGCATGTAAGACAGAGGTGTAATCTTTCGCCCTACCGTTTAATGTATACGTCTAAGAAGCAATGATGGAATTAATGAACGTATCAGGAGTTGGCTTAAAGTTCTGACTGACAAGATTTAAATAAGAAAGTGATGAAGAATTTCAGGACTTTGTAAAGGGAATTAACCGTCTAATTAGAACATTTTATGGAATGACACAAAACCAAAGAAAGGCGAAAGTGAGGTGGAATAGCAGAAGTGAGGTTAACAATAAACTTAACATCGATATTGTGGACCACAAAGTAAACGGAGTGAAAAAATTGTGTTATCATGGAGGTAAAATAACACGTGACGGACGAAGCAGGTAGGACATAAAAATTAGAACAACGCAGGCAAAGAGGACATAAGTGGTCGAAGGAAGCCTAAAAGTGTGAGACATCGGCCTAAGTTGAGGAAGTCACTTCTGTAAATGTAGGTTTCGTTCACAGCATTATATGAAAGTGAATTATGGACTGTGGGAAAACTCAGAAGTAGAGAATCGAACCGTTTGAGGTGTGGTGTTGTACTCGCAGATGGATGGTGAAAATCGCGTGGGCTGATAAGACATGCGGATTTTCTCCACAAAATCAGTGAGGAGATGAATCTCCGCGAAACTTTGACAAGAAGTAGCGGCAGGACAATAGGACATGCATTAAGACATAAAGAAATAATTTACAAGGTACTTGATAGATGTTTAAACGGTAGGGTAAGAAAGAGATTCTAACATATCCAGCAAATAATTAAGGACGTTGGCTGCAAGTGCTATTCTCAAATTAAGGAGTTGGCAGAGAAGAAGAATCCGTGGCGGGCCGCGTGAAAGCAGTCAGAAAACTGAAAAAAATAATATCTGAACGACGCAAAATACGAAAGTTATTCTGCTTCACACATATCCATGTTTTTCTTAGCTGGCACATAATTACATGAAACGTCGAAAAGAAGTACAATATTGTTGCGGCACGTCATATATTAGAATTTGCTGTATGCTCGTACCTGTGAGGGGAATTGTTTCTCTTGTCTACCGCCCCATCTACGAATTCTCTCATCAAATACCGTCAGATGATCTAACAAATCTCGATAAGACTGTACAGTTCAATACTCGCCTACTTCAACCCCTGACAGAGAGGCTCATTAGATTGAGAGCAGGTAATCTTAGAAGCTAAGGTGCAAGCCCGTCTTAGTCTATGCGCCTTGGACCATAATGGCGCATTACATTTTGTCTTAGAAGCAACAAGTGTCATTGCCTCCATCATGCAAATGTTACATTCCCCAACCAGGGACCACAGGTGAAATTTGGGCCCGGTTAGGCGAGGGCTTCATCGAAAAGCTTATATTTTAAATGTATCACATTAAAGATAGCGACGACCTCTAACAACATGTTCACGATTATTTCGCAAACTAATCGTTTATAGATTTATTGATATTAATTGCAACACGCTTTTCACTATCACTTTCTAACTCGCCTGTCGAGGTACTGATATGAACACTGTTTGGAACTACAACCTGACCGTAGTTAGTCGCGGAACGAGGTTCTCGTCACTAATGCTACTACAGTTTTTTAAAAAAAGTAATGAATAGATGTTTACGATCTGAGCATTGAAATTTTGGCCACACAGCCGGCGTGTTGACAGTGATTCAGCTGGTCGACGTGCTGCTCACTAGAATATCTGGAAATATTTAAACTAGCGAGGGAGCTTGTAATCCAGATATCGACATGTAGTTTTCCTTAATTGATGGTATGTAGCGCTTAGAGCACTTTGCTGTACGCAGGATGTAACAGCAGCTATAATTTCAATTGAAATATGAACCACTTAAAGGAATTCAGTAGCTCTTAAAAAGGAAAGTACCGTGACGCACCGTATCCTGATATTCATAACGGAACATTTCGGAAGAGGAAGTTGGAAACCGTGTTAAATGTCAAACCAAAGTCTGCTAAAATGAACTTATTACAAGTTGGTTATAAGTAAACAAAGCCAACAGTACGCACCCTGCCGGAAGAAATTTTTGTCATGGAAGAGAGAGAGAGAGAGAGAGAGAGAGAGAGAGAGAGAGAGAGAAAAGGAGTGGACTGGAGCGGAGTAGAAGCTGCTAAGTAAGGCTACGACTTTGTCTGGAGGAGACTAGTTATTGTCATCAAACGCTCCTTATCACAAAGTGTCCGGAAAGAAACTAAACCTCGTCAGTTGTTCGGAGGATGGTGGTTATTATGGTGGTGGTGTTGGTGGTGCTTTATAATATCACATCTGAGGATAGTCATTACTGACTAAAACCGGTAGTCTGAAGACCTACAAGTTTGTGACAATCGATGTGAAATAAAAGAAATTTATTCTACATTTTTGGTCACTGTTCCATTCGTCCATTTGCGACCATGTTGCAGCTTGTGAAACTTCAAAATTGCCCCACCTTTTACGTGACGCCCTCCATCATTGGTGTTCAATTGCACTGTGTTGGCATATTTTGGTTTCTACCTATGCATAGCTACTGTTTTCTCGGAGTGTTCCGCTGTGATCTTCACCATAAATGCTACATTACTACACTCCCCTCTTCTCCAGTTATCTAATTCCGCTAAGAAGACATCAATCAAAAATTATAGACTTTTTTTTAATACTTAGCGAAAGATAAACAGATTTAATTTGTTTAAAATACTCGCCTCGCTAGTTACTACGAGGGCGTAGTGAAAAGTATTGCCTCCAAATTTTTTATCTGACATCTCTTAAATCTTTTTAAACAAAACAAACTTTATTAACATCGTACGTCTCCATTTTTCATCTCTGTATATTTCTTTCTCAACACCCCGGCGGTCAATATATTTCTACGTACGAGAAGGCAGTATGTTGATACCGTCAATATAGAATGTTTCACGTAGTTGACGGAGTCATAACGTCACCTCTAACTGCACATCTTCAGCACTGTCAAAGTGCAGTCTTCGAAGATGTTCTTGAAGCTTTGGAAACAGATGAAAATCGTATGGGGCCGAATCGGGACTGTATGGAAGTGACAGTGAGCTGACAGTGAGCCAGAGTCATCGGATTGTTGCAGATGTCGCAGCTCTCGTGAGTGGTCTGGCATTGTCACGCTGAGCGAGTGGGTGCTCCCTGTGTGGCCCACCTCTTCCACTTCGTGCTTTCAGTTTGCTGAGGGTTTCGTAGTATCTTGCAGAGTTCATGGTGGTGCCTTTAGGCACGAATTCAGAGTGCGCTACATCTTGAACAGCCTATAACACTGTGAGCATAGGTTCAAATGTGTGTGAAATCTTATGGGACTTAACTGCTAAGGTCATCAGGCCCTAAGCTTACGGTCGCAGGTTCGAATCCTGCCTCGGGCTTGGATGTGTGTGATGTCCTTAGATTAGTTAGGTTTAAGTAGTTCTAAGTTCTAGGGGACTGATGACCTCGGCTGTTAAGTCCCATAGTGCTCAGAGCCATTTTTTGAACCCTAAGCTTACACACTACTTAAGCTAAATTATTCTAAGGACAAACACACACACACACACACACACACACACACACACACACACACACACACACACACATGCCCGAGGGAGGACTCGAACCTCCGCTGGGTCCAGCCGCACTGTGAGCATAACTTTGCCTTCTGATTACATGGTCCTGAACTTTTTCAGCGGCGTTGATCCTTTGTGGCGGAACTCCAGTGATGCTTTCTTGTTTTCGGGGTCAAAATGATGAACTCTGCGTTAACCAGCTGTCGCTATGTTGTTAAGGAACCTATTACCCTCACATTGAAAACGCAAAAGAAATTGTTGAGAGATGCTCAGTCTCCTCTGATTCACGCTGAAATGAGCATTCGAGGCACCTACCAAATACTCGGGTTTCTGTACCGCAGTTCTTCAATGATGGCCGTTCGCCCTAGTGATAACACCAAATTTACCAGTTTCTGTGTCATCCGACCATTTTCTCTGATGAGTTAATCAACCTGATTCCGATGAGTCTCTTCGGTTGCTGAACGCGGTCGCTCACTTCGAGCTTTGTCACACACGCTGAGGTTAGCACCACCGTTTCCTTCATTACGATCGCGAACAACCCAACGTCGCATATTACTGTTGTCGATACAATCGTCGTTATACATGGTTTCGATTCTTCTATGGATTTCAAATGGAGACACGTTTTCTGCGGTTAGAAACTCGATTACAGCACGCTGTTTCTCACGTACCGATATAGTTACTCTAGACACCGCCATGCCACACACTACATTTCGGACAAGTTTAATGTTGCGGAACTGCAAAGAAATGTGCAAAGCTGGTGCTGTAGGACATTCCAGCGTAAGATAACTGTTGGTGACGCAAAATATAATTCGATATAATAATTTTTTTATATAAAAGGAACATATACAGGTCTCTCTTATCTGAATAAATTATATACCTACAAATGGCACCACAGACGGGATCATCGCCACCACAGTCAAGGTAACAAAAAACGAAATATTATTGCATGCAGGTGGAGCTTCCTGGCAAACGAAGGGTTAACGAGATAGAAGTGTTACTAGTTTGTATGTTGCAGAGTGGTAAATAACCTTCCTTGCCGTCAGATTCCAACAGTAAACACAGTCAGAATGGAAAATATGGACAGACACAAATTCCGTTGCGCTGAAAACATTAACATTCTAAATGTAAGTCATATTCCGCAAGCCACCTAACGTGTGTGGCGAAGGGTCCATTTGGAACAACTAACTGATTTCCCTACCCTGCTCCATTTGCGAATGACGTTTGGGAAGAATGATTGTCGGGGGTAAGCAACCGCACAGTTCAAATTTCTTTAATTTTTTCGTAGTCAATTTGCGAGACATATGTGGGAGGAAGTAATATGTTGCCCCACTCTTCCCGGAAAGTGTTCACTAGAAATTTCAATAGTAAATCCCTCCGTGATGCGCACCGCTTCTCTCGACGTCTGTGACTGGAATTTGTTCAGCAACGCAGTAACGCTTTCCCGCCGACTAAACGATCCTATGAAAAAACGCGCCGCTCTTCGTTGGACCTTCTCTATGTCTTCTATCACTCCGACCTGGTAAAGATCCAAGATTAATGGACGATTTTAAATGAGCCGCTTCCGTCGTGTATGAGTTACATTTTCATAACATACTTCCTATGAATGTCAGTCTGGCAAATGCTTATCCTTCTGTTTGCTTTATGTTATCATTCCACTTAAGGTCGTTGTGAACAGTTACTCCTAGATATTCTACGGTAGACGCTGTTTTCAGTAGTTTCTCTTCGGTAGCGTAGTTGTACAGTAATGGCTTTCTTCTCCTATGTATGCGCAATATTTTACATTTAGTTCGTTCAGTGTCAACTGCCAGAACAAACACCATTTGTCAATCTTCTACAGGCAATTCTGCACATCGATTATGCCTTCAGGAGTTGCTACTTTGTTATACACAACCACTTCATCTGAGAACAGTCGGCCGCGCGGAGTAGCAGCGCGGTCTCAGGCGTCTTGTCACGGTCCGCGCGGCTCCCTCAGTCGGAGTTCGAGCCCTCCCTCGAGAATGGATGTGTGTGTTGTCCTTAGCTAAGTTAGTTTAAGTTGGATTAAGTAGTGTGTAAGCTTAGGGACCGATGACCGCAGCTGTTTGGTCCCATAAGATGTTACCACAAATTTCCAAATTTGAGAACAGTCTTAAGGAGCATCCAACGCTTTCTACTAGAATGTTTACATACACTGTAAACAACAGTAGTTCTACCACACTTCCTTGGGGTACTCCGGAAATTACTTTTCCATCTGTCTATTTCATGCCATTAAGAGCGACATGTTGAATTCAGTCTGCAAGAAAGTGTAGAATCCAGTCGCAAATCTGGTCCGATAAGCTTGTTTTTTTTTTTTTTTTTTTACACTAAACGACAGTGCGGGAAGGTGTCAAATGACTTCCTGAAGTCAAGGAACACGGCATCTATCTCAGTGCAGTTGTATACAGCACTAGGAATCTCGTGGCAGAATAGAGCCAGCTGAGTTTCACAAGATCTCTGTTTGAAGAAACCAGGTTGATTTTTATAGAGGAGATTTTCGTTCTTAAAAAAGTCATAATTCTTGAGCATAAAACATGTTCCACATTTGTACAACAGACTGACGTCAACGACACAGGCCTATAATTACGTGTATCTATCCTACGACCTTTCTTGAAAACGGGAATGACCTGCACATTTTTCCAGTCACTAGGTACCCTTCGTTGCTTCAGTGACTACAATAAATTTCTGCTGGAAGGGGAGCAAGTCCTTTCGAATAATACGAGGGGTGTCCAGAAAGTAAGCTTCCGATCGGTCGCGAAATGGAAACGACTATGGAAATCCGATGAAGCTTTGCACCGATGTTATCGACAGTGTCTCTAGTATACCTGTCGATTGCATCACTTCTCTCTTTTCAGTTCTGAGCGCATGGTGAGCACATATAAGATGCGTAGAAAATAATGTCTCCCGTCAAGTATGAGGTCCTGGTGAGAGATTTCGCCTGATGTTATGCAGACCACATTACAGAACTGTCATAACGGTTCCTACTTCGTGACAATTCTCGGTCGCAATCAGCAGGAGCAACGAAAATGCTCATGCAGCCTTTTCGGTGGGAAGAGTTTGATCACCCGCACTACAGCCCGTAATTGGCTCCCTCTGTGTTTCATCTCTCCTCACATTAACTACTGGCTATGAAGACAACATTTTCGCACAGGCAACGAGCTACAGATGAGCGTAGAGAATTGGCAGGAAGCACAGGCGGCTGCCTTCTATGACGAGGGTATTGGAAGGTTGATACAACGCTACGACAAATATTCAAGTCGGAGTGATGACTATGTAGAGCAGAGGCTGAAAGCTGTAGCTAACTGTTGCAGACAAAATATTTCTGATTATCACAATGGTTCCCATTTCACGATCAAATGGCTCTGAGCACTATGGGACTCAACTGCTGTGGTCATAAGTCCCCTAGAACTTAGAACTACTTAAACCTAACTAACCTAAGGACATCACACACATCCATGCCCGAGGCAGGATTCGAACCTGCGACCGTAGCGGTTGTGCGGTTCCAGACTGTAGCGCCTTTAACCGCTCGGCCACTCCGGCCGGCATTCCACGATCAATCGGAACTTATTTTATGGGCAGCCCTCGTATTTGTAGAATCTTATAGGTATCTCATTTCGTCCCGAAGCACACTGAATAGACAGGAGTTAGCAGTTACACTATATCTGATTTAAAGTGCCACAATAAGCAGTAGGCAATCTGTACTTGGGTCAGTCAGCGAAGACTATCAGAATAACTAATGTAATTTCCATATCTGTTACTGTTGTCGAAGTTTTATGAGTGCGCACTTCAGTTGGAACAGCCCATATTTATTCCTTGCTGTCAATGTGGGTCGTAATCTAATCACGTGACAAAACAGTGTAATCTGTGATGCATTTTACTTACTAGATGCTCACAACGCGTAATGCCATACAAATGACTCAAATAGCCTTATAGCAGTACGGATACTGTAGACAGTGGTTACCATTAAATACCTCCTAAGCCAATACAAATGGTAAATTCATTAGTGGAATTCGGCCACTTTTGGTATGAATAAGAATTTACGTATATGCGTATGTACTCCAATTAGTTTGTCGGTCTTTCCTGGAGCACTGGTATCTACAATATAGCACTATTATTAACCTAGAGGTGCTTATTCAAACTCCAAAACAGGTCAGTTCCTTAGCAAAAGTCCATGATATATGTTGACGAGTGACCAAATATTCGGAAGTGAGTCTGGCATTGGGCTGAAATCGGAAAGCGGTTACGTGATTTCCCTCGCTCGACACTCTGGGTTAATCAATTTCGGTTGTTTCTGTATTATAGCTTACGAGTTACGACAGTATTTCATTTTAAGGCAAAGGCGCAATGAAGATTCAGCACTCTAGGTGCGATTTGTTATAATTAACTGTCTGTAAAAGGACTAAGAACATTTTCTATGAGTAGTTTAAAAATAATTCTTTGTATATATACGCTGCGGTCCTGTCCTTAGAGACATGTTGAAGAGTCGAAACAAATAGATTCGAAATTAAATACATGCTGATTTTTTTCTCATATTCACGTTTGTAACACATTCTGAGAGTTTCTTTTTCACGTAAGGGGAGTGTGATCTATAACATTCGATGTTATTTGTATGTAAGACTAAGAACTCTCGTATAACTTCAGTCGAATTAAAACACTAAAGATGAATTTCCTAAAAAGTGAAACAACCAGCAATGATATTTATATTTCTCCGTGTCACAAATATTCCCGAATATGTCGCTATTTCCGAGGACGTGGTTAGTCTCGAATCTAAGAGTCTAGTTTAAACTGCTGCAAATAAAACTTGCAGCTGAGTTTATATATATATATATATTCTTGCCTGTCACATACATTTGGCTGTTTATTTTCGTGTCTCACGAGTAGAACATGGGCAATCATGTTTATGGTCTTGCTTGTCACCAGTACTTTGCCGTATATTCAGAATACCGCTGGAGTGTTGGCACATCGGCTGCCTGCCACCGCTCGCTTATGGGCGACACACAAAGAGGGCGTATCACTACACAAATGGTGTCACGGTGTTCGTGGAGCAATGTTGAAACCAGATGCCGCAAGGTGTGACAGAAATGCGAGCTGCTCTGTCTACAGCTGAGTTTAAGTGACCAGTAACTAAACTAGGGCAGACTACGCTTTTTGTAGCCCTGAATTTAAACTCATCTCCTAACCTAACCACAACCTCGACGTCTGCAGTGTATTCGAGAAAACGGCGGTCAACCATCTCCGGCAGAACCAAAACAGCGATCAGTCTGGTCACGGCGAGTAAAGCTAGCCTCTACTCAAGACAAAAAAGTTTCAGTTTCAAACATAAAAGCAAATTGTAATTCCTCGCTGTCACTGACTATTTGAAACTATTCTCACACTGGCTACACGAGGTGCCGCATTACCAACAGATAGTGACACAGGCAGACGCCAAACGAAAACAGAATTATGGGAACAAACTAAGAGCGAATAAAAATGACGATACGACGATAAATACGACACGGCGAAGTATTGGAAACGTAATTACGTTTAATCCAACCAACTGAATAAAAAAATAATCAAAATGATTTGACCAGGTGTAGAAATAAAAATAATGTTACTACTTTTGGCGAGATTCGACCCTACGACCTTCAACATGTCGGATTTATACGCTAACCACTGCACTATCCCATCATGCTCAAGAACGTTGCTATATTTATGACTGCAGTGGTCCAGTCGCAACGATGTATTGCAGCTTTCTAAAATTCGGCTCCACGCAATGTCATAAGCTTTCTAATGTAAACCGAAAGATCTCTCTGATTATAATAACGGTGTATGTGACGCTGAATCGCACCTTGTACCGAAGGATCCAGTAGTGTTTGCTTAGTGCTATGTATGAGACGTACATATTCCGTTATCATTCTTGTGTGTATGTGTTGTTTTTGGTGTGTTTATCATGTGTGATGAAATACGACTATATACGCATCTGACGACGTATCCTCAACAGTTCGTCTACCTTTCCTGGAGCACTGACCTCTACAATACTCGACTATTGTTAGACTGGAGCGCCGCTTTTTGGCACTGCCGCACTGTTTTTCCTTGTGACACTTTCCGGCGCTGCTCGGCAAGCCGTGCCTATTAAAACAGACCGCGGGCCCAGACGGCGGAAGAGAGCCGTGGGCGGGGGGGCGGGTGGCGGTCGTGTTTAGGCTGCGACGCCGTAAATCTGGGGCTGGCGGCGGCCGTTTGTTATCTTTAGCCGCGCGCGGCGGCACCAGCGCCCGTCCCGCTTCCTGCCCGCCGCGGGGGTTCCCCGACCCGGCCGGGCCGGCAGCAGGCACCAGAAATGCCCGGCATGCTTCTTATTTGCTCGGCTGCCGAGGAACACATCAAAGAATGAGGGAGGTGCGACAAGAAATGCTGTTCCCTCTGCCGCACCTCGTCCTGACGAAACACTAATGGTTGTCATTCCCCAGAGGCCGGAATTCCTCCGGGCTTAATTGCTGCCAGAGTTGCGAGGTGATGAATGAACTCATACCGTCTTTCCTTTTTCCTCCTCCAGAAAAGGACTCTGCCGCATCGCCTTAGAAGCAGTGCTATTTAGGGATGTACGTGAGCGCCCATTGGTGTCTTCCTGCGGGTGACGTTACTTGAAAGACTGAAGAATCGACTGCAGTTCTAGCAGCGACAATATGGTCTCACGGACACAACGTGCAGCACAGCATAGTACGACTGTGACTAGTGACGAAAGTACCAAGGGTCCCTATCTCTGTCATGAGACTGCTTCCCGATGACTCATTACTTCGATCGACTGCGACTGTATGGCTAGCTGAAACAATTACATAAACAACGATCACCAGATTAATATCTGGATAATAATGGACAAGGGAGGATACTCCAGGCACCTGATGCTGATAATCAAAAGCCAATATGATGACATCAAAATAATCATAACTACAGGCATTTCAGAAACAGAGAAGATTATAATATATCAAGGTGTCAGAGAGATATGTAGTACGTCACCGACACCTTTCAACGGTTATATTGAAGACTTATAAGGAACTGGAAGCCCACGAACCTGAAAAGCAACTACCCTCTAAATGTTATGCCGTATGCAGATGATGTAGCTGTTTTACAAAAGACGGGGGTAGACTTACAACAATCCGTTTATAAGTTATGTAAGTTGTGACGAAAACATTCACTCTAGAAATATCTTCTGTTAACATATTTTCACCAGTTGGTGCCCCACAGATCTCATACGTTTGAAAAAAATGTCCTGTTACTGCTCTGAGTTGCTGATAAAATTCCTTATTTACACAACCAGTATCAGTAGCCTGACCATCATCAGGTTCATAAAAGTATTCACAGCATCATGTTAAGCGAAGTATAAAATCATTAGCGTCAGATGATAAAACCGTGATTTGTTATACACTGTTACCAAATCTATAAAATCTGTCTTTAAAAACTGTGCTCGTAGTGTACTAATTCATGTTATAACTGTAATCGGCGTTAACACGGTGAACAGATTCATATCACATGAATCTATCTGAGATTGTTATCGCCGCGCGGGATTAGCCGAGCGGTCTGAAGCGCTGCAGTCATGGACTGTGCGGCTGGTCCCGGCGGTGGTTCGAGTCCTCCCTCAGGCATGGGTGTGTGTGTTTGTCCTTAGGATAATTTAGGTTAAGTAGTGTGTAAGCTTGGGGACTGATGACCTTAGCAGTTAAGTCCCATAGGATTTCACTCACATCTGAACATTTTCGGTTTTTTTTTTTTTTTGAGATTGTTAACGAAAATAAGGTACTCGACCAAGTCTGCAGTTAGTTATTTAGGCAGTGACTTAATTCAGGACGTAAATAAAGACACAGAAAATCAAACCAACAAATTTCAACATGTATGTGGATTTCAAATAAGAAAAGTAATAAAGCCTCAAGATTGAAACTGTATGAAACAGTGGCAGTGCGTGTGCTACATTACGACAGCGAATCCTGAATTGAGAGAAAAAGAGATAAATAGAGCATACCGTTAGCAGAAATAAGATTTTTGAGAAGAATCGAAGGTTGCTCAAGGAGGAACCACATAAAAATAATTACATTCGTTCAGAATTGGGATTTTGTAACTTAAATCAGACGACTAAACAATACAGGAAAGAATGGACGCAATGCCTCAAATAGATGGATGTAGTTAGAAATCCAGTCACTGTAAAAAAGTACAAGCCTTCAGGAAGGAGAGATGTTGGACGGCAAAGAAAGAGATTGTGTTAATCATGCGAAGTGGAAACCGGTACATTGTCCAATCCTTGAAGTGCATAAGAAGAAGAAGAAGATGAAGATGAAGATTAATGCTACTCAGCGATTTCTCTGAAAGAGGAAGCACATACATTAATCGAAATAGGAATGTTCTGGGTCAAAGGGGATCGATCGCATCATACTTGCACAGTTGGGCAGCAATGTTTTGACCGTGGATCGTTTTTAGTGCTGCAAAATGATTCGACGCTGGCAACACACAATCTATTATTGGGGTTGGTCACGTAAAAGAATTTAGAAACAGAGAGATCCACGTAAAAGCTGCATATATTTTTCTGCATTACAGTGCACAAATAATAATGATAAAAACGCACAGAAATACGGTGAGCGTGAAAGAAAACAGAGGAACAACGACACCAGAAGTCGCTACGCATGATGAGTATACCTACATGCTGCAACATTGTTTGATGTGGTGACTGGGACCTCAGTGGAGCAGCACCCAGGGTCGAAAACTGAGGCCCACCTTTCATGTGGACATTGCACTGTACACCTCGTTTGTAACATGTCCCTCCACGAGTAGGCCATCTACCATCTCGAAAACCTTTGGCCTTCCTTCGGCGTTTGATTTCAGTGAATTAGCTCTACTTGCTCTTCCCAGTTTGAGGCCAGTTGGTGCCATAGACACGCTCCTCCTATAGGAACAACAGAAAAAATATGTCTCTCTTCCTGGTTTGTCGATATTGCATGATGCCTGAGACTGACAGTATCTGTTTACTGCACCTAACTTTAGCTTGCCGGCGTTGCTCTCACTGTCCAAAGACTTATGCAACGTTATCCCAATACACGATCACGAGTCCCGTGTCCCAGAATGCGCACAGTGCAGGTCGTCTGCAATATCTCACACACGTCATTGATAGTTTTAAATATATCTATAAACAACCACAGTTGCATCAGCATTGCACATCAAGCTTTGTGATGGCGAATAAAAACATTTGTATCATTACAAAGTGTCAACAAGCTAAGGAAGATGAGAGTTTGGCGTTCGCTGGCCGGAGTGGCCGAGCGGTTCTAGGCGCTACAATCTGGAACCGCGAAACCGCTACGGTCGCAGGTTCGAATCCTGCCTCAGGCATTGATGTGTGTGATATCCTTAGGTTAGTTAGGTTTAAGTAGTTCTAAGTTCTATGGGACTGATGACCTCAGAAGTTAAGTCCCACAGTGCTCAGAGCCATTTGAACCATTTGAAGTTTGGCGTTCAGTCGACGACGAGAGAATTACAGGACCTTTAACTATCATACAACTGGAAATTCGCTGTTTATATGGGGACGATGTCGGTGGGAATATACCACAGCTGTGTACGTGCTTTGAATCAACAGAGAATGAAGCTGACTGCGAAACGATTATGCTGCTGCCAAACTAGGGATCGTGGAGAGACCTATAGACAGTCGTTTTCTCTCGCTCTTTTTACCATTGGAAGGGGAAGGGGGTAATAGTATCCTCCACGTACCGTACGGTGGCTTACGAAGTTTGCACGTAGACACAGATACAAGTAAAGAATTCGTCTTGTTGATTTGTCAGTTCGTTCTCTCGTGGTTTTTTCCGTCTCTATGTCGGATTACCGCTCAGCCAGTTCTCGGAGGCGGGGCAGATTGATTTTAGAGCAGAAGTTAGTGAGATGCAGTGTTGTTGTTGTGGTCTTCAGTCCTGAGACTGGTTTGATGCAGCTCTCCATGCTACCCTATCCTGTGCAAGCTTCTTCATCTCCCAGATGCAGTGGAGACGAGTAAAAAAAGAGTCACAGAGCTGGTGCGTGGCGAGTATGATGTGCCACTATGTCTGCGACTTTGGATGGAAGTTAGCTCAGATTTTTCGAGTTAGGAACTTTCAGTAGTCTTAAAGTCGTTTGTTAGAAGCGTTATGGAGTTCTCACGAGCGAAAGTTGTGCTATAATTCAAGTAAATTGAGAATTACCAAAACTTGTTATGTTCATTTGATGCACCGTCATTGTGATTAATTTTCCTGTTTTCCTTTCGCTGCGAGGCACAATCCTATTTTGATGACCCAACTTTGGCTAGAAAATGGCGAACATCGTCTTCGGTTATATTGCAAATGATGAATCTTTTCGTGTGAGAATACGCGTGTCCATGTTGTGCCCCTGACCCAGCCTAATTCTTGCAGAATAATGATAATACAGTTTATCATAACCACAGTATCATTTCCAGAATGAGATTTTCACTCTGCAGCGGAGTGTGCGCTGATATGAAACTTCCTGGCAGATTAAAACTGTGTGCCCGACCGAGACTCGAACTCGGGACCTTTGCCTTTCGCGGGCAAGTGCTCTACCATCTGAGCTACCGAAGCACGACTCACGCCCGGTACTCACAGCTTTACTTCTGCCAGTACCTCGTCTCCTACCTTCCAAACTTTACAGAAGCTCTCCTGCGAAACTTGCAGAACTAGCACTCCTGAAAGAAAGGATATTGTGGAGACATGGCTTAGCCACAGCCTGGGGGATGTTTCCAGAATGAGATTTTCACTCTGCAGCGGGGTGTGCGCTGATATGAAACTTCCTGGCAGATTAAAACTGTGTGCCCGACCGAGACTCGAACTCGGGACCTTTGCCTTTCGCGGGCAAGTGCTCTACCATCTGAGCTACCGAAGCACGACTCACGCCCGGTACTCACAGCTTTACTTCTGCCAGTACCTCGTCTCCTACCTTCCAAACTTTACAGAAGCTCTCCTGCGAAGGCAAAGGTCCCGAGTTCGAGTCTCGGTCGGGCACACAGTTTTAATCTGCCAGGAAGTTTCACAGTATCATTATTTTTATACGTAATCCATGTTAATAGAAGTTGAGGAGTTATGCTCCACTCTGTCAATAAATGTGCGCAAATAAACAATTTTGTTCGTTAAGCTTTTCTCCACTGTTCATATTAGCATGACATCCTTCGCCCTGTGACTGCTACCCTCAGGAACCCTGCAAGACGATGTTACTAGCTAAGTTCAATTCCCCATGGGTCGATCTGAACTCCAGTAGTTAGATTTCCGCTTCTTTGTGTAGCTACTGAGTCTGTGTTTCAGTTGGTATTTCTGAGACTTCAGACTACTTTGCACTTAGGGGTGGGTAGAAAACGTGAAGCATTGTTTCGTCCAGTAGGTAGTTCGTGGCTACGAAAAGTCCTTTTTATAGGCCAAACGAGCTCCCACCAAAAAATCAGATGCAAGTACAGTATTTAGACTTATGGCGAAACAGTGGGAGTCTTTAATGGGACTAAAAATTTGCCTAAAGAGGAAATTGATCACAGTACGTCAATAAAAATAACATTTGCAATACCATCGATCATTCCACAAAGAGTAACAATTCTTGATGATAAATGGGATATAATAAAATGAAGCTGTCGTAACGACATCATCGACTATTATTAGTGACAAACAGCACGTGAAAAACTTCACTCCAGACTGAGGGGAAGAAACGAACAATAACGTGACGTCCATCAGCAGGCCACTAGAGACGGAGGACATTCTGCAATTAGACGAGGATTGGAAAGGTAATCGCCTGTGTCCTTGGAAAGGAACCAGTCTGGCACTATTCATAATCGAAACCATGGAAAATATGAATCTGGACAGTCTGAACACCGTTCCTTCCAAAACACCGTAATAAGTGTATAGCTTCGATCGAACTACGGGGCTGCAGGTAGCAAGGAGAAGTAGCTTTGCATATTCGCGTAACCTTTGCCATGTGTGGAGTTCAAGCACGATACATGCGGCCGCGTCGCCGGAGGCGGATAAGAGCAAAGTTTCCATAACGAAAGAAAACACGCCTCGGTAAATGTTTATCAAACCATGATATATTTTAAATGCAAATGTTTGGAGGTGAGGCGCAGGTCGTTTGCCACAGTGAATGAGGGACGCTACAAACCTTCACCTCATAATCTGAGCCACATGTTAATTTTTGTTTGGTCAGACATGAGTTGATATTATCTGACCCATCCTGCCACAAATGCCACGCTTTCGTAACGTAGGAAAAACTGGAAGCTCAACCAGCTTACCGGAAACATTCATATTGCTCTGATACATGCGGAGACAAAAGAGGTAGCTTGGAATTCATCCTTGGGGTCAATGACAAAGTCCATTCTACAAATACAGCGTGCAGTTGCATAAGGTTTACTTGATTATAATTATTGCGCCACAGCAGAAAGGATTTTCGATTTCGTTACAAATTTCAGCATGACGGTATCAAGGGCCTCTGTTTGTTTTTTTAAAAAAAACTGATTGACGTCTTCTATTCATCCATTGCAGAAGTCACTTTGGGTATATAATATAATCAACAAGCTCATGTATCCTGTACCTGGAGAGATCTGTTGCACCACTTACACATGCCACACTCTTCATTCTCAGCCACTTTTGAAATCTATCATGTCGTCATTCCAGTAGAAAAGAGTGCCTTAAATAGGAAATTTTAAGTAGATTTTCTTGGTTCGGCTTTACCGGAAAAGAGGAGTGACATCTGGCATTCCCCAAGGAAGTGTTACAAGCTCTGTGCTGTTCCTACCCATGATGCTATCATTTACAATTTCGTAAAGTGACCAGAAGACCAAATTGCAAAGTGATATAGACACGATATCTGTATGGTGTGAAAAGTGGCAATTGACTCTAAACGATAAAAGTGCGAGGTTATCACAATGAGTACCGTACTACTAAAAGAAATCCGTCAAATTTCGGATACACTGTAAATCACACCAATTTAAAGTCTTTCAGTTTAACTAAACACCTAGGGATTTCAATTAGGAACAACTTAAATTGCAACTGTCTCATAAAATATATTGTGGGGAAGGCGAACTGAAGACTCTGTTTTATTGGAAGAACGTTTAGAAGATGCAACAAATCTGCTACAGAGACTGCCCACATTACACTTCTCCATCCTCTTCTGGAGTAATGTTACGCTGTATGGGATCATTACCAGATAGCATTGACAGAGGACATCGAAAAAGTTCAAAGATGGATAGATTGTTGTGTGCTATTGCCAAAAAAGGGGAGAGAGAGTCACGGACTTCTTATATACACGAGTTGGGATGGCAAACAAAAAAAGAAAGGTGTTCCTCGTTGAGGCGAAGTCTCTTGACGAAATTTAAATCACCAACGTTTTCCTCCGGAAGTGAAAATATTTTTATACCTTCAACCGATATAGGGAAAACTGATCATCGTAATAAAATGAGGTAAATCAGAGCTCCCAAGGAAAGATTTAAGTCTCCGTTTTCCCACGTGCTGTTCGATAGTGTAATGGTACGGACATATTTTGAAAGTGGTTCGATGATCTTTCTGGCAAGCATGTCAGTGTGAATTGCTGATGGTCATGTAGATGTAGATGTAAACGTGTCTGTGGCATTGTCCCCAGCGGCCACAGGTTCCTTTTTCTGTCATGTTGACATCACTCCTTTTACGGTTCATTATTCTTCTGACTGGTTTGGTGCAGTCCGCCACGAATTCTTTTGTGCCAAACTCTTCATTTCACAGTATTATGGTCCCTACGTTCTCAGTTATTTGTTGGCTGTATTCCAATCTCTATCTTCCTTGCAGTTTTTACCGTATAGAGCAGGTTATTACCTAATGTCTTAATACATGTCCCACTCTCCCGTCCATTCTTGTTGGAGATTTTCTTATGATAATCCCTTCGCCGATTTTGCGGAGAAATTCCTCATTCCTTATCAGTATACGTAATTTTCAATGTCCTTCTATACCACCAAGTCTGAAACTCTTCGAACCTTTTCATTTCTGGTTTTCCCACAACTATACATTTCCAATAATCCATACGTATGTTCTGTGATATTTTTTCCTCTGAATAAGTCCTGTATTCGATGAGCATTTTAAATTAACAAACATGAATGTGAAGAGGCTATTTCGGGGTAGGGTATACAATAGATGCGAAACAGTTCTAACTGAATATTTCTTTTGCAGCTGTTGTGTAGCTATACATTGAATAAAATGCACTGTAATGACTAGAAAAGAGCTTTGGCGGACTATCATTACAAAGCATTTAATAACAGTCGTAATTGCTTTTTATAAATTTAAAATCTTTGCTTGACAAGGTTCATTGCCAATTGTGGTCTAACAGGGAGTGGATAATATACACAACATGAACAGTTACAAAGATAGACTAATGTAATATCGTAATATCGACATTTTGTTTAAATAGTTCATTTTACTATCATTCAAACTGCTTACGCTACCTGTGAAACGTGCGTAGGAAAAACGGTATTTTTAAATTTTACAGGTTCCTTCCACGATGCGAACTGCATTTCCTCTCGTCTGGAGACGTCAGTTGAATCAAAATAACTTAAAATACCGATATTTATAACAGTTGCTAAGTGTTATGAGTATTTTTTGAACAGCGATTTATCAATTACATTTAGTATAAACGCAGTTCATTGTGTTAAAGTAGCTGACTAACTTCCGGCCGCAGCACAAATATAACACACGTGCAATTCGAGCAAGTGCGTTTTGGCTATGATATCCAATAAATCGCTTAGTGACCCATATGCCTCGTGTAATGCACTGATGCGTCATGCGTAGACAGTCCTGCAGCTACAGACGACGTTTCTACCCAACGTGTTATACCATCATGGTGAACGAACCACATTAACATGTGTTATAAATTACTCAAACTATACAGCAAAGTCCTAGACAGCCCAGAAAGTTTTCAACACTATTATTCGTGTGTACGAACAATATTTGCATCATCTGGAATGAAGCATGAAAATTTAAACAAAGGTATGGAGACGTTAAAACAGCTGACACCATTTATATGTACAGTCAAAATCAGAATTATAAACTACGCAGTCTCAACAGTCAAAAACTTAAGTATATATTACGTCTTCTTCGTGGACCATAGTCGAAGACATGCATTAAGGAATCTCTGTTGTTTTCTTAACATCGCCGGCCGCGGTGGCCGTGCGGTTCTAGGCGCTGCAGTCCGGAACCGCGGGTCTGCTACGGTCGCAGGTTCGAATCCTGCCTCGGGCATGGATGTGTGTGGTGTCCTTAGGGTAGTTAGGTTTAAGTAGTTCTAAGTTCTAGGGGACTGATGACCTAAGATGTTAAGTCCCATAGTGCTCAGAGCCATTTTTTCTTAATATCACATACTGTTTTGCAAGGGTTCTTCATTTCTGCAGCACAAGAGTTCTTCATCACTTCTAAGCCTGTAATCAGATATCATAAAAACCCTACATCTTCAGTGTTCTGCCTTCAAAGAATTAAGACATGCTTTTCAGTATATCTGAACGATACACGTGGCAACACCACAGTCATTGTTGTCCTGCGATGTTCTGCGAGAGAACCATTTCTTATTTGGTTGTTATTTAGTACATTGTATCCTACCAACAATAATTCCGACTCAAATTACTAATATCAATAACTAATTTTTGCTTACTTCGTCAACTCGTGATATAAAATGCTCCGTTAAATTCAAGTGTAAAATGAGTCACAGTTTACTGCCTCGAATTTTTGTCGTCTAAGACACGGTGTACTGTTCACTTCGTACTTCTTTCCTGAATCTCTGCAACTAGTTTCGTAGAAGCAAAATCACGGTTAAGACAAGTACCTCACTTTATTTACACGAAGACTGCAGTCAAGGACTGCCCACTAACGTATAACTGCAAGGACTGACGAAAGAAATTCTATCTGGATAACTCTCTTTCTGCGATCTTCTAGCAATTTAAAAATAAAATAACTGCACCTATACATATTATAAAAATGGGTGTATGTGTGTGTTTCCGCATGTACGAGGGTTGGAACTTAAATAGTGGTAACTAATTATTCACAACCGATACAAAAGAGTTACATGTTTGCACCTTCAAAGTAGTCACCAGCTTTTTGTAGAACCCGTTGCCAGTGATGTGGAAGGCGAAGTATATCGTTAGCAGAAGCTGTTCTGTTGATGGTGCGAATGGAGCGGTCTGCTGTCTGTCGAATCTCTGGGACACTTCTGAGGCGAATGCCAGGAAGTGGTTCTTTCATCTTCGGAATCGAATCAAAGTCACAAGGACTTAAGTCTGGGGAGTATGGTGGATGGTGCAGTACTTCCCAGTCCCATCGACCGAACAGAGCAGCCACAGCTTGCGCTGTGTGCGCCCTCGCATTGTGATGCAAAATGATGGGTGGGTGTCCGCCCCCGGTACCTGAATAGTCAGGTGACGGATTGTCAATCCTCAGGGCCCGGGTTCGATTCCCGACTGAGTCGGGGAATTTTCTCCGCCCAGGGACTGGGTGCTGCGCTTTCCTCCTCATCATCCTATCATCCTCATCGACTGCAGATCGCCGAAGTGGCGTCAAATTGAAGGACCGGCACCCGGCGAACGGCCTGCACGACGGGAGGCCCTAGCCATACGATTAAATAAAATGGGTGGGTTGCGCAGAAAGTGTAGCCACTTCTTTCGCAAAGTTGGTCGCAGGTGATGCTCCAAAAACGAACAGTGGTACCGTGCATTGACGGTCTGCCGTGGAGGAACGTAATGCGTTAGGGTAAAGCCATCACAGTCGTACACGAGAATCACCATAACTTTCACCATCTGCGGCTCTGACGAACTTTCTACTTTCGCGGCGACCCATAATGACGCCATTCGTTGGATTGGCATTTCAGTTTTGGCTCGTACGATGTGGCCCGTGTCTCATCCAGTGTTAGGATAAGGCGTAAGAAATCCTCTCCTTCGCGCACATAGCGCTCCAAGTGCGTCTGAGCAGCGTCGTAAGGCATCCATTTCTGCATTTCCGTCAAGTCATGCGGAACCCATCGTGATGCAATTTTTCGCTTGCCCACGCGTTCCTTCAGGATGCGAAGCACAGTCGTATGAGCTAATCCGGTTTCGTGGGCAAGCTCACGAATCGTATGGCGTCGATCACTGTCCACTAACGCAGCAACAGCATGCACTACTTCTTCAGAGACGCTAGAATGACCCGCCCGGTGCATGTCTGGCACAGTTTGCCGACCTTCGTTGAAGGCTTTTACCCAACGTGCCTCTGTTCTTTACGGCAATGCCGATTCCTCGCACGCCTCTTGAATACCTTGATGACATTGTCGTGTTGTACGACCTCTGGCACATTCTGTCTTGATCCAGCTCCGTTGTTCCTGTATCGAAAAGATAGTGACACACCGCTACGTTAGACCGCTCGCTCACAAGTGACGTGTTTCCCTCTATTGTGCGCACGCCGGTGACGTGGGACGGGCGAGTTCATTTGCTCGGAGGTAAGGTAGGTATCTCAACGTGTGCTGTCACTGACAATAGTAGCTTCCATTGCATAGTGTCACCGCATCAGTGTTGCCACTATTTAAGTTCCAACCTACGTATGTTACAAACCTGCTCCTAAACTACTGGACCAATTTCAAAAAAACTTGGTACGTATATTCATTACTGATAGGCAACAATCGCTGTCGGGTTAAGAACCACCTACCTATCATGGTTCAGGAGACATGTCGTCATCAACAACGAGATGCATGGAAAACTGCGGAATCATGATTGACCTTTATATTTGTTACTTCTGTGCAAACAACTCAATTCGCAATAAATTTCGCAGACGGTAGCCAAATATGCCGTTAAATGCACCTAGAAAATTATATCGTGGTACCACACTTAGTTTTGCAGGTATGACATCATAAACACTGACAGTGAGAAGTGTGAAAAACTGCCTCGCTGTGCATGACGTTCACATTTATTACTTCTCTGCTACTAACTCTATTAGCAATACATTTTGCGAGACAGTATTCACATTTGCAGCTGAATGTAACTGTAACATCATTGTACGACACATAGGTCAAGAGATATTACGTCATAAACACTGAGATGCGTGAAAAAACTCCGCATGATGCAAGAAGTTTTAATATTTTATTCTTTACTACTAAGACACTGCTACAGTCAAGTCAGCTTATAGAAATTCATGATACTTGGCAACGCTTTTGACAGCTTTAAACTACGAAGCACAAACGGCTGTAGATGAAAAGAACGGCCTTCTATGGAGCTATGCTGAGGCGTTGCCTTAGAAATGTTTGCAAAATCGCATTGTCGACACGCGAGGCAGCTGTAATTACACATTTCTACATTATACATATTTCTTTTTGGCCGTTGTTTCGTAATTTCAAAAGTTTTTTCGCGGATACACGACAATGAAGTTCTTTCGTTATTGTACTAAAACCACAGTTTATTTTTTTTCTATTTCTAACAATATATTGGGAAAATTAATACCCAGGCAGTGTCAGTTTGTTAGCTAGTAGGTCAGTAGTTAAGGTACCCCCCGCCCAAAATATTTTGGAACTCTCCACTAACTTCAGCAAATTCAATACAAAGGCAGAAGCAGAACTGCCATTGCGTCCGCTCAGAACACATGCATCAGGCGAAGACAAAATACATCTGCCTTTGTATTTTTCATTTATTTTAAGTGAACTGATGACGAGACGACAGTAGAGACATAATTGCTCAAGAGTCCATCTAATCGACGGTAAAGAATACCTGACGATTCAAATACAGATGAAAACAGAGAAATAAATTGAAAAAAATATGTTATATCCATGGAAGGTTCGATATATCCCCCCCCCCCCTCCCCCAAAGGAAAGACCAAGAGCAACATGTGGGTGGTACCCTTCAAACACGCGCTGCTTTCTCCACAGAAAACAGTTAGCCAGCAGATACAGTAATATCCAAATTTTTCACTTTCTGCTATTATAATTATGGAATATTCCGTCGGTGCCTGGAGAAACATAGACGTATTAAAAACTTGAATACACAGTGCTGTGTTACGTGGCTTTATGCTTAATTACAGACTTACTGTTGTATCAGTTGATTTGTTTTCACGACGCTGTTTACGTCCTTCTTCGTTCCTGAGCGATGTATCACTTTTCGTTCTGACGCCGCAACTCTTCCTTTCCTATATCTTTACTACTTTTTATCTATATAAATGATGAACTATCGGTTTTGCCGTTTAACAACTTTTTAATAACTATGGAAGTATTACAGGCATCGGGTTCCACCTAATGTGTCACTCACCTGTACGTTTCACATGAACCTTTTCAAGACTCGATCGATCTGTTTACAAAGAGAAGGCAGAATATCTCTTCCTTTGACGTTGTCCAACAACGACCTAGGAAGCTCGACGCCCTCGCGGCCCAGGCTCTTCCATGGCTCGCGGTAGTTCGCAGCATTCGTTTTATTCCTTGCCCACTTGCCGCTACGTCGAACTTTCGTGGTGATCGTTGGGCAACGTCTGCCACGTTATCTGCAACATAAATAAACTTTCTTCCCACAGTATTTCTGAAAACCCAAAAACAAACATAAAGAACATAATAATAATAATAATAATAATAATAATAACTGTTCTTACAATTATTCGTATACGTCTTGGTCGATTTAATGAGGGGTGGGACAGGCCTAAGCCTTGTGACACCACAACAGCATTGCTGTTCCACAGATACATTTATTTAATAGCGCGTTATGAACCGGCTTTCGGGTTACTAGGCCATCGTCATATAACTTAATATCCGCAGCTCGTGGTCGTGCGGTAGCGTTCTCGCTTCCCACGCCCGGGTTCCCGGGTTCGATTCCCGGCGGGGTCAGGGATTTTCTCTGCCTCGTGATGACTGGGTGTTGTGTGCTGTCCTTAGGTTAGTTAGGTTTAAGTAGTTCTAAGTTATAGGGGACTGACGACCATAGATGTTAAGTCCCATAGTGCTCAGAGCCATTTATAACTTAGTACTGAACAGATAGTCCACATATCAGAGAGAGTTCATAGCTGTCCAAATACGAGATACGTGGTACCTTACCACTATACATCAATACAAAAACAAAAGCAGAATTTAATTCACAATGAAGCTCTGAACAAATAAATCTAAGAAAAATACAAGCCAAAACGTTGTGCATATGAGTAACGGCACAGACTAGCATGTTACATGGACGAACTGGTGAATGTGATGAACAGGCCGAGAAACAAAGCGGGAGCAGAGGAGAGAAAAGAGAATTTGGAATGGGGGTGCTGAACAGTTATAACTAGCATATTAACTGAAGACGAGAAAAATATTAACTGGCTGCTGCTAACATAGTAAGGATGAGTAATGAAAGCGTGTTTGGTCATTAAGGACTTAATCCAGTCTGAAACTGAGCTGTCCTCCAGCCATACTCAGAAAGCATTTAAACGTGTCCCGTGTATCACTCTCACACACACAGTACCGTCCCGACGAGTAGTTAAGTAACGTCAACAGCTGTAAAACTTGTGTGTCGCGACCAGCGCATCCGGACTGCAGCGACGAGCCTGTTTGTGCAGCTGTTGTGTGGACGTCAGCTGCCTAATGCCGCTGGGGACGTAATTCACGCCCCGTGTGGCTGGCCTCCCGAAAACAAATAAGAACTGGTGTCACTGCGAATGCCACACGTGTCACAGCTCACGCATTCTTCTCGAGAGCTGCGCACAGCTGTCCCACGCCCAGGCGAGTTTACGGTGATATACCGTGGCGTGGATCACTCTAACGTTAAAAGAAAAAGTTACAACCATAAATTCAAAGAGATTACCAAGACACCTCTGCAAAAACACGAAACTTGTTCCATATGTTAAAAGAAGTGGTTTCTTTGGTTATCAAATAATCACAGCCTGACTGCAATACTTTAATCAAAGTATCAGTTTAGTTTATAGAATACATGGGCAGCTCGTAGAGCACGCCGAAACAGTTTAAATGCACAACATTTGAAGCCATACTGTGTGCTGTAAATTACATACCAGTTACTTTAGAATGATCGATTTTGGTACGGGGTTTGGAGGTGGATGAAGTATTTTCTTGAATTACGTAATTCGTTAGGTTCCTGCACAAACACCATCAGAGTTAACAATGACAGCTGTCTGTAATGAAACAATACATCAGCATATTGCCAATATACATTAAGTGATAAATTATAATATTTTTCTAAATAACATGCAGTCATCCACGCCCTCAGCCTCCCCCCCCCCCCCGACACACACACACACACACACACACACACACACACACACACACACACACAGGCCGGCCGGTGTGGCCGTGCGGTTCTAGGCACTTCAGTCTGGAACCGCGTGACCGCTACGGTCGCAGGTTCGAATCCTGCCTCGGGCATGGATGTGTGTGTCGTCCATAGGTTAGTTAGGTTTAAGTAGTTCTGAGTTCTAGGGGACTGATGACCTCCGATGTTAACTCCCATAGTGCTCAGAGCCATTTGAACCACACACACACAGAAAGAGAGAGAGAGAGAGAGAGAGAGAGAGAGAGAGAGAGGGAGAGAGTGTAACTTTTGTAATACAACCTCCAACTTTACGTCAAATGACCCTGTGCTCATTAGCCTCAAACTTTTCTGTTCTTCCTCGTGTACTATATTTATGTATAGTTACATCACATATTTTCACGTTTTGAAGTATTCCAAATGTCTCTGAGGATGTCTTCCATGCTCAAATGTCTGTCTATAAATATTTCCAGTCCTCAGTCTTCGGCTCGGTTACCTCTAATACTTGCAACTGAAAAATTATTACTTCATTCACACACTATAATAGCAAGAAGTCAAATTGGTGTCCTTGAAAGAACCTGGATCCCCAAATTATCTAATGTAGTGCAGGTTCTTCTCCTGTGTTTATTTCTACATGCTTCAGATAGCTTGCGATGTGCTCATCGTATACACCTGCGTCTTTCGCTTCTTTTCATAATTCCCTTTCTTTCCTTCCCATTTAAACACACATACACACAAGTTCCTCTGTCTGACATATGCCTCTCTCTCTCTCTCTCTGTATATATATATATATATATATATATATATATATATATATATATATATATATATATATATATGTGTGTGTGTGTGTGTGTGTGTGTGTGTGTGTGTGTGTGTGTGTGTCGTTGGGAGGGGGGGGGGGGGGAAGTGAGGGCGTGGATGACTGCATGTTATTTAGAAAAAAAGGATAATTTAAAAATTTATCACTTAATGTATGAGGTAGAGTCAAATGACAACCTTAAATATTTTTTAAAATATTATTTATTGTGCAGAAGTGGTACAAAGGTGTATCACTTTTCAACATCATCTCCCCCAAGCTCAATGCAAGTCCTCCAGCGCTTACAAAGTGCATAAATTCCTTTACAAAAAAATTCTTTTGGTAGTCCGCGCAACCACTTATGCACGGCGTGGCGTACCTCTTCATCAGAACGGAACTTCTTTCCTCCCATTGCGTCTTTGAGTGGTCCAAACATATGTAAATCACGTGAGGCAAGGTCTGGTGAGTATGGTGGATGAGGAAGACACTCAAAATGCAGGTCTATGATTGTTGCAACTGTTGTACGGGCAGTGTGGGGCCTTGCACTGTCATGTTGCAAAAGGACACCTGCTGACAGCAATCCACGTCGCTTTGATTTGGTTGCAGGCCGCAGATGATTTTTTAGGAGATCTGTGTATGATGCACTGGTGACAGTGGTCTCTCTAGGCATGTAATGCTCCAAAATGACGGCTTTTTCGTCCCAAAAGACAGTCGGAATAACCTTCCGTGCTGATGGTTCTGTTCGAAACTTCTTTGGCTTTGGTGAAGAGGAATGGCGCCATTCTTTGCTCGCTCTCTTCATTTCCAGTTGGTGGAAGTGAATCCAGGTTTCGTTCAAATGGCTCTGAGCACGATGGAACTTGACATCTGAGGTCATCAGTCCCCTAGAACTTAGAACTACTTAAAACTATTTAACCTAAGGACATCACACACATCCATGCCCGCGGCAGGATTCGAACCTGCGACCGTACCGGTCGCTCGACTCCAGACTGTAGCGCCTAGAATCGCACGGCCACTCCAGGTTTCGTCCCCAATAACGATTCTTGCAAGGAAGCCATCACCTTCTCGTTCAAAGCGCAGAAGAAGTTCTTCAGGAGCATCTACACGTCGTTCTCTCATTTCGGGAGTCAGCTGCCGTGGCACCCATCTTGCAGACACTTTGTGAAACTGGAGCACATCATGCACAATGTGGTGTGCTGACCCATGACTAATCTGTAAACATGCTGCATTGTCATTCAGTATCACTCGGCGGTTGCCGACATGCATCACCGTACTGAACCTTCATTCGTCGATGAATTGCAATAGGTTTCACACTTTCACTACGAAAAAACCGAATAAAAGAACGCTGTTCTTCCCTGGTGCAAGTCGCAATTGGGGCGGCCATCTTTATACTGATACTGCGACGGTATGTGTGCATCTGCACCATTATGCTACCTACAGGCCATTCTGCATGCTGTTTGTAGCACGCTTACCAAATTCCAGGATAACGGCGTGAAATTTCGATTTGTTATTACAAATTTAAGGTTTTCATTTGACTAACCCTTGTATATTGGCAATAAGTAGCCTTGCCACAAACTTAAATACACTCCTGGAAATGGAAAAAAGAACACATTGACACCGGTGTGTCAGACCCACCATACTTGCTCCGGACACTGTGAGAGGGCTGTACAAGCAATGATCACATGCACGGCACAGCGGACACACCAGGAACTGCGGTGTTCGCCGTCGAATGGCGCTAGCTGCGCAGCATTTGTGCACCGCCGCCGCCAGTGTCAGCCAGTTTGCCGTGGCATACGGAGCTCCATCGCAGTCTTTAACACTGGTAGCATGCCGCGACAGCGTGGCCGTGAACTGTATGTGCAGTTGGCGGACTTTGAGCGAGGGCGTATAGTGGGCATGCGGGAGGCCGGGTGGACGTACCGCCGAATTGCTCAACACGTGGGGCGTGAGGTCTCCACAGTACATCGATGTTGTCGCCAGTGGTCGGCGGAAGGTGCACGTGCCCGTCGACCTGGGACCGGACCGCAGCGACGCACGGATGCACGCCAATACCGTAGGATCCTACGCAGTGCCGTAGGGGACCGCACCGCCACTTCTCAGCAAACTAGGGACACTGTTGCCCCTGGGGTATCGGCGAGGACCATTCGCAACCGTCTCCATGAAGCTGGGCTACGGTCCCGCACACCGTTAGGCCGTCTTCTGCTCGCGCCCCAACATCGTGCAGCCCGCCTCCAGTGGTGTCGCGACAGGCGTGAATGGAGGGACGATTGGAGACGTGTCGTCTTCAGCGATGAGAGTCGCTTCTGCCTTGGTGCCAATGATGGTCGTATGCGTGTTTGGTGCCGTGCAGGTGAGCGCCACAATCAGGACTGCATACGACCGAGGCACACAGGGCCAACACCCGGCATCATGGTGTGGGGAGCGATCTCCTACACTGGCCGTACACCACTGGTGATCGTCGAGGGGACACTGAATAGTGCACGGTACATCCAAACCGTCATCGAACCCATCGTTCTACCATTCCTAGACCGGCAAGGGAACTTGCTGTTCCAACAGGACAATGCACGTCCGCATGTATCCCGTGCCACCCAACGTGCTCTAGAAGGTGTAAGTCAACTACCCTGGCCAGCAAGATCTCCGGATCTGTCCCCCATTGAGCATGTTTGGGACTGGATGAAGCGTCGTCTCACGCGGTCTGCACGTCCAGCACGAACGCTGGTCCAACTGAGGCGCCAGGTGGAAATGGCACGGCAAGCCGTTCCACAGGACTACATCCAGCATCTCTACGATCGTCTCCATGGGAGAATAGCAGCCTGCATTGCTGCGAAAGGTGGATATACACTGTACTAGTGCCGACATTGTGCATGCTCTGTTGCCTGTGTCTATGTGCCTGTGGTTCTGTCAGTGTGATCATGTGATGTATCTGACCCCAGGAATGTGTCAATAAAGTTTCCCCTTCCTGGGACAATGAATTCACGGTGTTCTTATTTCAATTTCCAGGAGTGTATTTATGCTGTTGGTTCCGTAAGGTATTATTTCATTGTGAGGCTTACATGTACTATTGCGTTGGGCTTTTTGCCGAAAGGCGCAACGTAATCCTCATACAAATGTATGTTTGCTCGTTTCATAGTAACAGGTTACTTCGTTTAGTACGCAGACCTTCCACATCGTAAGCGGCATAACTTAACGGTATGCAGATTGTGTTGTGTGTTTGGCAAAAGTCCAACCCAACAGCACGAATATGTCTGAAGATGGAATTACAGTTCCAACCTGCTTGCTTTAATGCAGACGTTCATGTTGGGGCTAATATGGTTCTTCTAGTGGATTCCAGATTTAGGTTAAGAGAAGCTTGCCCCGCTTCACAGTGTCCTCAGTCGTATCTCCAACCCCTCTTGATTTCAGATCCTGGTTTCTGACGTAAGCACAACGCAATTTTTCACTCGTTTTTGTTCAGTATTGTTCTATTCTGTCGCTTTGAGTTCAGACGTAATTCTGTTCCTTGCATTATTCTTCGTACAACGACGCGTTACAGATACAAGGCATTTTGTTGTTTTAATGTTTCCAGCCATCTATGATTTTTTTTCCTTCTCGTAGTCCAACATTATACTCCGCACAAGAAGACAATTTGTTGAGCGAATGTCAGAGTTATTACTGCAGTCTATCGCGCTGCCAACATACACACACATAAATAGGCTACTTACAAGTGCTGTTATCGTCGTGTGCCCGCCTAGACTTGTAGTACTCAAGCGCACGTCTGAAAGTGCAGACACACTGACGATCCCAAGCTGTACGAAAGAATTCTAAATTAATTCGCTGTTCTTTCAGACATGCACGTACGTATTACAAGCCTAGGGGAGCACACGATGATAACATTATTCGTCTCGATTTCTCGTTGTCTCTTTCTTCCTTTTGCGGGAGTCCAAGTAATGTTGCCAGTGATGAATTCAGTGGTTTACGATGTGCGGATGTAGAAATGTGACATATGGAAGTCTGCATTGTTGCGGGGAGCGTGTACGGATAGCCGAAGCGATTGAGGCAACTGCTCGCGATATGCAGGAAGTCTAGATTCGTGTCTCTTGTCCGGCAGAAATTTTCATATGTTACTAACGGGTGATCAAAAAGTCAGTATAAAATTGAAAACTGAATACGTCACGGAATAATGTAGAGAGGTACAAACCGACACACTTGCTTGGAATGACATGGGGTTTTATTAGAACAAAAAAAAAAATACAAAAGTTCAAAAAATGTCCGTCAGATGGCGCTTCATCTGATCGGAATAGCAATAACTAGCATAACAAAGTAAGACAAAGCAAAGATGATGATCTTTACAGGAAATGCTCAATATGCCCGCCATCATTCCTCAACAATAGTTGTAGTCGAGGAATAATGTTGTGAACAGCACTGTAAAGCATGTCTGGAGTTATGGTGAGAGATTGGCGTCAGATGTTGTCTTTCAGCATCTCTACAGATGTCGGTCGATCACGATACACTTGCGACTTCAGGGAACCCCAAAGCCAATAATCGCACGGACTGAGGTTTGGGGACCTGGGAGGCCAAGCATGACGAAAGTGGCGGCTGAGCACGCGATCATCACCAAACGACGTGCGCAAGAGATCTTTCACGCGTCTAGCAATACTTTTTTTTTTGTTCTAATAAAACCCCATATCATTCCAAGTATATGTGTCAATTTTTACCTCTCTATCTACTTTATTCCGTGGTTTATTAAGTTTTCAAATTTATACTGACTTTTTGATTAGCCGGTATATGTAATACAGCCGATATCAAGGAGCCCGCATTCAGCGGATTAACTTATAATTATTTAGTACAGTTGTGAATCTTCAACAGTGTCTGTTTTTTTTTTTTTTTTTAAGACACGCGTATGAGCTGTATGCTTATGTTCCTTATGGGGCAAGTCCATTTGCGTAGTGGAACGACCCGACCGAGGGGTTAAGTGTCAGCACTAAAACCTTGTTACACCCATGCTTGGAGTTTTCTGAAGGTTCCGACAGTAAGTGCCATCAGCGTTTTCCGAGCGTCAAAGGAGAGCGCCTCGTACCGGGACACACTTTGTACAGCCCCGGCGCGTGACACATGGCCAGACAGGCGGAAGTGAGCAGCGAGGTATCAGATGAGAGAGCGCGGCAATTAGCCCGCCTGCACCCACGCCCGACCGCCCGGCTCCGCCGCACTCCCCGCCATAACTCAGCATCCCCTTTTTCTGGCCCGCGCCACCCACTGCCGCACACATCCCTCCTTGTCCAACACCCGAGACGTTTTGTTTGTGGCGCCACGACGACTTCATCCCGATCGCACTTCTTTTGTACGCCCTGTTACCCCTCCTCTCGCTGCTGATTAATAACGCCCTCAGACCGGTGTGCGGGGACGGTCCATCTCCCTTCCAGCCCGCTCCCGTGTAGTGTGTTAAGAGCAGAAGCGATCACCTCTCTCTTCTTTTTTTTTCCCCCGCCCAGTGCCGGCCTCCTTCACAAGTCCTGATTCATCTGGGCGGTGAAAAGGACAGTAGCGGGTGGATCGCCCCTTTTATTTGGCCGGAGCACCAAAATTTTCCCGCCGGTAGTGCTGCATCATTATCGGGACCGCGCTGATTATATATAGCTACAGATTAAGTACGCGGCTCCGACTTGAAACGCACCGTCATTCAGAGCAGAGTGAGTTTGGGGCGGGGCGCCGAGAAATTTCGATTGAGTCCGGGTAGAGGCGCTCCCAATTACCGGTAAAGCCTCTCCTCGATCGGCCAGCCTCGAGATAGGCCTGTGAAAGGCAACGCCGCCCTTCGCGGCCGCGCTAACGAGAGACACGTCTCCACGCCGCCACGCTGCTTCGACTAATGAGGCGGCATGCGTACGCCGCCGCTGCTGCTGCTCGCCCCAAAGAAAGTGTTCCCACAGTAACTCCCAGCAGCGGCAGTACGGTATGCGACGTCCACGTCCTTACAAGACAAGGAAATGCAATGGCGCGCCAAAACATTATGACGACTGCCCAAGCAATCGCCGAAAAGCTATTGTCCATCACTTGTGTGAAACTCAGTTTGCTCTTTTCTCACATGATGCACTGCGAACTATGGATAAAGGGCAACAGACAGAGTCCACATTTCGCATTTGCAGAAAGCGTTTGATACTGTGCCCCACTGCAGGCTGTTAATGAAGATACAAACATACAGAAAAGGTTCCCAGATATGTGAGTGGCTAGAAGACTCCTTAAGTAAAAGACCTCAGTAAGTTCTCCTCTATGGCGAGTGCTCACCAGAGACAAGGGTATATCGTCAGGGGTGCCACAGATGTGATAGAACGGATTTTCTTTTCTGTACACATAAAAGATCTGAGGACAAGGTGAACAGCGATCTGGGCTGTTTGCTGCAGTGTACGGGAAAGTGTCGAAGTTGAGTGACTGTAGAAGGATACAACACGAGTTAGAGACAAAATTTCTGGTACATGTGATGAATGGCAGCTACCTTTATACGTAGAAAAATTTAAGTTAATGCGGAGGAGTAGTAAAAACAAACCACTAATGTTCGGATACATCATTAGTAGTGCCCCGCTTGACACGGTCACGTCGTTTAAACATCTGGACGTAACGTTGTAAAGCGATATGAAATGGAACGAGCATGTGAGGGTTGTAACAGTTAAAGCGAATGGTCGACTTCGGTTTATTAGGAGATATTTAGAAAAGTGCAGTTCATCTGTAAAGGAGACCGCATATAGGACGCTAGTGCGGACTTATTCCTAAGTACTGCTCGAGTGCTTGTGATCCGCACCAAGTCGGCTTATGGAAGGACATCGAAGCAATTCAGAGGCGGACTGCTAATTTTGCTACCGGTAGTTTCGAACAAACGCAAGTATTACGGAGATGCTTCGAGAACTCAAATGAGAAACCCTGGAGAAAAGGCAATCTTCTTTTCGACGAACACTGTTGAGAAAATTTACAGACTGGCATTTGAAGCTGACTGCAGAACGATTCCACTGCCTCCAAAATAAATTTCGCGTAAAGATCACGAAGATAAGATACGAGAAATTAGGATTCAGATGGAGGAATACACATAGTCGTTTTCCTCTGCTCTATTTGTGATAGCAACAGTAAGGAAAGTGACTAGTAGTAGTATCCTCTTTGCTTTGCACCGTACAGAGGTTTGCGCAGTAAGTATGTAGTCGTAGATGTACATTGTGGTACAGAATACGGCTTGGCAACGTTCCGGGCATGACGCACGGTGAAGCCGTCCCTACACGGGACGAGGCAGCTAACATCGATGTGCACGCAGCCGGGATATCCGGCGTTACGAGAGACAGCGCCGTCAGCACACGGGACGAGCTGTTTAACGTGATTTTCCGCTTTCAGAGCTCTCCATTGGCAGTTGTCGGCCTTATTCGACTAGCAAACCACACAGTTTGTTCACAAATACGAACGCGCGTAAAACTCCTGCTTCAGATCTAGTAAAACGCACATTTCCTCTTTCGTCCATATGGTAGTCGTGTTGTTCGGTCTGTGGTATACATAAATAGAAACCTCAAAATTTGTGAACAAGTAACAGGACGAAAAGGAAACATACATGTCCATCAGTAAGGACAAATGGTTCAAATGGCTCTGAGCACTATGGGACTTAACATCTGTGGTAATCAGTCCCCTAGACTTAGAACTACTTATACCCAACTAACCGGAGGACATCACACACATCCATGCCGGAGGCAGAATTCGAACCTGGACCCTAGCAGCAGCGCGGTTCCAGACTGAAGAGCCTAGAACCGCTCGTCCACAACGACCGGCTCAGTAAGGACACCAGCTTATTAAAATTCACCAGATCGAAGAAACCCAGTCCTCACAGAGAGAGCTCGTATATTTACTTAACATCGAATATTACAGAAATTTCCAGAATGAGATTTTCACTTTGCAGCGGAGTGTGCGCTGATATGAAACTTCCTGGCAGATTAAAACTGTGTGCCGAGTTCGAGTCTCGGTCGGGCACAAAATTGTAATCTTCCAGGAAGTTTCATTACAGAATTTATTTCTATAATTTCGTAAGGAAGCCCGGTAGTCTATTAGAAAACGCCAAAGTGCACAAAATAGGATGCAGGAGAACACGAAACCTATACTGGTCTATCCTAAATACCGCATCGTTGCGAATCTACTAAATACCTTTGATAAAGCTCTGCAGTCAGCGACCTTGTCACCGAAATGTTATTAATTAGCATTTGAGTAAAACAATCCCAACAAGAATGACACTTTTTTCATGAATCTTCAATCTGCCGTTCTCTTAAAACGGCTAACTTACATAACACGCGAGTTGTAAAGCGAAAATAACAAAATGCGAAAATTGTTTAACCACCTTTATGACGTTTCGCATCGTTTTAACACAAGAAATCGTACCAAGAACAATTCTTTCTCGCGACATTCAATGTGCTGGTGCTTATGAGAAACAAATATTCAAACGATGTAAGGTATACTGTAACGCACAAAATATGGGTTTATACTGGACACGAGAAAAATGATATGGCGTATCGCTTTCTGTTTCTGACATAGAGGAGGGGGCGTTCTTACTTGCTATTGGTTCTACTCTATGCGGCACGTTGCCAAAATATCGCACAGCTTTTTTTGTGTTTCATGTGAGGAAATGGCTTCTCAATGTGAAATACCCGAAAGTGAAATCACTAAACGCGCAGCCACAATTACGCCTTGAGCGCCTCCTAATGGCGGTCGAATAATTTACCTTCTTACCGGTGACTGTCGCCGCCAGCATGCATCTACACCTCGTAAAAACATGTACTATTTGACGATGCCCATTGTATCGATTTTTTAAAGCATTTGGTATGTATTACTCAAGTACATTTCTTATCTGTATCGTATTTACTGAGAGCAATTCTCATTCTGTGAGTGAAGGCCGTTATGTACATCCCAATGATATTTTCTGTTCCACTGAAAAATATTTTGTGGCGTACAAAGAATTGTATATTTCACGGTTTTACCTTTTACCACATGGCACATCCGTGCCGAAACGCTCAATGAAAATAAGAAACAGTTAAGTATGGGCAAGACAGAAAAAAATTGTTTCTTTAAATTAAGAGAAGCAATTACCCGTGATGATAACATTTTCTCGAGTTTCCAGTCGCGTCAAGTGGCTTAAAATCCACGAACTTTCTGCCGAGTGTGCGCGGCTACTGGCAAGTGGTGGATCTCACGTGACTGTCGCTGCCGTCCTTACACTGGGGTGACAATCGCCATGGCATATCTCCTGTAATCACGTCGTGCCTCCTTTAGCAGATGAAATACAGGAACTCGACGTACCATGGAATCAACAAGTCGCTGGATGTCCCCTGCAGAAATATTCGGCCATGTTACCTCTATAGCCGCCCATAATTGCGGAAGTGTTGCCGCTGCAGAATTTTGTGCACCAACTGATCTCTCGTTATGTCCCATTAATGTTCGATGGAATTCATGTCGGGCATCTCTGTGCATATACCATTCGCTCGAACTGTTCAGAATGTTCTTCAAACCATTCAGGAACAATTGTGACCAGGTGACATGGGGCATTGCTATCCACAAAAATTCTATCGTTATTTGGAAACATGAAGTGCCTGAATGGCTGCAAATGGTCTCTAAGTAGCCGAACACCCAGAGGACCCAGTTCATTCCATGTAGACACTGCTCACGCCAATATGGACCAACCATCAGCTTGCACAGTGCTTTGTTGATCACGAGGGTCCATAGCTACGTGGGGTCTGCGCCACACTCGAGCCTTACCATCAGCTCTTACCAACTGAAATCGGGACTCATGTGACCAGGTCACGGTTTTCCTGTAATCTAGGGTCCCACCGATATGGTCACGAGCACAAGAGAGGCTCTACAGGCGATGTCATGCTCTTAGCAGGCGGTCGTCTGCTGCCATATCCCATTAACACCAAATTTCGCAGCACTGTCCTAAATTACACATTCGTCATACGTTCCACATTGGTTTCTGTAGTTATTTCACTCATAGTTGTTTGTCTGTTGGCACTGACAAATCTAAGTAAACGCCGCTGCCCTAGGTCACTAACTAAAGGCCGTCGGCCACTACACTGTCCGTGGTGAGAGATAATGCTGAATTTGGTGTTCTCGGCACACTCTTGACACTGTGGATCTCGGAATATTGAATACTGTAACGATTTCCGAAATTGTTAATTCCCGTCGTGTGACCGTAATCAAGTCGGAAACCTTTCCACATCAATCACCTGTGTACAAATGATAGTTTCGCCAATGCACTGCCCTTGTATGCCTTGTCTACGCGATACTATCTCCATCTTTATTTGTGTATATCGCTGTCATATACTTCTGTCCTCTCAGCGTGTGAAAGCCGTGCTGCCACCTGAGGTGCCTGGCACATTTTTGATGACAGCGGTCCGTAACTAAGCACATATTGGGACTCGGTCATCAGAAGGCTGCAACGGGCACGGCGGTATTGCTGATAAATCATTACCTTATATAGCTGTGTACTGGGGCCAGTGACGCCACAGGAGCAACATGGCTATATAAGGACGGCAGTAACGATCACGCAACAATCACGACATGACAATGGCAGACGAATGCTCGGCGGAAAGCTCATGTGTTGGTTCAAATGGCTCTGAGCACTATGGGACTTAACTTCTGAGGTCATCAGTCCCCTAGAACTTAGAACTACTTAAACCTAACTAACATAAGGACATCACACACATCCATGCCTGAGGCAGGATTCGAACCTGCGACCGTAGCGGTCACGCGGCTCCAGACTGTAGCGCCTAGAACCGCATGGCTACTCCGGCCGGCAAGCCTGGAGAGTGCTGAGTAAGGGGAAGTGAGGCCAGCGCACTAAGTTAAACTGCAATATACTGCGGGAGTAATAACAAAAAGCTACCACCGAGGGTAAGAAACGTCCTCCTGCCGGATATAAATAGTGGAGTGCAGGCAGCAACAGACAGAAGCCATTAGGAAGCAGTTCGGATCTGAGGATGGACGTGGTCTGTGTTCGAATATTCAATCTTCGTAGGTGACGATTCCGGAAGTCTGTTCCAGCTCTGAGGAGTCATCCGTTCGCCGCCAGATGTCAACTTCAGCTCTGGGGGTCGGCCCGAGTTCGGTCAGCACCATGGCTGACTAACTACAGCGAGAACTCCCAGCACGACCGGCCGCAGCGCGGTCTTAGTCACAGGCGCCGCTGGGGACTGACGCCCGGACTTCACGGCGACTCAGCTCCACAGCGCGTGGTCCGTCCATGACGGGACCTCGCGGGCATCGCGACTGACGGCTTCCCAGCCGCCGGTGCAGCAGGCGGCGGCAGCTGACCTCACGGCGACGCGGCTCTGTGCGCGCGCCCGTACTGGGGCGCCGGGCGGCGAAGAGTTCATCTCAACCAGGGGCATCCTGGCTTCTGCGGAGCACTGGTGGCCTGAGGCTACCGAGGGCGATCAGCGGCGCGTGTTGCGCGCATTGTCGGAGAATCTACACAGCAGCAGCCAGGCGGAGGGATCCGCAGGGCTGGGCAGCGACGACGAGGGAGAAATTGTAAACAAAGTTCAATAAATACGAGAAAACTCCACGCCGTCTCATTCTTTGGCGCAGCCACTGTGTCTGCTGCTAACAAGTGGTGCAGAAGTCGTAACACTGACTAACCTAAGGACATCACACACATCCATGCCCGAGGCTGGATTCGAACCTGCGACCGTCGCGGTCGCGCGGTTCCAGACTGTAGCGCCTAGAACCGCTAGGCCACCCCGGCCGGCTAAGCTCATGATTTTTAACCACATGACGTCCTGGAAGTTTGAGAAACTTTTATTGATGTGTATCATCGTGAAGCCATGCCTTTGTGTGCAAATAATTACATCACTGAAGATGCTGCAAACCATTACATGACAGCTGTTTGGTTAAGATACCAAATAAATGTAAGTTGTAAGAGACGAATAACAGCTATCATATCTACAGTGCCAAAATAAATGTTAAACATTGCCGAAATTTTTATACTGAACGTTGTGCTCCAGACGTATTATATGATATCAGTACACTGGTTTGTTTGTAATGTAATTCTATCGGTAACAGTCAATGTTTCTACCTTGAGATAACAGCATGGCTCGTCTGTGGCATCCGTGCCACTTGTAAACATTGCAATATTTGCGTGTGTGCCATTACGAGAGATGTGTTGCTTCAGAACGGTTAGGAAAACAACAACGTACAATTAAAAGTTCAGTTTAGTCACTGTAATAGAACAGGGAGGGTGACAAGTTAACGTCGCAGTGACGTTTCTGTGAGTAAAGCTGATGACTCCAGAATCTGAAACAAGTTTCTAGAAAAAGGATCAGTTGAGGGACGCCACAGAAGTGCCGTGGAAGGAAAACAACAGTTGTGAAGGACCGATATCTGTGTTTAACAGCAAGCAGAAACCCTCAGCACAATGCTACATGCATACGGCGGCAATAACAGTCAGCTGGAGAAGTGCAAGTGTCAACATAAACCATACGAAACAGGTCCACGAGCAGGGACTGGGTGCCAGAAGATCTCATAGGATCCCTACTCTAAATCGGGTTTGGAGGAGGGCTCGTGACGCATGGGCATGAAACCACCGTTTGTGGACTAGTCAGGAGTGGGTCACAACGCTCTTCTCTAAAGAGACTCGTAATGTTCTCCAACCTGACAATGTTGACATTGGTTAGTGTGTGCAGGCAACGAGGACGTTTACATCCTAGCTGTACTGCAGAGCGCCACCCTTATCAAGGTGCTCATTCATGTTTTGGGGTGGAAACTTACATGGCTCAGGACACTCCTTATGTCAATACATGGGAGGGTGATTGGTATGAAGTATCGGGTGAACATACTGGAGCGCGATTCACGCTGATGGACAACAGTGCGAGCGTTCCTAATGGATCATAGAAGCAGTCGGTTGCAGAGACTTCGTTCTTCTCGTATCCACTGCATTGAGAACGCATGGGCCTTGCTAGAACGTGTGGTTTCTGTTAAGGCGTAAAGTCAAGCCAGTCAGGAAAGACAAGAACCGACTGTAAGAAGACGTTAGTCAACAACACGCTGACCGACATATCTTCTAGGACGACAAAGCGACAGCAGCGGCCCCTAGGTGAAGAGGACATAAGCGCCGCGCCCGACTGGTGGCAGCCCACTTGGACAGCAGCGTCAACGTTAGGCACTTCGACGGCAGTTCAGGAAAGAATTTTGTCAGTTAGAGGTCAGCAGTCACTGCAAAGACTGGTCATTTCGTATGTCGCCCTTTGCTTGCGACACATCTATGTGATGGCCAAAACTAAGTATCTGTAAATGTCTTTTTGTAATAAAACTCATTCATACAAGTTGTTTGATCGTTTGTGTAGCGAACCGAGTATGTAGGATTCCTAGACACAACAGTTTGCAATCTTCCTGTCGCACCAGAGAGCTTACAGGACACCATAGAAGCCACTGTGGGGGAATTGTTCATACAGCACAGGCAATTTGGTAAGGAGTGTGCCTAACCACATTCAATAATGTCTCCAGTCAAGAGGATGGCCAGCTGGTTCATAAAAAATACGTTACCCAAAATGATAGTGAGATAAACTGCAGTGTTTTCAGTGGATTATTTCTTAATGTTTTGTTGTTTTTTGTGTTTATTAAGTGGAAATGTGTTAGTTTCTTTGTTTTTGTTTTCTTATGACTGCACCTGACAGAATAAAATCAGTTTTTTCTATTATGTCCATTATAGACAATAAATCTATATACAACACTGATTTTGGCTATGGCCGCCCGGGGTAGCCATGTGGTCTTGGGCGCCTTGCCTAGGTTCGCGCAGCTCGCCCCGTCGGAGGTTCGAGTCCTCCCTCGGGCATGGGTCCTAAGCGGAAGTTCGTTTAAGTTAGATTAAGTAGTGTGTAAGTTTATGGACCGATGACCACAGCAGTTTGGTCCCATAAAACTTATCACAAATTTCAAATTTCGATTTTAAGTACTGTGCAATATAAAAGCAGTGAACTATAATTGCGGAAGAATAGCTTAAACTGTTAACAATACGTCCGAGTGGTTCTAGGCGCTACAGTCTGGAACCGCGGGACCGCTACGGTCGCTGGTTCGAATCCTGCCTCGGGCATAGATGTGTGTGATGTCCTTAGGTTTGTCAGGTTTAAGTAGTTCTAAGTTCTAGGGGACTGATGACCTCAGGAGTTAAGTCCCATAGTGCTCAGAGCCATTTGAACCATTTCGTTAACAATATTACATTCTTCACCAAGTCCGTTATCTATTACTCGTGCATTTCAGAAAGTTTTCGTACATCAAACATTCATATAATTGCAGTGATGGTGATTTTAAGATACTGAGTACATGTAACATTTCGATTTCAGTGAGGCTGAGCAGAATCTGTTTCACAGGGAGAAATTTATATTCAGACATATCATAAGTTTATAATCTCGCAACGGTACATTTCATATATGACGATAATATTTCGCCTCTCTTTGTAGTATCACTTACGCCAGTAACGACTGCTATTCTTGTTCTTTTAATTGCTGTTGGCTGTATGGGCTGACAGCTAAGGGACGCAAGAAAATAGTAATGGTAATCCTGGACTGCTGAAACGAGAGATAATTACCTCCCTACAAAGTAATAGTAGAATTTCGGTTGATTGTATAACAATCGCAAACATAAGTCGTCCACAACGTTAACACTATTCATCACTGTGCTCTTCGCTGCCCCAGTAGGGCGCTTACTTTGCCGTGGGGCACAAGTCTAAATCCGTGTTGTTTTCATTATGGACAGCGTCTGTTCCCAAGGGTTTTGCTTCACTAGTCAACGAAGCCCCAAAGCAACCATCCCTATAAATGCTTACGTCAGAGTGGCTGGTCGTTAATTGACCAGGATTCGCAAAGCGTGTTCCGCTCAGCTGCTTCATTAAACCGAGGAACCCACGCGTCCATCACACTAAATTGGAAACAACACTCGTCCGTGGGTGCTGTGTTTGTGAACCGTGGGCAGCAACGCTGGCCATACATTCAGCATTAAACGGGTCACTCGTCCGGAACGATTTACCTGTTGCCCATGGGAGTGCATGTGGACGCACATTGCTTCGGCATCAAACGAGCATATCCCGTATGGCATAAAGCGTTCATTAACAGCGCACAGTAGTACGACTTCTTCCATGCTAAGTGAGTCTTAGGAACGATGCTGGAGGCTAAGAGATATAAACATCCTTTGACTGACTCCTTATCTCTCTCTCTCTCTCTCTCTCTCTCTCTCTCTCTCTCTCCGTGTGTGTGTGTGTGTGTGTGTGTGTGTGTGTGTGTGTGTGTGAGAGAGAGAGAGAGAGAGAGAGAGAGAGAGAGAGAGAGAGAGAGAGTTGGGGGGGGGGGGGGAGGGAGAGAGGGAGACAGAGAGTGCCAGGTAGACAAGGGGATAGACAGTTTAGATTCGTTTCATCCACCGACAACTGGTTTGTATACTTGAATGAATTCTTCACTAAGTTGTGGAGTGTGTGATATTTTGAAACTTGCTGGCAGATTAATATAAGACACAGAAGATCCAGCGAAGAGCAATAAGTTTCGTCACTAAGCGACCTAGTTGCTCGATCGTCACTAGGCGAACTAGTAGTTCGAGAGCTTTGGGTAGATGCTCAAGAAATGCTCAAGACGTTATGCATCACTGAGAGATTTAATGTTGAAATTTTGAAAGCGTACGTTTTAAAACAGCTCAAAACATATTCCTTTCCCTCACATGTGCCTCACGAAATGAGGTTATTGTGGTCTTCAGTCCATAGACTGGTTTGATGAGGCTCTCCATGCTACTTTATCCTGTGCAAGTCTTTTCATCTCCGAGTAACTACTGATACCTACATCCCTCTGAATCTGCATATAGTATTCATCCCTTGATCTCCCTCTACGACTTTCACCCCCTCCCCCCCCCCCCCCCCGCGGTACGCAACAGTACCAAATTAATGATCCCTTGATGCCTCAGAATGTGTCCTACCAACCGATCCCTTCTTTTAGTCAGGTTGTATCACAAATTACTCTTCTCCCCAATTCTATTCAGTACCTCCTCATTAGGTACGTGATCGACCCATCTAATGTTCAGCATTCTTCCGCAGCACACACATTTCAAAAGCTTCTATTCTCTTCGTCTATAAACTGTTTCGTCCATGTTTCACTTCCATAAACGATTACACTCCATAAAAATACTTTCAGAAAGGACTTCGTGACACTCGATTTTAACAAATTTCTGTTCTTCTGAAACGCTTTTCTTGGCATTGCCAGTCTGCTTTTTGCATCCTCCCTACTTCGACCACCATCCGTTATTTTGCTTCCCAAGTAGCAAAACTAATTTACTACTTTAAGTGTCCCATTTCCTAAACTAATTCCCTCAGTATCAACTGATTTAATTTGACTACATGCATTATCCTCATTTTGATTTTGTTGATATTCATCTCTTCCTCTTTTCAAGACATTGCCCATTCCGTTCAAGTGCTCTTCCAAGTCCTGTGCTGTCTCTGACAGAATTACAATGCCATCGCCAAACATCAAAGTTTTTATTTCTTCTCCTTGGACTTTAATTCATACTCCAAAATTTTCTTTTGTTTCCTTTATTGCTTGCTCAATATACAGATTTAATAAGGTCGGGGATACGCTGCAACACGGTCTCACTCCCTTGTCAACCACTGTTTCCCTTTCGTGTCCCTCGCCTTTTATAAGTGCCGTCTAGTTACTGTAGAAATTGTTAATAACCTTTCGCTCCCTGTATTTTACCTCTGCCATCTTTAGAATTTGGAAGAAAGTGTTCCAGTCAACACTGTCAAAATCGTTCTCTAAGTCTACAAATGTTATAAACGTAGGTTTGCCTTTCCTTAAACTGTCTTCTGTCAGAATAAATAATGTCCACCAGGAAATAGGTGAAATGAAACGGTAGTATGGCATTGACGGCCGTGAGTCCGCACCTGGAGAAGTTCGGCCGCCGAGCTGCAAATCTTTTTAATTGACGCCACACTGGGCGACATGAATGTTGATGATGATTAAATGATGATGATGAGCAGAAAACAACACCCAGTACCCGAGAGGAGAAAATCTCCGACCCGGCCGGAAATAGAACCCGGGCCCGTTGCATGGCAGTCAGACTAGCTGATCACTGTTTTTTTTTTTTATTTTTTAATGGTATTAGGGTCACAGTCAGCTACAAGCTAGAGGAGACAAGGACGGCAGGGGTCGAATCCCGAAGCCTGTCCACAATGCCTCTCCCCTCTCATTGCTGTGCTGCGTCCTCACACTGCTCATTTTTATTTAACTTATTTTCTTTGATTTGCACATATATAAAGTGGAAAAATAAATAATAACTAGTGAAAGACGTGCACTTCATTCGCCATTCAGTGCTCATATTTCATATTTCTAATCCCACCATTCTGGTACTCGGTTAAGTAATAATTCAGGTAATATTAATAATCTCTATGGGTTACCTGATTTATTTGACGATTTTTACAAATTGTCTCACACTGATCTGTGAGAGGAGCTTGGCGCCAGGAAATCTCTTTATTTATGGCGAGGGCAGCAGTCTTCCTAGCAGCCATGATGGCTTCCCGTTTCCCATCCTTTTTCCGATAGCCAGGGTAGCACGTGGTGTCGTTTTAAAGTTCAGTAGTGGCCAAAGTTTCTCCTGTTCTTAGTTCCCCGACCTACCTTACCATCCTCGTAACCGCTATTTCTGCTCGATTTTAACGTCGTAAGGTCGCCTCCCTGTGAGATTCCGGCCCTCTGATTGGCTAGTTCAGGTGCGCGCCCGTTTTTCGTGGGTAGGCGCCAACCGCCCTCCGCGGATGGATAGTGGACAAAGGGGCAGTAAGTCAGTTCTAGTGTGACCGTGCCGGAGACCGGAGGTGCTGCTTCCAGGAGATGAAGTTCGGTAAGCATGAGCGCCGACGTGCACTGTAGATTCGCGCTCTGGGGCCCAGAGGGAACCTTATAGGTCATTGTGAATAGTTTCGCGTTTTGCGGGTTTTATTCCTTTAGTACGGGAGGCTACCTAGCGATTCACGCACAGTAGCATCTTTCTTAGTCATTGCCTGATTCATGGTGGTGGTCGTTGCATGCCCGCAACCCCTTCTTTAACTAAATGGGACCCCATTTGATAATACGGCGATCGTTAGTAAAATTCCTTTTCTCCTGCTATCGTGGCTCGTTACGAACGTACGTTGGGACAGGCTGCTGAACTCGAATCTTTCTTCCCCCACACCCATTTGGTTGTATTATTGCTTAATTTTCAACTGTTTGATAAATGAATCCTTTAATCTTACTTTCTCTCTTTCATTACGTAAAATCACCCCTAGTGTCACAAAATAATGCAGAACTATAACGGTTGTTATAAGGTCGTGCAGGTCTCGCGCCATTAACGATAGTATAAAGATTCAATATCGCGCGCCTGGCACGACCATTGCACGCATGGAACCGATAATAGTAATGATCGTTTCACGGCTCAGTGTGAGTACGTGAACACTAAATCCACTTGATGTGGTGGAAGTAGTGGCCTCTGTTTTACCTTGCTGGTTTAGACAAAATATCAAAGATCACCCCCTACAGCAGGGAATAGTAACCCGTAAAATAAAAACGAGCCACCGCTTTTACTAGTCCACCCATCCGGAAACCTGGGAAAGCCGCAAGGTGATAAATGATGGGAGGTGGGCCGAGTACAAGCTTGTGTAGGCCCGTTATGTTTCGGGTGGGCGCCTGCCAAGCCGAGAACTCGCAAAATTAGTTGGGGCGTGGTAAAATCACTGTTAAGATAATTTGCAAAATACACGCGATAACTGGAACAACGCGCAACTTCCACATGTGCAGTCTGCAAGTACTGCCAAAAGTCGAGACGCGAGTGATGAGCATCTCCATATAAATAAACCAAGGTCCAAACTTTTATCCAGAGAACTGCCCGAGTTTTTGTGGCAGGAAAATATTCCACCGCTGGGTAAAGAGAGGCATGCGGCGGCACTCGTAGAAAACATGCGACCATTTGTCGCGCCAACAACCAGACCTCCACAACGGCTACACAACTGAATCGGTGATGATCATCGTCGACACTACGACAGAGGGCGCAGGGGAGAGTCTGCCAGTCCTATGGCAATGAGCTGCTGATTAGATGGATACTTCACCCAGGTCGCTGAACCGTGGATTTACTTTCAAAATCTTTTCTTAAGGAATTTACTTTATTTATTAGCGATTCATCAGAACATTAACACATTTAAACACAACATGTGAGCGTGGAAGTAGTTGCCAGTGGGTAACTGATGAAAACAAATTACACTCCTGGAAATTGAAATAAGAACACCGTGAATTCATTGTCCCAGGAAGGGGAAACTTTATTGACACATTCCTGGGGTCAGATACATCACGTGATCACACTGACAGAACCACAGGCACATAGACGCAGGCAACAGAGCATGCACAATGTCGGCACTAGTACAGTGTATATCCACCTTTCGCAGCAATGCAGGCTGCTATTCTCCCATGGAGACGACCGTAGAGATGCTGGATGTAGTCCTGTGGAACGGCTTGCCATGCCATTTCCACCTGGTGCCTCAGTTGGACCAGCGTTCGTGCTGGACGTGCAGACCGCGTGAGACGACGCTTCATCCAGTCCCAAACATGCTCAATGGGGGACAGATCCAGAGATCTTTCTGGCCAGGATAGTTGACTTACACCTTCTAGAGCACGTTGGGTGGCACGGGATACACGCGGACGTGCATTGTCCTGTTGGAACAGCAAGTTCCCTTGCCGGTCTAGGAATGGTAGAACGATGGGTTCGATGACGGTTTGGATGTACCGTGCACTATTCAGTGTCCCCTCGACGATCACCAGTGGTGTACGGCCAGTGTAGGAGATCGCTCCCCACACCATGATGCCGGGTGTTGGCCCTGTGTGCCTCGGTCGTATGCAGTCCTGATTGTGGCGCTCACCTGCACGGCGCCAAACACGCATACGACCATCATTGGCACCAAGGCAGAAGCGACTCTGATCGCTGAAGACGACACGTCTCCATTCGTCCCTCCATTCACGCCTGTCGCGACACCACTGGAGGCGGGCTGCACGATGTTGGGGCGTGAGCGGAAGACGGCCTAACGGTGTGCGGGACCGTAGCCCAGCTTCATGGAGACGGTTGCGAATAGTCCTCGCCGATACCCCAGGAGCAACAGTGTCCCTAATTTGCTGGGAAGTGGCGGTGCGGTCCCCTAAGGCACTGCGTAGGATCCTACGGTCTTGGCGTGCATCCGTGCGTCGCTGCGGTCCGGTCCCAGGTCGACGGGCACGTGCACCTTCCGCCGACCACTGGCGACAACATCGATGTACTGTGGAGACCTCACGCCCCACGTGTTGAGCAATTCGGCGGTACGTCCACCTGGCCTCCCGCATGCCCACTACACGCCCTCGCTCAAAGTCCGTCAACTGCACATACGGTTCACGTCCACGCTGTCGCGGCATGCTACCAGTGTTAAAGACTGCGATGGAGCTCCGTATGCCACGGCAAACTGGCTGACACTGACGGCGGCGGTGCACAAAAGCTGCGCAGCTAGCGCCATTCGACGGCCAACACCGCGGTTCCTGGTGTGTCCGCTGTGCCGTGCGTGTGATCATTGCACAGCCCTCTCACAGTGTCCGGAGCAAGTATGGTGGGTCTGACACACCGGTGTCAATGTGTTCTTTTTTCCATTTCCAGGAGTGTAAATTTTTTTCAGTAAATGGAAATTTGTCCCTAAAAGCCTTTTTTTTTTTTTTTTTTTTTAACAGATTTAAAATTATAATCAGAAAGCACCCTGTAAATATCGTGTTACAATTTATTCAGAGGCAGAAATAACATTTTTTTGACAGTATGAGCTTTCGGGCTGAGAACCTCGCCTCTCCCTTTTAACACGGCCGTAGTCACTACCGCTCACAACGACCTCTGAAAGACTACACTGGTGCAAATCTTCAGCACACCAGATTACTTTAAACTAAAAATTTTAACAACTGACACTGTAAGTAGGCTGTTTATGTTTTCTTATTGGCAACGTTACGTAGCGCTCTGTATGAAAATCACTGGCTGTGCTGCGTGCAGTCTGTGGCTAGTTTGCATTGTTGTCTGCCATTGTAGTGTTGGGCAGCTGGATGTGAACAGCACGTAGCGTTGCGCAGTTGGAGGTGACCCGCCAGCAGTGGTGGATGTGGGGAGAGAAATGGCGGAGTTTTGAAATTTATAAGACTGGATGTCATGAACTGCTATGTATATTATGACTTTTCAACACTATTAAGGTAAATCCATTGTTTGTTCTCTATCAAAATCTTTCATTTGCTAACTATGCCTATCAATAGTTAGTGCCTTCCGTTGTTTGAATCTTTTATTTAGCTGGCAGTAGTGGCGCTCGCTGAACTGCAGTAGTTCGAGTAACGAAGATTTTTGTGAGGTAAGTGATTTGTGAAAGGTATAGGTTAACGTTAGTCAGGGCCATTCTTTTGTAGGGATTTTTGAAAGTCAGATTGCGTTGCGCTAAAAATATTGTGTGTCACTTTAGTGAATGTTTGAGTACGTTCAGTTTTGCTCAGCTGTTTGAAAAGCAAATAATGTAAGAGGTTTATCAGCACAGAAATTCATAAATTTTTCTAAGGGGACGTTTCAACACAAACACATAAACTATGCACCCGTAAGAGGGATGGGAATGGTACAAAACACTCACATTAAAAATTATTTGCCACCGAAAGTGCAACTTGTTTTTAAAAGAACTCTTACAGTGGAAGGGTGGCAACTTTATATACTAAAATGACTATTTAAATAAAACCCATGAAATGCAGTCTTACATAAAATGTACAAACTTGCTCTACATAACACATATACCACCCCTCAAGATGATAGGCAAGATAAAAACATATTTCAGGAATTCGGCCTTTACACCTTAAGCAATAAATTCGTTAACACCGAATCCGACAAACATGATAGAGGCAGCTATTAACGTACGGCAGACCGACAGACAGACAGACACTAACTGCCTAACAAATGCGGGCGAGAGACAAACGAGCAAGTTGGGAACGAGAGACTGACCAAGAAAACAAGTAGAATTTAACAAGTAACTGAAACAACATATCACTAATTACTTAACTTCTAATAACAGCGATTTCTGGCGAAGACCTGGCGCAGCACTCCCAACGCTCTCCCGAACCGTCCTCTGCCAGCCGTTTCAACGGACGCAGGAAGGCGCGCCGATCTCCCGTCTCACGGCGTCGCAGTTCGCGCCGGCCAGACCGATGTCGTGGGTTGACTCCCTTTGCTCTCATGTCGGCCGCGAAGCCACTACCCCTCGCTACACGGCGCGGCGCTCGGGACTGACGTGGCGACCTCACATGCGCCGACGCTCAAGACGGACAAGTGATCTTGTGTCCCAGTGTGCGACCGACCAACCGATCGATCCAACCGTCAGAGACCATTGCCTGAACAAACTCGATCAGACTGGCGGCCTAACACATACTAGCACTCCGGACGACAGACAGACACTGACTGCCCCACACTGACCCGGCCGACCAACTGACCAGACTCGCCGAGACTGACAGACTGACCCCCCTGCCGAGCTCATAGCGCCCCTTAAATGCGCGTGAACGGGCATCTTTTCCCCTTTCCCACCAGAGGGAGACACCAAAGCTGCGATTGCCATAGCGGCGCCACCGCCAGAAACGGAGGGCGACTGCTTCACACAAGGCGCTGCAGCGCGCTCTTCAAAATAGCAATTTTTACCACGGCTCAGTCGCATCATACCAAGTCTGTCCGATACGCGTCGGAAAGGAACTGTGATGAATGTGCCGCCAAATCACAGTCCACCGCAACAACGGGAACTTGCGTTCTACGACGTGACAGGCAATGCTATGCGGGAAGAGGAAATAAAAAATCCTTTGCCCTGGGCGTCGCATTCGAGGGAGGTCGGCGCGGAGCATAACTGTCACAATGAACGCCACAATGTGTGCAAAAGCGGACATGACGTTTCCGACCGGTACCGGCTGGGAGAGGGACACTGGCTGAAGGACAGCAAGTAAATGGTGCATAATGGAAGCCTCGACATTGCGCCATTGTTTATACTTAGTGGCCATGTAAAGCGCCGCAGCACGATAGCGTACGTTGTTACGACCGAGCCCTCCTTCAAGCGCTGCGCGAGTGTGTTACAGCGTACGTTGAAGATGGACCCAGCCGTCAGAAAATATCTGAATGCCGCGTAAGTATAACGTCCTATAGTAATAGGCATCGGAAGAACCTGCGCAATTACAAACCATTCTGGATGCAACATAGGCATTCAGGTAGGCAACAGGCTGCAAAGGATCGAGGCGTCCGAGGGAGTTGTATTTGATCATCATACGGGCAATTCTCAAAAACCTGACGTAAGTTTACTCCCGCTGTATGGTGCGTCGACGACGTAGAGGTGATCCGATGATAGCGGAGACGTTGGATATAAGGGCAGGAGCGACAGACCTTCCTGTGGTAGCCTGCGACCGATAGACAGCGTCGTAGACTTCCGCACACTCATTACACTTCCAGCCACTCTCCCAAGAGCCGAAATAGTGTTGAGGATCTATACGACCTCCTCCATAGAACGAACCAACAGCAGGAGATCAGCTGAATAAGCGCGACATCGGAAGGTGTAACCGCTTAATTCAGACAACTGCGCCGTCAGTAGGCCTCTGAACGGCTCCAGCGCCAGTGCATAAAGGTACGTGGATAGAGGGCAGCCTTTGCGGACCGTTCAGTCGGTATCGGACCCGCCACACGCCCATTGACCTGGACCAACGAACGCGCGCTGCTGGGGAGCCGCCCAAGGACCGGGCAGGGAAGACCATCGGTTCTAAAACAGAATATACAAATACATGGCGCACACTATCAAAGGCGTTGTCAAAATCTAAGGCTACGATCGCCGCACGAAGTCTGCACGTCTCTGCCAGCGCAATCATGTCTCGACAGTCTCCAGTGGCTGTCTGGACCTTTACTGCGCCACCTGGCGTGGTTTGCTCGTTGAAGAGGACACGTGGTGAAGTTAGCAGAGTAGGTAAATGGAAATGACTGAACTGAGTCCGAGAGGGAGCGTTGTTGGGTCTTGTCCGGCTAGCTCAGACGGCGAGAGCCTCGCTCGCGTTACCCAATGGTCTGCTTTCCAATCCTGCTACAGCACACGTTCGTAATCCATCGGAAAATTTCGGTAATGATTTCTGCTTGCTAATTGGTTTTGTTTCACAATGACCCATGGAGTTTCCTTCTTATTGAATTGAATAATAAAGGACTCTTCGTATGCTGCTTCGGTGTGATTATTCTGTAGATCTTCGCGTCGAGTAGGGTACCGATCCGTATCATGCAAATGTAGAAGTTACACTTTCACAGAAGGAGCCACCGTCAGAGGCTCTGAAATAAACTGTATGAAATGTCCTACCAGTCTTCAAGACGAAGACTTGTGGTTGGTTCTTCCTTACGGCAATCAGTAGTTCAGTAGAGGTTAGTGCAATCCACAAGTAGACTGTGGTGTCTAGAAGTGAGTCATGGCAGTCGTTATCATTTAGGAAGCTAGGTGGTGGCTGTTGATTTTTAGCAACTTTTCCATAAGTACTTCTTTGATTTAAATTAATTCTCATGTTTTGACTAATTCGTTTGATTCAGTATAGAGAACTGTGATTGCTCTATTTTAGTAATAGCATCGACTAAAGCCAGTAATTAAATTTAAACTAACAATAATTTACAGTTAAAGAAAGACAAATTCAGATACAACAACATCATAAAAACCAGAAAACAGGTTATGGGAACTGTATCGGAAAAGTCGTAGAAGGATATTTCAGACAGTAAAAGTTCTCCTCTCATAAATCACTTGTTTATTGTGACCTCATAATGATCGTAGAGTCTTCGCTAACCATCCAGTTTTTCAATTACCGCATTCCTATACTACTCTATGCTATCTTTACGTATGACAATCTGTCTTCTGACAATTAGGTTTAACAACTGTTACGTAGTAATTGTAAATGTACAGCTAGTAGTAATCCATTCAAGTACTACTCCTGACCTTGCAGATACAGAGGTTTTTAAATTCTACTTTGAGGATTCAGGTTTGTTTCTTAGAGTTCCCCCAGACGTAGTGGTATCGGTCCTTGATCTGTCACCTTCACTGGTGTTACAACCACAGCTTTTCCTTTGTCAGTGCTACTTACCTTGTCATTGAACACGTAGACGTATACTGCTTCCAGATTTTCTGTACTAATATTTGTGCTCTTAGGACTGCAAACAATTCAAAGTTACACCGTTTCTCGTCTATTACTGTACTAAACAACATGCTTTTATATTTTCTGTGACATGTGAGTCATATAAAGTACACTGAATGATTCTGTGTTCAGGAGAGTCCAGTGTCCACATTCACAATATCGTGCTGTCAGCTTTTTCTTATACGTTAATGTAACCAACAATGGATTCGTTGCCTTAAGAGCTGAACCGTGCCCGAATTGTTATAACTCATTCTTAAGCTCTTCCGTTCACGTCCGGTAACACAGAAAAGATCATTTGGATCTTGTCAGTGGTGAACGCCGTCGTCCAGAATCCGAGGTCAGTGTCCCACTCAATCTATAGATTGACTCTTGCATAGAAGATAACAGCAACCAGCCATTTCTACGATGCCATTTATTTATTTAAACAGCGCCGTTACCGGTTTCGAACCGACAGGTTCATCTTCAGACGTCTACGTTTTTTTCACGTTTTACATTAGCTTTCGCGTTTTGTTTCCCTAACTGATGAACAACCAGACCAAGATGTGAGACAATGTCTTTTTAACTGTAATTGTGCCTCACAACGATTTTAAGTGATGTAAACAAATTATTAAAGGGAAGATGTTTCGGTTACTTACGATGATAAGTCCGCTCCATTATGTTGCACTGCAGACTACTTATAATCTTACAGCAGCGAAAAGTGTGTGATATACTTTTTTATGTATATGTATGCACTTAATGTAAAGCACCATTCACACACTAAAAAGTTTCATCGCATGGAAGAATGTATACAAAGATGGCGATATTACAACTATAACAATGTCAAAAACTTCCACTTTCAGACGTATTTCGTTATGTACATGTATGTGACAGTAAATTTACAAGCTGATAATGTTATTATGTACATGTATGTGACAGTAAATTTACAAGCTGATAATGTTATTATGTACATGTATGTGACAGTAAATTTACAAGCTGATAATGTTACATTACTTACTATTTACTTTGAAAGAAAATGGCTCAAATGGCTCTGAGCACTATGGGACTTAACATCTGAGGTCATCAGTCCCCTAGAACTTAGAACTACTTAAATCTAATTAACCTAAGGACATCACACACATCCATGCCCGAGGCAGGATTCGAACCTGCGACAGAGGCCACATCGTCCGGCACTTTGAAAGAGAACTGATTGAAATTAAGACAAACAAATAAAGCAGTCAGTTACAAAGTGTTACTGCGGTGATATTACCTGTATTTTGTAGACAGCCACGGCCTCAAAATGTCAGTTTTTGACGAAATAGCATTTTGTTCAAGCGCCACAACGCTTGTTAGCGTCCGCGAGAGTTTAACGTGCTGTGTGTGCGTGAGCGTGTGTGCGTGAGCACGTGTATCTCACTCTAAGTTGGAAGCGACGGGCAGGATGAACTCCACACGAGCAAATTGCCGTCACGTATGGAACTGCGGACACTAATTGAAATTTCACTTGCCGCCTGTGAGGTGGAGCCGTCACGCGTCACCAGGTCAAATTTACGGAGCGGCGCCGGGGTGTGGGACGCTAGTAGCGGGGCGAGTCGTCGGAACCTAGGAGCGTCGCTCGTCTTCGCGCGCTAGCCGAGACGGATTTATAGGGCCGCACGCACTCCTGTATGTGCCTGCAGAATTTCATTTATGAAGTGTCTCCTTTCCGCAGTAGTTGAAATTAATTAATATTTCTCGCAGACGTGCCTGCTGCGAATTCCTTACGTCCTTAATTAAAGCGGTAGTGTAGGGCGGGCGGGCGAGGTGGCGGCGGCTCGCGCGGCCTTAAATCATTACTTAAAAGGCCATTAATCTGTAGCGGCGCGCCCGCTGAGTGCAGGACGCCACGCCGGGCCCGGCTCGCCTCGGCCTGGCTTTAATAACGGCCCGGCGTGGCGCGGCGCTGTGCGGTGTAGCAGCCACCGACCGGCCGGCTGATCGTTAGCCCGGCCGCATCGTTAGCGCCGCTACTGCTACTGGACCTGGACCACGGTAAACTCGCCAGCCGCAGCGCTCTCTCCAGACCCCGCTCCGCGACACTTGCTCCACCGTACGCGGCTCCAAAAGTGAACACCTGCAGAACGATGGACAATGTAACAGGCTACTGTCAATAATACTGACGATTACACTGAAGCGCCATAGAAACTGGTATGCGCAAGCGAATTCAAATACACGGATATCTAAACAGCCAGAATACGGGTCTGCGGTCGGCAAAGCCTACTATGACACAAAAAGTGTCACGCAGTTGTTAGATCGGTGACTGCTGCTGCAATGTGCAGGTTATCAAGATTTACGTGAGTTTCAACGTGGTGCTATAGTCGGCTCGAGAGCGATAGGATGGTTCAAATGGTTTAAATGGCTCTAAGCACTATGGGTCATCAGTCCCCTGGACTTAGAACTACACTACCTGCCATTAAAATTGCTACACCACGAAGATGACGTGCTACACAAGCGAAATTTAACCGACGGTAAAAAGATGTGATATGCAAATGATTAGCCTTTCAGAACATTCTCCCAAGGTTGGCGCCGGTGGCGACACCTACAACGTGCTGACATGAGGAAAGTTTCCAACCGATTACTCATACACAAACAGCAGTTGACCTGCGTTGCCTGGTGAAACGTTGTTGTGATGCCTCGTGTAAGGAGGAGAAATGTGTACCATCACGTTTCCGACTTTGATAAAGGTCGGATTGTATCCTATCGCGATTCCGGTTTATCGTATCGCGACATTGCTGCTCGCGTTGGTCGAGATCCAATGACTGTTAGCAGAATATGGAATCGGTGGGTTCAGGAGGGTAATACGGAACGCCGTGCTGGATCCCAACGGCCTCGTATCACTAGCAGTCGAGATGACACGCATCTTATCCGTATGGCTGTAACGGATCGTGCAGCCACGTCTCGATCCCTGAGTCAACAGATGGGGACGTTTGCAAGACAACAAGCATCTGCGCGAACAGTCGGCGACGTTTACAGCAACATGGACTTCCAGCTTGGAGACCATGGCTGCGGTTACCCTTGACGCTCCATCACAGACAAGAGCGCCTACGATGGTGTACTCAACGACGAACCTGGTTGCACGAATGGAAAAACGCCATTTTTTTTCGGATGAATCCAGGTTCTCTTTACAGCATCATGATGGTCGCATCAGTGTTGGGCGACATCGCGGTGAACGCACATTAGAAGCCATACTGGCGTATCACCCGGCGTGATGGTATGGGGTGCCATTGGTTACAGGTAGCGGTCACCTCTTGTTCGCATTGACGGCACTTTGAACAGTGGACGTTACATTTCAGATGTGTTACGACCCGTGGCTCTATCCTTCATTCGATCCCTACGAAACCTTACGTTTCAGCAGGATAATGCACGACCGCATCTTGCAGCTTCTGTACGGGCCTTTCTGGATGCAGAAAATGTTGGACTGCTGCCTTGGCCAGCACATTCTACAGATCTCTCACCAATTGAAAACGTCTGGTCAATGGTGGCCGAGCAACTGGCTCGTCGCAATACGCCAATCACTACTCTTAATGAACTGTGGTATCGTGTTGAAGCTGTACGGGCAGCTGTACCTGTACACGCCATCCAAGCTCTGTTTGACTCGATGCCCAGGCGTATCAAGGCCGTTATTACGGCCAGAGGTTGTTGTTCTGGGTACTGATTTCTCAGGATCGATGCACCCAAATTGCGAGAAAATGTAATCACATGTCAGTTCAAGTATAATATATTTGTCCAACGAATACCCGTTTATCAATTGTATTTCTTCTGGATGTATCAATTTTAATGGCCAGTAGTGACCCTAACTAACATAAGAACATCACACACATCCATGTCCGAGGCAGGATTCGAACCTGCGATCGCGGCAGCAGCACGGTTCCGTTTTGAAGCGCCTAGAACCGCTCGGTCACAACGGCCGGCACGAACAATTGGACACAGCATCCCCGAGATAGCGATGAAGTGGGCATTTTCCCGTGCGACCATTTCACGAGTGTTCCGTGAATATCAGGAATCGTGTAAAACATGAAAACTCCGACATCGCTGCGGCCGGAAAAAGATCCTCCAACAACGGGACCGACAAAGAGTGAAGAGATTCGTTCAATGTGACAGAAGTGCAACACTTCGCAAATTGCTGCATATTTTAATGCTGATCCATCAACAAGCGTCAGCGTGCGAACCATTCAACGAAACATCATCGATATGGGCTTCCGGCGCCAAAGGCCCACTCGTGTACCTTTGATTACTGTACTACACAAAGCCTTACGCCTCGCCCGGGCCATCAGCTTCGACGTTCAACTGTTGATGACTGGAAGTATGTTGCCTGGTCGGACGAGTCTCGTTTCAAATGGTATCGAGCGGATGGACGTGTACGGGTGTGGAGACAACCTCATGAATGCATGGACCCTGCATGTCAACAAGGGTCTGCTCAAGCTGGTGGAGGCTCTGTGGTGCTGTGAGGCGTGTGCTATTGGATTGATATGGGACCCCTGATACGTCTAGATAAGAGCCCGACAAGCGACCCGTAAGTAAGTATGGTGTCTTATCACCTGAATCCGTTTATGTCCATTGTGCATTTCGACGGACTTGGGCAATTCCAGCAGGACAATGCTACAACCCACACTTCCAGAATTGCTACGGAGCGTCTTCAGGAACACTCTTCTGAGTTTAAACACCTCCGCTGCCTACCAATCACCCTGTATATGAACGTTAATGAGGATACTGCGATGCCATGGAGCGTGCTGTTCAGAAGAGATCTCCACTCCCGCATACTCTTACCGATCTATGGGCAGCCCTGCAGGATTCATGGTGTCAGTTTCTTCCAGCAACATTTCAGACATTAGTCGAGTCCATGCCACATCGTGTTGCGGCACTTTTGCGTCATCGCGTGAGCCCTACAGTGTGAGCCCTACACGATATTAGACAGGTATATCAGGTTCTTTGGCTCTTCAGTGTATATAAAGTACAGATAAATTGAGTTCATTCGTAATCAGGGAAGTCTGGCAAGGGGAGGTCACGACGTTGGGATCAAAGATTTACCTGAAACTTCGTGCACCTTTAGCGGGCATTAAAATAAATAATGTGTAAGCAGTAAGGGGCCTGTTCGGTGACAGGGTTAGCTTCCCTCAAAAAAAAAAAAAAAAAAAAAAAAGAAAAGAAAAGGCCGGCCGGAGTGGTCGTGCGGTTCTAGGCGCTACAGTCTGGAACCGAGCGACCGCTACGGTCGCAGGTTCGAATCCTGCCTCCGGCATGGATGTGTGTGATGTCATTAGGTTAGTTAGGTTTAATTAGTTCTAAGTTCTAGGCGACTGATGACCTCAGAAGTTCAGTCGCATAGTGCTCAGAGCCATTTGAACCATTTTTTGAAAAGAAAAGAAAAGAAAAAAACCGCTGAGTGAGTACTTCACCGTGTGTCATGGGACGTCCGCTGCGAACAAATGCAATGCACAATGGCGAACAGAATAAGATAAAAAAAGTAGTTACTGTTACAGGTTCGTAAGCAGAACGTGTATGAAGTGATGCTTCGATTCCCTCTGAAACTTAACTTTTTATCTATATTCCTTCATCACTGGTCGTAGTATTTAATTTATGTGACATTTGAGAGTTAATATAAGTGAAAGAAATCATTTGTGTTTGCATGATGATCTACTGTATTTCATGTTTTTTAACTGCTATCTATTTATAATTAAATTTAATTTTTAGAACAAACATATTTATAACTGTCGACAGATAAATGGAGAAACGCATAGTTTTCCGTAAAATGTATTCCTGTCGCGATTTGTGAAATCCCTTACACAGGCAATCTGGAAAGGCACTCGGAACAAGTTTTCACCTCGACGCTTCGAGCTGCAGACACGGGGTCAGGCCACATTTGGAATTTAACCTGCGTGGCGGTGAGACGTCGCTAATGTAACAAGAACGAACATTATTGGTGCAAATTTTTTGAATATAACAGAATTTACACTTGTACTACAAAAGTTAAGGTTTGAACAGGAGTCGAACCGTCGCCTCGTACATGTTCATCTTACGAAGTTCGAAAGCTAACCTAAGCACAGATACAAAATAGGCGCGTAAAGCTTCTCTTACGATTTTCTCCGGATTGCCAGTGTAGTGTACCTTACTATTTGCACAGTATGTTGTTTTAATGGACTACTAAAGATGTATAAAGCTTAAAGTAAATCCATGTTCCCAGCGTTGTGGCCTCCCCTTTGTAAGATGAATTCGATAAGACAATATTGTTCATGTGAATAGAATAACCTTAAACAACACTTGAATGAATTACAAATAAAAGAACATAAGGTGATTTTATAAACAGAATAGATATTCTAAGTTTAAGATTGTAATAGATAGAAAAGTTCTTTAAATATTTACAAATAACTGGTTATAGGTACAGTTGAATGAATTACAAATAAAAGAACATAAGGTGATTTTATAAACAGGATAGATATTCTACGTTTAAGATTGTGATAGAAAAGTTCTTTAAATATTTACAAACAACTGGTTGTAGGTGGCTATGTGAAGTTTCTACTTTCTATCCAGTAAACTGCACTCTCAGAGACCTCATGTATGCTGGAGAGAGTTTCAGCAAATTTCCATAGAGGACATTTTGTGAATATGTGATGCATTATTTGTCGCTGGTGTCCGCAGCCACACCTGGCACTGTCAGCGATTCCTCACTTGTGGGTCATGTCCTGACACCTTCCGTATGCTGTTCAGCTTGGCCCATAATCTTCTAGGTACACTATGTGATCAAAAGTGTCCGGACACCCCCAAAAAACATACGTTTTTTCATATTAGGTGCATTGTGCTGTCATCTACTGCCAAGTACTTCATATCAGCGACCTCAGTGATCATTAGAAATCGTGAGATAGCGGAATGGGGCGCTACGCGGAACTCACGGACTTCGAACGTGGTCATGTGACTGGGTGTCACTTGTGTCATGCTGGCCTAAGTGGCCGAGCGGTTCTAGGCGCTACAGTCTGGAACCGCGCGATCGCTACGGTCGCAGGTTCGAATCCTGCCTCGGGCATGGATCTGTGTGATGTCCTTAGGTTAGTTAGGTTTAAGTAGTTCTAAGTTCTAGGGGACTGATGACCTCAGAAGTTAAGTCCTATAGTGCTCAGAGCCATTTGAACTTGTGGCACACGTCTGTACGCGTGATTTCCACACTCCTAAACATCCTTAGGTCCAGTGTTTCCGATGTGATGGTGAAGTGGAAACGTGAAGGGACACGTACAGCACAAAAGCGTACAGGCCGACCTCGTCTGTTGACTGACAGAGACAGCTGACAGTTGAAGAGGCTCGTAATGTGTAATAGGCAGATATCTATCCAGACCATCACACAAGAATTCCAAGCTGCATCAGGATCCACTGCAAGCACTATGACAGTTAGGCAGGAGGTGAGAAAACTTGGATTTCCTGGTCGAGCGTCTTCTCATAAGCCACACATCACGCCGGTAAATGCCAAACGACGCCTCGCTTGGTGTAAGGACCGTAAACATTGGACGATTGAACAGTGGAAAATGTTGTGTGGAGTGACGAATCACGGTACGCAATGTGGTGATCCGATGGCAGGATGTGGGTATGGCGAATGCCGGGTGACCGACATCTGCCAGCGTGTGTAGTGCCAACAGCAAAATTTGGAGGCGGTGGTGTTATGGTGTAGTCGTATTTTTCGTGGAGCGGGCTTACACCACTTCTTGTTTTGCGTGGCAGTATCATAGCACAGGCCTACATTAATGTTTTAAGCACCTTCTTTCTTCCCACTATTGAAGAGCAATTCGAGGATGGCGATTACATCTTTCAACACGATTGAACACCTATTCATAATGGACGGCCTGTGGCGGAGTGGTTACACGACAATAACATCACTTCAAAGGACTGGGCTGCGCGGAATCCTGACCTGAATCCTACAGAACACCTTTGGGATGTTTTGGAACTCCGTCTTGGTGTCAGGCCTCACCGACCGATATCGATACCTCTCCTTAATGCAACACTCCGTGAAGAATGGGCTGCCATTCCCCAAGAAACCCTCCAGCACCTGATTGAACGTATGCCTGCGAGAGTTGAAGCTGTCATCGAGGCTAAGGGTGAGCCAACACCATACTGAATTCCAGCATTGCCGATAGAGAGCGCCACGAACTTGTAAGTCACTTTCAGCCAGATGTCCGGATACTTTTGATCACATAGTGTAGGTGGAATCGACGAGGGGCTCGTGTAGGATCGACAATGAGACATTCGGATTCAGGATTGGTTGCGAACCACTCATCCGGTCATTCTGTTTCTGGCTGGAATCCTCCAGAAATAAGCATTTTGCCAAATCTCTAGGAGGGTTTCCTATACTTAAGACGTTGACTTTGAGAGGCATCGCAGTCCTGAAGTACTGGGAGAGATGTTCGAGAAACGTGCTCGTAAAGCGTGAGCGATAATTTACTAGAGCCCTGGAAGGCCTGACATAAAATACAGCAGAAGGGATAAGTACAAGGGGCGTTCAGTAAGTAATGCAACACATTATTTTTCTCGTCAAACTTGGGCTGAAAACATGCCGAAATGGTTGTGGGACATTGTGGAATATTCCCAATTCAGCCCCTGTAGTTTCAAGAAGTTCCGATAGGTGCCGGCGTTATACGTAGCCTTCACAATGGCGTCTGTAACGAGGTGCGTTCCAAGCAGTGAGCTAGATATTCATAGGCGCTTCCAGAATTTGTACAGAGACCTGCCAGAGGACAAAAGCACGATGAGTCGTTGGGCGAGGCACCGATCATCATCACAACAAGGTCGTGCAAACCTGTCTGATCTCGCGCGAGCCCGCACAGCCGCATACAGCTGTCCCAGCCTCAGCAAACTGAAGAAACGACTTCAGCGTGTTCGTCGTCACGAAAATGTAAACAAGCTTCTCCTTCTCCATGACAAGGCAGGATGTCACACAAGTCTGTGCACCCGAGAGGTGTTCACAAAACTTTATTGGACTGTTCTTCCACATCCAGCTTACAGCTCGGATCTCTCACCTTCCGTCTCCCATCTGTTTGACCCAATGGAGGACGTACTACAAGACGTTGGCTCCGATGACGTGTAGTCTATTAAAATGCTGAACAAGGCCATCCTCCTTTCAGAAAAAAATTGTTGCATTAGTTATTCAACACCATCCTAAAATTCCATATTATTTTCTAAAATCATTGGGCCAGGTTGGTGTATGAGGACGTACCGTTAGACTTGCGGAAAAACTTCAGACCCACAGTTCTTTAGATAGCAAGGGAACATAGGTACGAAAGCTATCGCACAGTCAGCTTAACATTCATCCAAGTTGCTGAGTAGAGTGGTATATATATAAAAAACTAAACTCCTCCTAAACAGGCCATGAAAGCCCAACGCTACCGACTGGCCGCCGTATCATCCTCTGCCCACAGGCGTCACTGGAGGCGGATACGGAGGGGCATGTGGTCAGCACACCGTTCTTTCGGCCGTATGTCAGTTTCCGAGACGGGGGCCGGTACCTCTCAATCAAATAGCTCCTCAGTTTACCTCACAAGGGCTGAGTGCACCCCGCTTGCCAACAGCGCTCGGCAGACCGGATGGTCACCCATCCAAGCGCTAGCCAGCCCGCCAGCGCTTAACTTGCGTGATCTGACGGGAACCGAGGGTGGTATATGGTAGAATGAAAAAGAAAATTAAGGATGTGTTAGATGATGATCAGTTCGAGTTTTGGAATGACGGAGGCACCAAACAGGCAATGCTGTTTTTGCACTTGATAATGGAAGAAAGACTGAAGAAAAATCAAGGTACGCTCAGAGGAACTGCCCATTTAGAAAACGAGTTCGATAATGTGAAATGGTGCAAGATGTTCGAAATCCTGAGAAAAACAGGAGTAAGATGCAGGGAAAGATGGGCTACATAAAATATCTGCAACAACCAAGAGGGAATAATAGGCTTGGAAGGCTAAGAACGAAGTTTTCAGATTAAAAAGAGGTAACACGGGGCTGCAGTCTTTCGTCTCTGTTGTTCAATCTATACATTAATGACGGCAAAAAGTGGAAGATTTTAGTGTGGGATTAAAATTCCGGGTGACAGGATGTCAATGATAAGGTTCGCTGATGACACTGCTATTCTCAGTGAAAGTGATGAGGAATTACAGAATCTGCTGAAAGTAATGGACAGTCTAATGAGTGCAGAACATGGATTGAGAGTAAACGGGAAAAAGACAAAAGTAATGAGAAGAAGCAGCAGGAGTGGAAATAGCGAGGAACTCGGTACCAAAATTGGTGGTCACGAAGTAGACAAAGTTAAAGAATTCTGCTACCTTGAAAGCAAAGTAGCCCATGGTGTACGACGTAAGGGAAACGTAAAAAAAAGGCTCTGAGCACTATGGGACTTAACATTTATGGTCATCAGTCCCCTAGAACTTAGGACTACTTAAACCTAACTAACCTAAGGACATCACACAACACCCAGCCATCACGAGGCAGAGAAAATCCCTGACCCCGCCGGGAATAAAAAAAAAAAAAAGACTGGCACAAGCAAAGAGGGCATTTCTTTCCATGGCAAGCCAACTGGTATCAAACTTAGGGCTAGATTTCTGAGAATGCACGACTATAGCACAGCACTGTTTCGTAGCGAAACATGGACTGTGGGAAAACTGGAACAGAGGAGAATCGAAGTCTTTGAGACGTAGTACTATAGCCGATACAGTGTTGAAAATTATGTGGACTGATAAGGCAAGGAATGAGGAGATTCTCCGCGGAATCGGCAAATAAAGGAATATGGGGAAACCACCAACCAGAGGAAGGGACAAGATGATAGGACGTGTGTTACGGCATTTTGAAATCAATGGCACTGGAGGGAACTCTGGAGGGTAAAAACTGTAGGAGAAGACAGGCGAAGAGGTTGGCGAGGGAGAAGCATGGCAGGAGGGCCGCATCAAACCACACAACAGACTACTGACTAAGAAAAAAGTGCACTAGTAAGTTTACGCAGCAGCCTAGCTGCTTGCTGCTCGTTCCTTCACGTAGTCAGTAATGTAGAGGCAGCCAGTCACATCACAAGTTTCAGTACATGCGATGACGATCGCAGCGCGAAACGCAAACTGGCTTCATATAATACTTTTCTTTTCCTGAGGCAGCCGTTTACAGCTTCCAAGTACTTGAAATAATACATTGCAAACCATCAGATGTACATCTCGCCGGCCGGAGTGACCGAGTGGTTCTAAGCGCTTCTGTCCGGAACCGCGGTGCTGCTACGGTCGCAGATTCGAATCCTGCCTCGGGCATGGATGTGTGTGATGTCCTTAGGTTAGTTAGGTTTAAGTAGTTCTAAGTTCTAGGGGACTGATTACCTCAGATGTTAAGTCCCATAGTGATCAGAGCCATTTGAACCAACTCAACGGTTTTTCTTTACCTGTGTCATTCCACAAAACCATCATCACTGGAGGCAAAGCTAAACACTGGTGACTTACACATACATATCGGTGCAATGACACTACACAGTAACTTGTCTTTTTATTGCTCATAGAACACGTGTGAATCATTACACCAACTTATGTCAGAAGAAGAAGATTACAAATTTGAAATATGGTCTGTAATGAAGTGCTCAGTAGCCAGCCAGTCCATCATCGAGCAGAGGAGATGAAAGTCGCTCGGTGCGAATTGCGGACTATAGGGCTGATGTTGACAGATCTCTCAGAAAACAAAGTCTAATTTTTTTCCTCATTTGGTTCGCAAGATAATTTGATGCACTGACGTGAAAAGAAAAATAGTTTCAGAGATTTACTGTGCCGTTTGTTTTCAATTGAGCTTCGGAGTTTCGTAAGAGACCGATTATAAACTTGTGACGCCACAACATTCTCATGCGTTACACTAATGAAATATGTTTTCAGAATTCCTTTGCGATCCATAAAAACTGTAACCAGCATTTTGCTGTTTACCAGTGGCCCCATATCTAATTAACTCTACGTTAATTCCCTCTAAACATCCTGACTTGTACCCTTGTATTTTGGACACCAAAGAAAACAGCTTCTTTTTATACTGATCAATATTGTTGGTAAAATTCTTCGGTTTATATATTCATAATTATTGATATGTTTTTCCCGTTTTCTGTTAATGTATACTGTTACTCCTTTATTGTTCTTTCTTTCTGCATATTCAACTATACAAGAATGAGTATTTCTAACGGTTCAGGCTTTTCTTGGTTGCTGAGATAACTGCAAAAGCTATCTGTTGTTGTGAGGATATCTTTCCTATTGTTCTTCTTTGTAGCGAAATCCTCTTTTTTTCCATGTTGCTAATCGTACTTTCCCAGATATCCGTTTTCTCTTTGTCTTTTGTATAGATGGACTCGTCATAGAAAATACGTCCTGTTTTCCCAGCCAGATTTGGGAGCTGAGAATATTTTGAAATACCTCTGAATGGTCTGTCAACCAATAGCAGATAAGGCTGGTGATGCGGCTGCCATCTTTGAGCTTACATGTCACAGTCCTACCTCTCATTAGCTTATGAGGCACACTGTTATTCGACACTCTCACTCTGCAGCCTTTTTTTACGCATCAGTTCTTCATGCCTTGATGTATTCCTTCAATTGGTAGCGTTTTACGCTGTACAGCCATTTGTTGGTTTGCGTGAAATGAAATTCTAAACGATAGAAACAAAGTTGTTACGATTTGCATACACGTTGGCCGAGAAACAGAGACAATCCAACGATTGTAACGGTGGAGGGGGGTCGGGAGTAAAGTGAAGGAAAAATGTATTGGACGGCAACAAAGCTCTCATTTACCCAAAGAGCACGAAGAGGTGAGGCATGCGGTGCGGTCGTTGGTGTAAGCCACTACGATTAACGCCCGGCGTTTAGCCCGCTAGTGATCGGTAAAGCCACGGACTTTGCGTGCGTCCCGCTCTATAACCGTTATCGTTTGCAGATCGATAGATGACAGCGTGCGAGTGCAGAGCGGTCTGCTTTAACGGTGCGAGGTGACGGCTAATGACGTCACTAAGCCTTCGGTAATGGCGCAATATACGGCGCCAGCGAGTGACCGTCCTCGCCCGTTGACGGGAAGTCCGCGCAACGAAATTGCCGCGGCTTCGACTGATCTGCGCTTGCAGTGGCGCCAGGTGACGCGACCCTGCGACGCATCCCCTGTAGACTGGGTCAGCAGGCAGCTTTCCCGAGCGAACTAGTGTGGCATTTTAATGTGAAGTGTAGCTATCGCCTTTCTTTCTTTTTGGTTGGGCTGCCAGCTAAAACAAATTAATTCGTTTCAGTGAAGACGAGGCAGAAATTCAATAGGCCTATCCGTTTCCTCGGCAACGTCTAGTTAGCGTGTTGCAAGAGTGATTATTGTCTGACACTGGGCGACAGGGTTCTAAATACTTAGGTATTACAGTTACGAACAACTTAAATTGGAAGAAACACACAGAAAATGTTGTGGGGGAGGCTAACCAAAGACTGCATTTTATTAGCAGGACGCTTAGAAATGTAACAGATCTGCTAAGGAGACTGCCTACACTACGCTTGTCCGTTCTCTTTTAGAATACTGCTGCACGGTGTGGGATCCTTACCAGATAGGATTGACGGAGTACATGGAAAAAGTTCAAAGAAGGACAGCACATTTTCTATTATCGCGAAATATGGGAGAGATGATGCAGGATTTGGGCTGGACATCATTAAAACAAAGGCGTTTTTCGTTGCGACGGAATATTCTCACGAAATTCCAATCACAAGCTTTCTCCTCCGAATGCGAAAATATTTTGTTGACACTGGCCTACATAGGGAGAAACGATGACCACGATAAAATAACGGAAATCAGAGCTCCTACGAAAAAGATATAGGTGTTCGTTCTTTTTTTATACAAGCGGTCTTTGTTAACTACCTTTTACAAATGAGCAGCAACTAAGAATTTAAATTTTGTGTGCCATTTATAAGCATAAATAAAAAGATGCGCATTTTTCATAAATATGACATTACGTACGTGTTGATTAGCGTATATTTGGTGAGTTTTGTATTTAAATTACATAGGTATAGGACCTGAGCGGAAAAACACGAAGTAAAGTAATGAATTCTCGTAGCTCGTGCACCTTTGTTAAATAATTTGCTTCGGCTAGGAATCGAAGGTAGCCTGCTCACGTTGCAGCCACAGATTCTACGAGGAGCGCTCAATAACTCATGCAACACAATTCTTTCTGGTGCTGTTTCGGCTGAAAAATACGGAATTTGTTGTGGGACAACGTGGAAGATGTCCGCTTCAGCCCCTATTGCTTCACGAAGTTCCGATAGGTGGCGGCGCCATATGTAGCCTTCAGAATGGCGTCTGTAAACGGAGGTACGTTACACACGGGGGGGCTGTCATCGAATTTCCTTTAATACAAAACTGTGGCATCGCAGAGTTTCATAGGCGCTGGTAGAATGTCTACGAAGACCTGACAGTAAACAAAAACACGGTGAGTCGTTGGGCGACACGGCTATCATCATCGCAACACGGTCGCGCAAACGAGTTCCAGCTTCCGCGTTAAGGCTGGCCGCACACAGCTGTGGCTCTTGAAATTTGTAACTTGCGGACACTCTTATTCGAGGTGATGAAGGATGCCCCATGAAGGATGCACTCCGCTGGAAGTTTTACGTGGATGATGGGGAGGTTACTGATACAGCAAAACGTTGACAGCGACGTCGAGCAGTAGAGTTGTTCCAAACGAGCATACAGTCCCACCCAGTAAGGTGGCGTAAGGCCGCCGAATCGAACGGAGATTGTGTTGAAAAATAGGGTTTTGTGAGCCAAAAGAATGGGGGAATAACATGATGCATTGGAATCCTGAATAAAACCAACATTCTTTCAGAAAAAAAAAATGTGTTGCATTATTTACTGAACGCCCCTCAAACCTCAGAGCCAGGCAGCCTCTCGACTTTTGTGAATTATTGAATTAAAGGACCCAGGAAAATTTCAAAGCCTGTTTGCTCAAAAATTTTTGGAGAGTTGCGTGGAATTGCTTTGGGTGATATTTGAGTTCTGAACTTCGCATGCCATAAACATCAAAAATTACAAAAACCCAATAGCGATGCGGCCTGCTTGTCAAACGAAACGTAAAGATTGCCGATGAGTTTCAACGGAAAGGGAAACAAAAACAAAACTGTTGCCAAGAAGTGAAATAAATTAATCAACGACACCATCGACTTCGTGGTAAGTAGAAGCTTTGGACATTATGTAAAATACACTTACGCGCGTTATGCCTCGAGCAAAAAGATAGTTCTTGGATTTAAAAAAATTAATGTTGAATATAGTCGCTAGGAACGTACACCAGATATGCAAGTATTGGCGTTTTTCTCCCGCACTTGTTTCTTACATCACTTAAATTACGTGAGTTGCATATTGCAACCATTTCCACAACCCTCACTGGGGTTCCATCCTTTCGGCCGCCAACTTGTTTTCTATGCAAACCAACGAATTCCGAGACAAGGCTGTCTTCAAACAAGGGGAGACCACGACTTTAGGATCACGCATTTACTTCAAACTTTGTACGCTTTTATAAATGCATTTGGACAACATTATGTGCATGTAGTAAGGCGTATTACTTAGGCCATGTCGAGAAAATCGCGGCCGGCCGGAGTGGCGAGCGGTTCTAGGCGATACAGTCAGGAACCGCGCGAGCGCTACGGTCGCAGGTTCGAATCCTGCCTCGGGCATGGATGTGTGTGATGTCCTTAGGTTGGTTAGGTTTAAGTACTTCTAAGTTATAGGGGACTGATGACCTCAGAAGTTAAGTCCCATAGTGCTCAGAGCCATTTGAACCATCTGAGAAAATCGCAAGAGAAGTTTTACGCATCGATAATGTTCCGGTGCGTTGCGATTCGGAGTTCGAGCTGGCGGTGGTCATGCAGTTAGCATTCAAGCTTCTTAAACGGTGGATTGACTATTTTAATTTTTTTTAACACTAGTCATATTATTTTGTACATATACACTTAAAAGGTAATATGACGAAGACACACGTGTATTTGCAAAAACGTTTATTGCATTTTCAATGTTATTACGCCGTTTACTAATTTGTACTATTACAACAGATAGGCCTACTATGCTACTTTTATTTCTATAAGAAAGTCAAAAACCTTACGAAGCGCTTTTCTGACTTTTTCATATTTGATTGACAATGAACGAGAAACTGCTTCTCGCTAAGTTGCTATTAAAACACATTCAGTCGTACATCGCCAGTTTTCGGCACCGATATTTACGAAAATATTGCATTATTCATTGTTTGTATGCCACTTGTCGGAAGAAAGAGAAATTCTTCAAGATGTTAGCAACCTCTGCGGGAAAATTGCGCTCATTCGATGTAGTAGACGCCGTTTTAATTCATGTTTTCCGTATGTGTATTAAAAATATTACTCTGGAACTCATTGCGACATATTGTAACTAATTGTATTATTGAATAAAATTATTTACATCTTTGCATTAACTGACTGTTCCATTGGTTCGTTGTAGAATACTTCAAACATCGTGAAAGAAAACACACACTACAATGGAGTAATAATCTACAATATTTATTGTTTATTTCGCAAAACGGTTTTCGGCTGTTACGTCATCATCAGGTACAATGATAAGTATGCGGCGCTGTGAAATTTTATTACATCAAAGATTTTAAACTAGTGCATCAGTAGGGAGTCTCCATTTAGAGAGATGAAGAATGTTAATGTTAGATTTAGGAATAAATCGAGAGAGATTACTTCAGTGTAAATGCGATATAAGATTATTTAACTAAGATAAAATATATGACACGTTAAGCTAATGACCTACACACAAATTACAATTGCTCATAGAAGTGGAAAAAAAAACCTTTGGTGACATTTCCAAAGATGCAGCTGAACAAAATAATCTTCTCTTTAGTAGATCCTAAAGCACAAACAGCTAAGAAGTAATAGTGATATTAAGCAGTGAAGCAGCTGTGATTATAGAATGAATTTTGTTTAACAAAAGTGGAGAAACTGTAGTAACTGAAATAAATCGGGCATGTGAGTGATGGGGTAATTTACAACATGGCCTGGGTGGGATGAAATGAAATGTTCGTATGGCATTGATGGCAGGGAGGCCCCATCGGGGGAAGTTCGGCCGCCGAGTGAAAGTCTTAATTCACTCGACGCCAAAATTGAGGACTTGCGTGCCGGCAATGAGGATGAAATGATGATGAGGACAACACAACGCTCAGTCCACGAGCGGAGAAAATCGCCATCTCGGCCGGGAATCGAACCCGGGTCCGCTGCATGGGAGGCAAGCACGTTACCATTTTTTTTCAGCTAACCAGGCGGACTGGAAGTAGTATCTGCAGTTAGAATTGTGAGTAAGAGAACTGTGGAATTAATAAACATATGTCTATCAGCCGAAGCTTTGTACTGCATGATCAGACACAATCCGCTTGCATGTATAAGAGATTTCGGAAATGACAATAGGCATACATTTTCAGGGAAATTTTATGCATTAGGTCGTTTACTTGTCGATGTTTATAATGTTTGTAGTGATAACAGAAATAAGCAAAGAACCAAACCACATTGGAAATTCGCTAAAAGCTCTTCCAAAACCGGGTAATCAAAAAGTCAGTATAAATTTGTAAACTGAATAAATCACGGAATAATGTAGATAGAGAGGTACAAATTGACACACATGCTTGGAATGACATGGGGTTTTATTAGAACCAAAAAAATAAAAACGTTCAAAAAATGTCCGCCAGATGGCATTTCATCTGATCCGAATAGCAATAAGCCAAAGTAAGCCAAAGCAAATACGATGTTCTTTACAAGAAATGCTCAATATGTCCACCATAATTCCTCAACAATAGCTGTAGTCGAAGAATAATATTGTGAACAGCACTGTAAAGCATGTCCGGAGTTATGGTGAGGCATTGGCGTCGGATGTTGTCTTTCAGCATCCCTAGAGATGTCGGTCGATCACGTTCCACTTACGACTTCAGGTAACCCCAAGCCAATAATCGCACAATCGCACTGACTGAGGTCTGGGGACCTGGGAGGCCAAGCATGACGCGAGTGGCGGCTGAGCACACGATCATCAGCAAACGACGCGCGCAAGAGATCTTTCATACGTCTAGCAATACTTTGCTTTTTTTGGTTCTAATAAAACCCCATGTCATTCCAAGCATTTGTGTCAATTTTTACCTCTCTATCCACATTATTCCGTGGTTTATTAAGTTTTCAAATTTATACTGACTTTTTGATCACCCTGTACATCAGTCCTCTGTTCATACTACCTTTCAAACGTAATATGTATGAAATAATAAGACTAGTGGCGAAAAAAAAAAATAAATATAAAAGGTGAGCAGGTCTCGATCCAGCGCTCCGCCGATTATGGAGCTTGATCACCAGCCACATGACCGCCGCCATATCGTGTTCGGATCGCAACGCGCCGGTACATCACTGACGCGTAAAACTTCTCTCGCGAGGTCCTCGAAGTCGCCTAAGTAGTACGCCTTGCGCACTATATTGGCCTAATGGACTACTAAAAAGTGTACAAAGTTTGAAGTAAATCCGTGATCCGAACGTTGTGGCGTTCCCTTGTAAGTATTAATGAAGCAGTTTGTGATTGCACAAGCCTTCTCTATGAAGCGAGAAGCGCCCTGTAGAAGAGCAGTAAGCTTGCGTGGGAGAGACAAAAGCACGCAGCGGGCCGGCTGGCCATTTTAATTTGGCGCAAATTGTGAACTCAGCTGATTAAATTGTTGTTGCAGCGGCGGAGGGCCGGTGATTGGGCGCGGACAAATACGACTGGCGCCCGTCATTAAGGCTCGCCCTCAAATATTTGCGCGCCCCGATTATTAATACACACACTGGCCGCCAGGCGGCGGGTCGCGCTCCGCTGCCTCGCCCGCTTACAAGGTTACCGGAGCGCGAGCGCGTTCCATCGAAAATCTGCAAGCGGCACAGCTGTGGGGCTACTCGGTACTCAGGTACCGTAAACTGGGTATACGTTGACCACTCATACACCGAAAGTTTTACTGCTCTCTGCCGGCTCTCGGATCGGTGTTTAGTGTCGCACTTGCCCTCTTGTGAAGTCATCACATAATCAAAACGACTTGCAAAATGATTTAGATATCTGTATGGTGCGAAAATTGGCAATTGACCCTGAATAACGAAAAGGGTGAAGTTATTCACATGAGAACTAAAAGAAATCAGCTAAATTTCGATTACGCGATAAGTCACACAAATTTGAAGGCTGTAAATTCAACTAAATACTTAAGGATTAGAATTACAAACTACCTAAACTGGAACGATCACATAGATAATATTGTGGCTAGAGCAAACCAACGACTGCGATTCATCGGCAGAAAACTTAGAAGGTGCAACAGGTCTACTACGAGTAAAGAGACTTCATGCACCAATCTTGTCCGCCCTATTCTAGAGCACTGCTGTGCGGTGTGGGATCCGCATCAGGTGGGACTGACGGATGACATCGTAAAAGTACAAAGAAGGGCAGCTAGTTTTATATTATAGCGAAACGTGGGAGATAGTGTCACAGACATGATACGTGAATAGGAGTGGCAATCATTGAAACAAAGGGGTTTTTCGTTGCGACGGGATTTTCTCATGAAATTTCAATCACCGCATCAGGTGGGACTGACGGATGACATCGTAAAAGTACAAAGAAGGGAAGCTCGTTTTGTATTATAGCGAAACGTGGGAGATAGTGTCACAGACATGATACGTGAATAGGAGTGGCAATCATTGAAACAAAGGGGTTTTTCGTTGCGACGGGATCTTCTCATGAAATTTCAATCACCAATTTTCTCCTCCGATTGCGATAAATTTTGTTGGCACCCACCTACATAGAGAGAAAGGATCATCACGATAAAATAAGAGAAATCAGGGCTTGCACATAAAAATTTAAGTGCTCGTTTTTTCCGCGTGCCGTTCGAGAACCCTCTGCCAGGCACTTTATTTTGAATAGCAGAGTAATCACGTAGATATAGATGTAAGTGTCTGGTAAAGGGTTCAGTGAACAAACTTCACACTAATTCTTTATTATTCCGCTCTAGCACAGTGGGCGGAAAAAACTAACACCTATATCTTTTCGTCCGAGCCTAGAATTCCGTTATTTTATTATGATGACCTTTCCTCCGTATGCAGGTCGCCGCCAACAAAGCATTTTCCCATTCGGAGGAGAAAATTGGTGATTGGAATTTCTTCAGAAGATCCCAGCGCAACGAAATACGCCTTACATTTAATGATTTCTAGACCAAATTGCGTATCATGACAGTGGTAGTCTCTCCCCTGTTCCTCGATAGTGAAAAACGTGCTGTCCATCTTCGAACTTTCTTGATACACTACTGGCCATTAAAATTGCTACACCATGAAGATGACACGCTACAGACGTGAAATTTAACCAACAGGAAGAAGATGCTGTCATATGCAAATGATTAGCTTTTCAGAGCATTCACACAAGGTTGGCGCCGGCGGCGACACCTACAACGTGCTGACATGAGGAAAGTTTCCATACACAAACGGCAGTTGACCGGCGTTGCCTGGTGAAACGTTGTTGTGATGCCTCGCGTAAGGAGGAGAAATGCGTACCATCACGTTTCCAACTTTGATAAAGGTCGGATTGTAGTCTGTCACGATTGAGGTTTATCGTATCGCGGCATTGCTGCTCGCGTTGGTCGAGATCCAATGACTGTTTGCAGAATATGGAATCGTTGGATTCAGGAGGGTAATACGGAACGCAGTGCTGGACCACAACGGCCTCGTATCACTAGCAGTCGAGATGACAGGCTTCTTATTCGCATGGCTGTAACGGATCGTGCAGCCACGTCTCGATCCCTGAGTCAGCAGATGGGGACGTTTGCAAGAATAAAACCATTTGCACGAACAGTTCGACGACGCTTGCAGCAGCATGGACTATCAGCTCGGAGACCATGGCTGCGGTTACCCTCGACGCTGTATCACAGACAGGAGTGCCTGCGATGGTGTAGTCAAAGACGAACCTAGGTGCATGAATGGCAAAAACGTCATTTTTTTCGGATGAATCCAGGTTCTCTTTACAGCATTATGATGGTCGCGTCCGTGTTTGGCGACATCGCGGTGAACGCACATTGGAAGCATGTATTCGTCATCGCCATACTGGCGTATCACCCGGCGTGATGGTATGGGGTGCCATTGGTTACACGTCTCGGTCATCTCTTGTTCGCATTGACGGCACTTTGAATAGTGGACGTTACATTTCAGATGTGTTACGACCCGTGGCTCTACCCTTCATTCTATCCCTGCAAAACCCTACATTTCAGCAGGATAATGCACGACCGCATTTTGCAGGTTCTGTACGGGCCTTTCTGGATACAGAAAATGTTCGACTGCTGCCCTGGCCAGCACATTCTCCAGATCCGTCACCAATTGAAAACGTCCGGTCAATGGTGGCCGAGCAACCAACTGGCTCGTCATAATACGCCAGTCAGTACTCTTGATGAACTGTGGTATCGTGTTAGAGCTGCATGGGCAGCTGTACCTGTACACGCCATCCAAGTTCTGTTTGACTCAATGCCCAGGCGTATCAAGGCCGATATTACGGCCAGAGGTGGTTGTTCTGGGTACTGATTTCTCAGGATCTATGCACCCAAATTGCGTAATAATGTAATCACATGTCAGTTCTAGTATAATATATTTGTCCAATGACTACCCGTTTATCATTTGTATTTCTTCTTGGTGTAGCAATTTTAATGGCCAGTACTGTATATTCCGTTATTCATATCTGGTAAGGATCCCACGCCGGAAGGCATTACTCCGGAAGCGGACGGACAAGTGTATTGCAGGCAGTCACTTCAGTGCATCTGTTGCATGTTCTAAGCGTTCTGCCAATCAAGTGCAATCTTTGGTTCGCCTTCCCCACAGCATTTTCTGTATGTTCTTTCCAATTTAAGATATTCATACTGCAATTCCTAGATATTTAGTTTCCTTTACGGCCTTTAGATTTGACTGATTTTCTGTATAACCTAAATTTAACGGATTCCTTCTAGCGCTCACGTGGATAACTTCACACTTTTCATTTTTAGGTTTCATTGTCAATTTTGTTTTTGATGTTCTGATGACGTTACTAGACGATAAACGACAGCATCATCTGCAAACAGCATAAGACGGTTGCTCAGATTGTCTCCTAAATCGTTTATGTAGACAAGGGACAGCAGAGGGACTATGGCACATCCTTGGGGAATGCTAGCAACCACTTCTGCTTTACCCGATGACATTCCCTCAGTTACTACAAACTGTGAACTCTCTGATAGGAAATTATGAATCCAGTCGCACAGCTGAGACGATATTCCATAAGCACGCAATCTGATTACAATTCGCTTGTGAGGTACGGCGTCCAAAGCGTTCTGGAAATCTAGAAATACGTAACCAGTTTAAACCCCCTTGTTGATAGCACTCGCCACTTCGGTGAGTAAGTGCTTCCACCAATATACGCTAAATGGCGCCGTGTAACACCGATTTTCTTGCGCAACAGTTGGCGAATCTGTTGCGACTTACAGTTCTGTGCGAAAAAGTGTGAGAAAATCAGGTTGTGCAATATTCACCGATGCCGTTTAACTGCAAAGCGATTGGTGTTTACAAGTGTATCATTCACGTTACTCGATTAATTCTCAAGAGAGACAACTGATCAGTTTTTTGTGCAGATGTATATACCCGCTACTGTACTACGATTTCTGAGGTCATGTGCAAGATTTCTGTGTTTCGGGGATACTTCCACCACTGGTTACTGTTACCCCAAAGTTACAGATATACAATTTATAAAGAGGTGTTGATGTCCATGACAGTGTGTGACAAGGAATGAAGTTTGTTTAGTCACAAGTGCTAGATAACCTTAATTCTAGCTGCAATGGTTGTTTTGAAAAGAGGATTTAGATCTAAGATGGGCGAAACGGAAGGTATTATGCTCAGCTAAGTTTGGAGCTATCTATGTGGTACTCCATCTTAGTACCTTTCACTATATTTATAATTTTAATGGTGGATCACGTTGATTTATGTACAGTATCAGGCTTTTTTTTAGTTTATGAGTCTTAAAGAAGCACTTAAGAAAACCTTAGATCAAAGTGTTTATTTCTGTGTGGTCGAAGATTCATTATGTTTTTGGTTGACCACAAATGGAATGGTAGCTGAGAGTTGTAGTGGAAGTAAATAAATGCCTGTCAGTGTATCCCCAAATCCATGATAACTTTCACCACTTACAATTGTTTCCATTACTTTCTCTGCGTTTTTTTAAAATTTATTGTATTAATTATTATGTAAACCTTTCACACAACTCACCACGTTCACTGAATACAGAATTTAAAAGACACTCATGATAATCAAATGTGAATCTGCGAATCGGTCAGAGTATACCCAGTTTACGGTATTCGTGAATTTAAGACTGCACCAAGAAAACATAAATCAGAATTCAAACTGATCTTTGGCAGGTCACTTACGTTTCATGTTATATACGTACGAATAGTTAAACTTTTGTTTTTAAATTACATATTCTGGCAATTTTGCCGCTGCCAGCCGCACACTTGATTGACAAATGTAACAAATAAATCAGCCAGGAATTTGAAATTGAAGACTTCCAGAATTTACTCCTAAAACAGAGGAATACGGGGAATCAGTTGGGGAGCGAGTCCATTCTTGTATGCAGTTACAACAGTCTCATAATTTTATAAGCAGCTTTTATACAAATGAAGTATTATTGAAGAACATTAGTTACATAAACTATACGATGAAAATTATTGCATTCAACAAATCTTATATATCATTGTTTAAAATAAATTACAAACTATATAAACTACCTAAGAAAAATTGAAAATGAAGCAAAACCTGCATCTTATGTTTTATGGCTGCTACGGTACACTGGTTTTAGTATGATTTATCGTACAAGACAGATTTTATTTGCTCCTTATAAATTTTTAATAGTTCGTAAGTTATTCGTTTGAAATAACTAAGAAATGAGAAAATCTTTCTTTCCAGGAATTGTATTTTTTTCAGCGAACTATATGCACGATTATGTCACTGAAGTCAAATTTAGCAGGTGTGTCGTGTTCTGTCGACAAGATAGTTAACTATGACGGTCTGCTTTCACCAATTCTCCAAGGATCCTTGCTGAAACTTGACGTGTCAGATATTCATTCACACTAGAACAACACTGTATGAACAAAAAAATACTTCATACAACGCAACACCTAGTTGCAGAAGTCTTAAAGTGCAAAATCCCACAGTGCGGTATTACCCTTAACCGTCCAAAACTAATTGTGGGCATACCACATTTTTAAGAATGTGTGTGAACAAAGTAAAAAGAATAACGCGGAAATTATGGCCCTAAACATAGTTCTTAAAGAGGGGGTTCCACAAGTGTGAAATCAAACTGAACAACTTTGCCGGTGCTGCAAATCATGCTCACCATATGACTAGGCTGCGTCCAGTGTGCGTTGCACATTCGCTGAACCCTTCGCAAAGACTGAGTCCTCTGCAGGTTTGCCCGACTCCAAGATGAGGCAGCCTCCATCGCGCTGCTACGACAAGTCGATCACATCCCTCTCACGTCCTACTGGAATGTCGAACTGAACACACTTGCGTACTACCGCCGAGTGTTTCTTTTGCGGCGCTCACTTACACCCTGCATATTCTTTGCGCCAAAAGGTGCCAGTCGACAATCGTTAAATTATGAACCACTGCGGACCAGTGACGAGGATTGCATGCAACAGAGAATTTCGCCAAAAATAGCGCATCTTTTCCAGCCTCCAACGACATCTTGAAACTCTCTGCTACTGTCGAAAAGCACTCATTTCAGTGCTGCGATCTGATGTCACGTATCTTTACGCCGACCGCACCTTCTCCCGCCAGTGTCCATAGCCTCTTAACTGGGCTCGAGAAATTCAGAGAGGACCACTACGAGGCTAGAGTTTGTTTCCTGTGACCTACGCTTTCTACAAACGGCAGATGTTAATCTTCAAAAGAAGTCAGAAAACTTGGAAAGCTGCCCCCGACTCCCACACACGGCGCAATATCGCCGTTGGCCGGACCTTACCCCCGTGCAGTCGTGAGGGAGAAAAATACTTGCTGCACCCACTGGGTTCTGGCCGACCTCACTTCCAAGAATCTTACGCCACCCACGCCACGGTCCCGGCGACCGGTCACCGACTTGCTTGGCCAAAGCATTTCATTTTCCTCTGTCCAGTCCTCTGCGTGTTCTCATTCACGCCAGAATCATTCTTAATCCGTTAAAAACCACCACCGCGTTTCTACGAATAGGCGAGCAAATTATGCAGGGTACCCTACCGCTAGTCACCGTGTTTTATACTATCAATAACAGTTTATGTACCGATTAGCCTGTTGTAAGCCTCAGACATATAAATACATTGAAGAGCTAAATAAACTGGTACACTGCCTAATATCGTGTAGGGCCCCCGCGAGCACGCAGAAGTGCTGCAACACGGTGCGACATGGACTCGATTAATGTCTAAAGTAGTGCTGGAGGCAATTGAAACTACGAATCCGGCAGGGCTGTCCACAAATCCGTAAGAGTACGAGGGGCTGGAGACCTCTTCTGAACAACGCGTTGTAAGACCTCCCAGATATGCTCTTTAACGTTCATGTCTGGGGAGTTTGGTGGCCAGCGGAAGTATTTAAGCTCAGAAGAGTGTTCCTGGAGCCACTCTGTAGCGATTCTGGACGTGTAGGGAGTCGCATTGTTCTGCTAGAATTACCCAAGTCTATCGGAATGCACAATGGACATCAATGGATCCAGGTGATCAGACAGGATGCTTACGTACGTGTCACCTGTCAGACTGGTGTCTAGATGTATCAGGGGTCCCGTATCACTCCAACTGCACACGCCCCACAACATCACAGAGCCTGCACCAGCTAGAACAGTCCCCTGTTGACATGCAGTGTACATGGATCCCTAGGGTTATCTCCATATCCGTACACGTCCATCCACTCGATACACTCGGACCAGGCAACACGTTTGCAGTCATTAATAGTCCAATTTCGGTGTTGTCGGATCCAGGCAATGCGTAAAGCTTTATGTCGTGCAGTCATCAAGGGTACACCAGTGGACCTTCGGCTCCGAAAGACCATATCGAAGATGTTTCGTTGAACAGTTTGCACACCGACACTTATTTATGACCTATCACTGAATTCTGCAGCAATTAGCGGGAGGGTTGCGCTTCTGTCACGTTAACCGATTCTCTTCAGTAGTCATTGGTCCCGATCTTTTTCCAGCCGCAGCGGTGTCAGAGATTTGATGTTTTACAGGATTCCTGATATTCACGGTACACTCGTGAAATGGTCGTACGGGAAAATCCCCACTTATCGCTACCTCGGAGATGCTGTGTTCCATCGCTCGTGCGCCGACTATAGCGCCACGTTCAAGCTGACTTCAATCTTGACAACCTGCGATTGTAGCAACAGTAACAAGTCTAATAACTGCGCCAGACACTTGTTGTCTTACATAGGCGTTGCCTACCGCAGCGCCGTACTGTGCCTGTTTACATACCCCTGTATTTGAATTCGCAGGCCTGTACCAGTTTCTTTGGCGCTTCAATGTACAATCTAATTATTGACGGAAATGGTACGCAAAATGCTTCCCACGGTACAACAACAGAAGATGCTTGAGTAACGCAGCGGATTACCAATTGTAGGACATATTTTTGTTTACGAGAGGGTTCAGCTCAGTATAGCTCTCCATATGTACAGTGAGTAACAACTCCAATAATATTATTAATCAGGTACACAAGGTTTATTCTTGAATTCTTTTATATTTGCGCAACAGAGCGTGCCAATCGAAACTTCGTGAGCAGCAAAGGCGTTGATCAGAGGAGCAAGTAAATTACACATGAAACTTCTAAAACTGTGTACCGGACCGAGACTCGAACTCGAGACCTTTGCCTTTCGAGGGCAAGTGCTCTACCAACTGAGCTACCCAAGCACGACTCACGCCCCGTCCTCAAAGCCTTAACTGCGTCAGTACCTCGTCTCCTACCTTCCAAACTTGGCAGAAGCTCTCATGCATACCTTGCAGAACTAGCACTCCTGGAAGAAAGGATATTGGAGACATGCCTTAGCATCAGCCTAGGGGATGATTCCAGAATGAAATTTCACTCTGCAGTGGAGTGTCCCCTGATATGAATTATTTCACATACCCATCGCTTTTTTTGCTTACTCTGTCCACAGCCGCGTCTAGCTCCAGCTTTCAGTTGCCAGAAATCGCTAAAACTAGGAATTATTCGATCAAACAGCGTATTTATTTCAACCCTTTTTCCTAACGTTGTAATTCTACAACATCGTATCGAAAAATGGGCTACAACATCACTGCTGAGCGAGTCGAGCAGACGGCAGCTGTGGTATCCAATGGTACTGTTGCTATGCAAACCTTAACACGCGGTAGACGTCATTTCGGTGGTAGTCAATTATTTACGATGCTAGTTGGACAAAATGACGCTTTTCAAATAACAATGTGAGTACACACGGGTACTAACTGTCCTGGAAATTTGCTGTTTCTACTACTGCTTCTGAACGCGTACTGTATATTTCCACTTGTGGCTTCACGGTGAGCAGTGTGATCCGTCGAACCGTGACGTAGTAAAATTATCAGAACTGGTGCCTGGGAAAGAATTTACCGCTGAGTAATCCTTCATAATTTTACACTCTCACAAGCAGTTCTTTCCGTCACGGTAATAACATTACACTCCAATTGTTTTTACTCCGTCGGCCCCTTGTAATCTTGTGTCACTGGTGTGTAGTAATGGGTAGTACTCCGTTACTGCGTTAACAAATAATTGAAGAGTGGAAGTCGACATTATTAATTTCGTTGAAGTTATTAAATTTACTTTCTCTGATCATTTCTTCGGGTTTCTTCTCCGTATCTCATACTGTACGAATTTTTGTTCGGTGGAACATCCTTAAGTTTCTGCCTTTATTGTACTACATCACTTATCAATTAGCCGAACGGGGTAGCCGCACGGTCTAAGGCACTTTGTCACGGTCCGCGCGGGTCCCCTCGTCTGTGGTTGGAGTCCTCCCTCGGGCATGGGTGTGTGTGTTGTCCTTAGCGTAAGTTAGTTCAAGTTAGATTAAGTAGTGTGTAAGCTTAGTGACCTATGACCTCAGCAGTTTGGTCCCATAAGATCTTACCACAAATTTACAATTTATTTTTACTTAACAATTAATTCCGGTGTATCACTGCTTATGCATCCATCATCTTTAATTCTCATAATCAGTAGGACGAGATTACTATTGCAGTTTTGGATGGTGTTATAACATGTTTTACTCGGAATTATAGAAATTTTCCTTCCACAAAGCACCCAGCCAGTGCCAAATTTTCTCCAACCTAGAAAGTGATCACTAGTGTTACCTGTTCTTGTAGTTAATTATTGATAGGTTGGCCGCGTCATTTAATTTTTAATGGGACCGATAATTGTGGCTTGCCAGTAGTGACTATTTTCGGACTGTTTACTCTATTTTACGCGATATTCCTCATTACACATTAGATTGCCTCGGCATGATCCCTTCACGGTACATTTTCAGGTTTTTAGCTCAGCTGACTGTTTCGATTAGACGTAACTCCATCCTTCCTTTATTGCTTCAGCCCGAAAACATAAACTTATGCCTTTCCCGCAAGAAAATGAAAGAAGGCAGATATGCCTAATGCTTTTACGACGTAAATGATATACCTCGATTCCTAATCAAAGTTACGTGCTCACTTTTAAAGTCAGAGCACTTTAGTTGGGGCTCGTCGTTGTTAAATTCTCTGTTACGAGGGTATGCTGGAAAGTAATGTCCCCGAATTTTTCAAGTGTAAACTGATAAGGCTTTTTAAATAAAACAAATGTTATTATTATTCTACATTTTTTTCTTCAAGTCTCCATATTTATTTCTCAAGATAGTCACACTGGCGACGATCACATTTCTCGCAAAGAGAGACCAGTTTCTTCAGACCATCACTGCAGAATGTCTGACTTTGTTGACGGTGCAAGAAACCTCACCTCTGCTTGCACCGATTTACCACTACCAAAGTAAAGTCCTTAAACGTTTTGGAAACGGATGAAATAGGATGGGGCCACGTCGAGGCTGTATGGAGGATGATTGATGACTGAACACAAGGGGTCAGATTTTTGTAGATACGCAACAGTCGTGTGAAATTTTGAATTGTCATGCTGAAGGACTGGGTGCTCTTCCAGTTCGAAACACGATTGCGGCAAGCTCTTCCTCACGGGCAGACATAGTTACATTACACACCTCTACTTGGACGCTGCAGTGACGATACCTCTAGCGGCAGAGGATTGCAAATATCTAGAAGTGAGGAATGACAGTGTAGAATTTTAATAACGTTTGTTTTATTTAAAGAGCTTGAACTGTTTTCACATAAAAAATTCAGAGGCATTACTTTTCAGCACTTCCTCGTACATAGTTTAATTTTTAAACTGTCGTCGACGCTTTATGGCATTATCTGTGGCATGATGTCCACTATAACAGGGTCATAGAACAAAAGAGATATTTGTTGTGTATCACTGAGATCCCACGATTTCGTCGAACAGTGGATCTTCTCCTTAGTCACTCTGTGAACTTTTCTGGTCCAGCTTTCTCGATCACATCGATAATTACGTTTACACATTTAAAAACACTGTTTTCTTGTCTTACAGACTCAGAAATGGATGTATAAATTACGTTCACTGAAATTAAATTGGCACGTTAGTTGCGAACTTTTGTGCCCCTGCGTGAGGTGTGAATCCTTGGGCAACTGAAAGACAGACGTGTCGTGTGGTTCCTATAAGGAACAGTGTAAATCCATTTCAAATTATTATTAAGTATTAAAAGTGCAATAAGCTGACACAAATATTAAGGAATTTAGTCAGTGCTTCAGACAATAAGAACAACATTGTTTTGAACGCATCAGTCAGTCTGTCCCCAAGCTTTCGTATTTATTTAACACCTCTTCAAAATAGTAGTTTCGGCTGCTGAAGTACTTATTTCGATTTATCGAAGATCAATCTTCTCTAGAGGATTTCAGTGAGGTATACTCTACTATTAATTGGGATTGAATGGATGCGATTCATAACGTATAAATAATACGTACTGTGTGTACAAGCCCAGCAGAAACGAAAATCAAATATAAAACAAGTAAAAACGAAGTGTATGTTTATCATATAGATCAGAAAATTTCAACTAAGCTGATGATGACGTTAGGGATCACTGGTAAAGGACACTACCAGAAAATACTTGCTGTTACATGAATGTAGAGCGGTTCTAGGCGCTTCAGTCTGGATCCGCGCTACCGCTGCGGTCACAGGTTCGAATCCTGCCTCGGGCATGGATGTGTGTGATGTCTTTAGGTTAGCTAGGTTTACGTAGTTCTAAGTTCTAGGGGACTGACGACCTTAGATGTTAAGTCCCATAGTGCTCAGAGCCATTTGAACCATTTGAACACGAATGTACGAAATTTACTGTATTTCTTTGCAATGCCATATTCTAAGTAAGACGTTTTGCCTCTAAAACTTGTGCATAGTCACATAAGTATCTGCCACAATAACGAATCTAATTTTATCTATATTTCGCAGCTTCAAACGTGACTATTGAATACACTGTAGGTACGAATTAAAAAATGCCTTGAGTCACAACTATGTGTTTTATTCAGTACACGATGCATTTCGGATCTTGTGGGTCCATCATCAGGTGTAATTCGTCTTAATACATGCTTTATTTTCTGTCTCATACGAGAGAGGTCGTGTGCTGAATAGAACACGTAAAATTGTGACTGAAGTCCTTTTTTAATTCGCACTTCCAGTGTACAAATTAAATATTTCAGCTAGCAGAATTATCTCATCATTTATGGTTTCGCAGTTAAACTGCACAAGAAATGTTTTCTTCATCAGCTATTTGTGTGATTGTGTGGGTTTATATTCAAGAGAAGCAGGCAACGAAAGAAATTAAAAAACAGATCAGAAAAGGCTGTCTGTTCGAAAGTGCTTCAGTTTCCTGCCACTATGGTTATTTTATTGAGAGTACTGGGCATGTTTGTTGGAGAGAAAAGCTTTACGTTTTTCTCACTGGCAGGCTGTGATCCTGGTATGTTCTCTAGTTACTGTTTGTCAGCATAAGGTAGTCAGTGAATCTCCATTGTAGGACAAAACCTCCCCAGACAGTTAAGCAGTTTTGTTGAAGCGAAGCCGTGGCCTGCTCGATGCCTCTTATTGGGGAGAGTCAGCACCTGTCTTTAATGAGGGCAGAGACTGGCGTTCTATCAGAGAATATTTGAGCAAGACATTTTTGCCTTTTCTGCACAAACATCAAAGTATGGGATGCGGTGGGGCCACCCAACCAGCGTGAGGATGTCGGTTGGTACATGCTGTCGAAGGAGTTGCTACTGCCACTGTGCGTGGTGCTAAGATGCTGACCAATCGATGGGACGCTCCTCTACGTCATTGCCAATCTCTTGTTTGCTAATGTGAAACATCCCCTTAGGAAAATTTATTTTTTACTGTGCTGGAAAACCTCTACGTTATTTGATTGTCAAACAGCTGAGCAGAACCGAACGTACTCAGACATTTCGCTCTTTACTTATTCTGATCAACAATAAACTGACATACAATATTTTTAGCGCAACGCAACCTGACTTTCAATAATCCCTACAAAAGAATGGCCCTGACTAACAATAACCTATACCTTTCATGAATCACTTACCTCACAAATATCTTCGTTACTCTAACTACTGTAATGCAGCGAGGGCCAATACTGCCAGCTAAATAGAAGATTCTAATTACTGAAGGCACTAACTACTGATAGGCATAGTTAGCAAATGAAAGATTTTGATAGAGAACAAACAATGTATATACCTAAATATTGTTCAAAAGTCATCATATATATATATCAGTTCAGGATATCGAGTATTACAAATTTACTCTTCCTGATGGACACATGTCCAGATCGTCCGCCCTCAAAATTCTGCCATCACTCTCACCACATCCACCACTGCTGGCGCCTCACCTCCAACTGCGCAACGCTACTCGCTGTTCACATCCAACTGCCCAACACTACAATAGCGAATATTCCAACTATGCCAACCAGCCACAGACTGCACACAGCACAGCCAGTGATTTTCATACAGAGCGCTACGTGACGTTACCAACATAAAAACCTAAACACCCTACATACAAATGTGCTTCTTTTACGCCAGGAGTGGGAACTTTCTGCTACGTTCTGTTTTTTCGTGATGTAAGCGATATTCTGATCAGTCATACAGGAAACAGCACTGAGTCTTCCCTCCACAGACAATTTTTTGAAACTGAACAGTTAAGGGTTTAGAACTAACATTCTGGGCGATTTGTCTCCCGAACATCATATGGTGCTCTTTGGGGCACCTAAACTGATAAGGGGGAAATGTAAGTGTCGCAAACAGGCGTGTCAAATTCATAGTCCTGAAACAGTCGGTGCACTGATGTTTTGCATTTGGACAAATATGGGAAGAGGTTCCGTAGCGTTGTTTGGGGAGCCGTCCCAGTATTCGCCTTGGTGGCCTAGGAAAAACTTTGACAACATATATCGCCGGCCGGAGTGGCCGTGCGGTTCTAAGCGCTACAGTCTGGAACCGCGTAACCGCTACGGTCGCAGGTTCGAATCCCGCCTCGGGCATGGATGTGTGTGATGTCCTTAGGTTAGTTAGGTTTAAGTAGCTCTAAGTTTTAGGAAACTGATGACCACAGCAGTTAAGTCCCATAGTGCTCAGAGCCATTTGAACCATTTGACAACATATATCAGAATCCCGACAGATGAATTAACATCGCACCCGTCCAAGATACAAATCTAATGCGTTAACCTCTGTAGTAAGAAAAAAGGTAGAGCCATTTGCATTTGGGGGGAGGGGGGGGGGGGGGGGGGGAAACGTGTTAACACCGGAACGACCAAAAAGGAATTTCGCGTCTGAGGATGTCACATTTGTCACACAAAGGGCTTCTGGCGGACTTGCCACTTGTTCGGCGTATCCATCCATCCGTCGCCAGGGGCGGCCGCGATAAACAGGTATTTAAGTGCCATATAAATAAGCCTCAGGCTCAGCAGCCGGAGGGTCCGCCGTCAGTTAAGTACCGTGGTAATTCTTTAAGTCTGCCGTAATCCAGCTCGCATCGTTATAGCTTTTATTGCCCGCGAAACAACACTCAACGGCCGGCGTTATTGTGGTAAGTGCAGAGTTCTTTACTGCCCGGCCAAACTTAACTGCCCCCCGCGCTTAGGCTGCGCCGCCGGACTCCGCTTCACAGCATTTCGGAGCCGCCGGCGTAGATTTACACCTGCTCCGTGCTTCGCGTGTCGTTCTTGTTATAACAAGATACCTTTATTTGTCTCTCGCTCCAGTGCTGCTGTAGACCGCAAAGATGACCAACTCGCAGTTTTGTTTTACTAGAAGAATGAAATGTGTTGCTCTCAGTTCATACCTGGAGAAATTTGTCAGTGTCTCGTTAGCAATAAGCTAGTAGTACAGTACGACACAACTCTTTAAAAAATTCATTGTTTTCGAGAGCTACTGAATACAAAATATTTGCAGAGTTCGGAAACATTCAATGGTAAAAACAATATGGTAGCTGAAAGCGAAGCCTAAAGGTCTTGTGATAGCGCGGTAACTGGTTCGACTCTCACCAGCAGCAACTCTTTTCGACTTTCATTTATAAATTACATATCTATCATCAAATGAAGATGTTAATTATGATATACCGAATCGTAATTTTTTTACTAAACTGACACCTTTTATATTTTTAGCCACTAATATCGTGAAAATAAATTAAAATTAGATACAGACATGGGAAACGTCTTATTGTTAAATGAAAAAAAGTACTTCAGCAACACTGATCAATCTCTAAAAATAAAAAAGTAATTTTATTGTGCCAGATTTTAATATACTACGAATACTCGCATTTTCATGGAATTAATGATTAAAAATTTAAAAAAAAATTTAAATACACGAGTAAATATTTGTTAATCAACATTTACAGTTTATAATGAAAATAGAATTTATAAACTAAAGTAAAAAGTTAAAAAAGAACTCCCAAACAGCGATTAAGGTTGTGCATCAACCATATAATGTTTCAGAACAAATGAAAATTTGTTCCAGACTGCAACTCGAACCCGGATTTCCTGCTTGTCGCGTGTGGTTGCCTTAACCACTTTGGCTACTCGAGCACACTTCCAGAAGTGGCCCAAATCTCCATTTGTCCTGGTGTCTGAGAGTAAATACCAATTTTCGAGCCACTGCAGGCTCGTCAACAGATGGAAATGTTACAGAAACCTTATATTCTGGACAAGTGCAGCTTGGCGCTACGGTCCTTGTGGCTATACTTCGTCGTGGTACCCATGACAATTTATTTCGATGTTGTACAATTTGCCAGAACGTTTCGTGGTTACCGCAAGGCCATGCAATCACTACGACCCTAGGTTCTAGCTGCACACTGTTCGGAATGTAATGTTCCTGTAACATTTTCTACTGTTGATGAGTCTGTAGTGGCTCTAAAACTAGTTAAAAGTACAATAAACGATGTAAGGTTCAAGAAGGGACTGCTCGCATATTATACATACAAAAGCTACCAATTTAAATTACAGTCGCAGTTCGTCATCCGTAATGGATATGATGAAGTTCACTGTTACTAGCTTTCCCTGGTGCGGATATAGTACATTCGATGGTCTACGGCAATGGCAATCCTAGATAAACGATATAGCAGAGGAAGGGGGGGGGGGGAATACATCACTAACGAAATCGGTGATCGGTGCATTTTTAAGGAGCACTTTTGAAAAATGAATGATGACCGACTTTCATTAAATAGTATGTACTATAGCCCTCACATGAGCGTCAGAACCACAAAGTCAATGTATTGGCCATTGGCCATTCTTACTGAACGTAGAGGTAAAATGAACAGTAAGAAAAGACACACAGCAGTTCAAATCTGGGACTCCTATTACTGATGTTTTCTGATGCGAACACCTCTCCTTCAGCTATGGCATTATTCGGCTTATCAAGTATCGCTACGAATACTTTCGCTCTACATTTTGTGTGTGTGTGTGTGTGTGTGTGTGTGTGTGTGTGTGTGTGTGTGTATGTCTGTGTCTGTGTCTGTATGTCCTCGGAACCAGAGAAGACGTCGCCCACCCTTGGACGTATGACGTCATTCGAAACCACATTTAAAATAGACTCCGAGTCAATCATCTCGTTAACGCAGGGTCAAGTCACTTGACCTCCCACATGTTTCTGCTGCGACTAACGTGATTCGAATACGAACTCGTCACTGCATTAACCTCGACCTGCTGTGGACAAACCGGACTGTGGCAATAGCAACTTCGAACCTTTTTTATGCTCAGAAATAATGTTAATTGCCAGGTTTTTCTAGAGAATCCGTTTTAGAGCCCTTTTTTTTCACTTCAGTTGGTAAGCAGTTTATGGGGTGACAGACCGTAAATCAGGTTATCTAAATAGAGCGAAAGAGCAACACAGACGACCATTTTATGCACTTGTACGTGCATAAAGGAGAGAAAACACGTTCAAGGGGAAGGAAGGGGGGGGGGGGGAGCATTAGGAAGAGAGGTTTAGAGGAGGTGAAGGAGAAGAGAATTCAATGTTATTTGCCGCACGATTTTCTCCTGTATTGAACGTCTTTCAGTTTCGTAGTTATCTTCTGTTATCAGTATTATGCGATGTTGCTCTGTCTGGATGTCTGCACAAATGTCGACTGGTGTTAGTGGACCACGTGATTCTCTGTGAATGTTATATTTTTATATATTGTTGTAGCACTTTGTGTCTGGTTACGCTTTTTTTAAATTTTTGATCAATTTGCTCCACATATGTCACATTTTTTCTTAGCAAGTTAACAGCATGCTGTTCTAAATTAGTGCCCTCATCAGAAACGTTTGCCTCCTTTGTTGAATAATATCAGCTTTAAATGCCATTGGAATCCTTATTCTCTTTTAATGTTGGCAATACTGTAGAGAACAATATTAATGCAGTGTGTTCGATGTAAGACTATTAATGTTTGTCAGGGTGTACTCTTTGAATACGTTTTTAAAGATTGTTTTTGTCTGCTGTGGTTTCCTATTCACCATTAGGTGTTGTGATAAACTTTTAATATAAGATGTTTCAATTGAGTTTTTGTAGCTTACTTTATCCATAGCGTCTCAAATGTAGACGTTGCTGATTTCTAATAGTGTTTAGGTAATTGGTGTATTTGCCATTGTGTAGCAGCGTTCTACTTATTCTGTGTAACATGTTGCCAAAATTTGCGTGACTATATGTAAGTAACTTCAGATCTTAACGTTTACTTACATTGTGTAAACCACAATTGAACATCATTTGAATTTGCCGTTCCTTGTGTTGACCGTGTTTGCGGTTAAAATTGTAGGATGTGAGGCCCGCCAGTTATGCAAAACACCATTTTTTTCTCAGTACCCAAATATGTTTCAGCACCACTGTGCCATTATCAGTAATGTTCACATTACAGAATAAATAAAACGGAAACCCAATGATGATGGCACAGTGGTGCTGAAACATGTTGGGGTACTGAGAGAAAACGGCGTTTCGCATATCTGGCGGACCTCACATCCCACATCTGAACAGCAAACGTTGTTTGTTATTGCATAAGTATTGTTTACCATCTCATTCGTTGACTGGTAGATGCTATAGAAGAGGCCAGTCATCCGCTCTGCTGCTTATTAAAACTGTAATACCAGGAAGGACAGCAAAATAACGAAAATTTTACTTATTTGAAGTACACAGTACAGTAGAAAGAATGTATTCCAAATTTGTAGGTCTATTGGGGTCTACATCGATCAAATTCGCAACATCCTTGCTTCAGTCGTAACACAGGCTCCCGTCAGATCACCAAAGTTAAGCGCTGTCGGGCTTGGCTAGCACTTGGATGGGTGACCGTCCTGGCCCGCCAGGCGCTGTTGGCGCGAACTCTGCCCTGGTGACGCCAATTGAGGAGTTCCTGGACTGAGAAATGGTGGCTCCAGTCACGAAAACTAGCAACGACCGGGAGAACGATGTGCTGACCACGTGCCCCTCCATATCCACACCCAATGACGGCCTTTGTTTTCCCTTTTTTTTTGCCTTAGAATTTAATGCGCAGAGCCGACATTTCTGGCAGAAACCACTGCTCCAACCCGGTTCTGCATCGAGTCAAACTGCGCTTGGACAATAGCTACGAGTAAATTATTCTGTGATGTTTCAACTCTTTGCCAGAGTTCAATAGTAATCGCTGGCGAGTGGTGTAGCAACAGACCCTCGGCAATCCATGAGCATGTGTTTTCAGTGGGTGAGATAAATGCAGTCTCTGCTCGCCGTGGTCACAGCGGAACACCCTCAGTGTCGAGGTAAGTCGGTATAGCAAAGCCACCACGAAACCTTGCTCCATCTTTTCGAAAGATAACTTCATGGAGACCCCGATAGCAGGGCACAGCTACCTGCTAACCATAAGTGGTTGGGTGGATTACCCAGTGACACCCCACACCCAACTGCTAGGTGCTGGATCCTTATGAAAATGAGGAATGCAATCTGGTATCATCCGTACTCCTCGGAGCCTGTACACACGGATGCGCCGAGCCTGATGGATTACCCAGAACCACCAGAAATGACGATGTGATGTCATTCTTGTGACCAGTGTCGTCGGTCGCACGAGTGTTTCCGTGCCTCTCTCTGTTGCAGCGTGAAGCCGGCCGTAGTGGCCAAGTGGTTCTAGGCGCTACAGTCTGGAACCGCGTGACCGCTACGGTCGCAGGTTCAAATCCTGCCTCGGGCAAGGATGTGTGTGATGTCCTTAGGTTAGTTAGGTTTAAGTAGTTCTAAGTTCTAGGGGACTGATGACCTCTGCAGTTAAGTGCCATAGTGGTCAGAGCCATTTGAACCATTTTTTGCAGCGTGAAGGGAAACCACAACAACGGTCGCCATTGTTGACAGTCATCGGTACCCCAGACGTTGTCACTCTGCGCGTTTGGACACTTGCCATTACGTAAACAACCTCATTTCACGAAAAATGGTGCATAATGCGACTGTACGACCCTGCACGGGGGATTCTAACAATATTTCTGTCCCCTCTGGCGCTAGTCGAGTGTGGACGTTGAGATCCTGCTTGTCACCGAGTACAGTTCTCCAGAAAGCATCGATTCCACATTCGGATGGCAGTCGTGGGACCGCGGCAAAGTGAGCTACAATGTTGCGGGACAGTGAACTAGGGATAGGAGAACCAGATACCGGTATTTGACTTCTGAATAACCGTTATTTTTCGGTATTTGTTTGGTTTCCGCCGTAACAGGTTTTTTTTCATTTTTTACTAATAATCGGTTCAAAAACCGGGATATCAATTTGCCACAGCGGCGATACTAAGATTTTTGGTTTTTAAATAAAACATTTTTTTAAAAAAACAAGTGATGTTTGTTCATAAAATTTCCATTGCTTTGAGATACTGGATTGGTATAGAAATTGGGAAAACGTATCAGCACTATTTTAATGAGAACGTCTACGATTAGGAACTAGCAACAAGCACTTCAGTGTCGGTATAGCATCGTAGAGACAATAATGTGCATGTTGTCGTGTGGCATGTAGGACTGCCAGGTCGAACGAGATTTAGCCGGACTTCAGGTTACGTTTAGCCGGAGGTTTTGCCCTAACAGCCGGAATACTTATTTTAAATTGAAATAATCAGTTGGGTACTTTCAGTCGTTTATTGATGATCTGTATAGGCAGTTGTTTGCGAGACCAGTCATAAACGGGGTTAAACTAAGGAAATTCACTAAACATCCTTATAAAATGGCAGTTGTAATAGCAACTAAGTGCTCAGTCTTGTTAAGTGCTGTCTACTTCCCAAGATAATCTTATGTCAAACTAAAAGTTCTTTAGTAAGCAAATTAATAATTTTAAGTTCTTCTGGGACAGAAAGTGAAAAGAAATTCAATATCATTCATTTCAATTAGACTTATAAACAAATAACAGAAAAATGCAGTTCAGTATCAATATTTTTCATTTGTCCGCACTTTATCAAGAACATTGTTTTTCCTTGAAATTATTTCGTGGAACTCTTGGCAGGATAATATTAAGTTATACAACAATAGAAACATCTTTGTCATTGTGTCAGTTTGCAATTTATTGCATTGCTTCGTACATAGGGCGTTCATAAAACAGGGCACTCATTCTACGCTGGCGTTATTACTTGGAAATACAAAGTAATATTGTGTCCATTTCAGTAATTTCGAATGAAATTCCTTATTATGCACCTGCAACATGTTGAGGCGGGCCTGGTTGGCATCGGATGATCTGCACGTTATATTGCGCCTCGATCGCTCTGCACGTAGCGTGGTTGTGACATTATATGTTAGGATCATTCGGCCTACAAAGAAAAACATTAGGCACAGAGATAGTACTTAAATTGGTTGGTATATCCTCATATCCTTGTGTTATATCTCCCTACTCCTCCTCGTGCTACTGCTTACGACATCTGCTTGGAACGGGCCGTAGCTGTGCGGTCTCCACTTCATCGCTAATAAGCCTAACAAAAGTCGTATATATATGGTCGAACACGACCGTAGAAAGTTAGACATGACCGGCTAAAGACGGACTCCTGGCAAACGTAAAGGCATGGCCTATTCGACGTGACACAATTACGTGCAATGTGCAGGATTTGCCCCCACCTGATCTGTTCCGGTAGTTTCTCGCTGTCGTCCTCCGGCATAAGTTGTATTGCAGAACGATAACATCCCTAGTTTGTGGAATTATTTACAAAGTGCGGTAGCAATGACGTACAACGATCCATTTCATTTAAAAGGTTAAAAATATGGCGAGGCACAAAAAAATTGCGACGGACAAAACATCCACTATGTTCACTCAAAGAGAAGGAAAGTTTGATTGATAGTCTATAATTTTATTGACGAACTATAAATTTAGGATAACAATTGCACCCTTATTTATGCGTTTGCTTCGCGGTGAAAAATTCATAACATCCAAAGTGATGATGCGGGGAAGTTATCGACTTCTGACTTTTCACTCTCGCTGTCGTCACGCCAGGCTCCTTCAGCTTCGCACTCTTTGCTGGAGACAGAGGAAGGAGAGATCGGTGTTTAACGTCTCATCGACAACGAAGTCATTAGAGACGGAGTACAAACTGGGATTAGGGAAGGATGGGGAAGGAAATCGGCCTTGCCGTTTCAGAGGAACCATCCCAGGATTTGCCTGAAGCGATTTAGGGAAATCACGGATAGCCTAAACGGGATGGCCGGACGCAGTTTTAAACCGTCGTCCCCCCGAATGTGAGTCCACTGTCCTAACCGCTGTTACACTTCGCTCGGTTTTGCTCGAGATGATGAGACCTATTGTACCGCAGCTTCAGCCTCACATTGATCATGATCTATTCATTCATCTTCAGTAGAATTTCCACCTTTGCTCTAAATATATGAAGATGAAGATGGTATCTGTTCTTTGAGACGGATGTAAGCAGGAGAACCAGGGTTCGAGTCCCGGACGGGGCACACATTTTCAACTGTTCAAATAGTTCAAATGGCTCTGAACACTATGGGACTTGACGTCTGAGGTCATCAGTCCCCTAGAACTTAGAACTACTTAAACCTAACTAACCTAAGGACAACACACACATCCATGCCCGAGTTTTCAACTGTCCCCGTTCATATTTATCAACGTCTGCAAGCAGCTAAAGGTCTGGATTTAATTGTAATTTCATTCTTCGAGAGCTGCAAGATCACCAATGGTATACCATCTACATATAGATACCATATTCATATAGATAAGGCTTACCGGTCAATGATCTTCCTCAGGGCGGATGCACTCACATTGCCCGAACTCTTACCGGAATCGGTAGACTGACTGCAGCGAGTAATGAGTATGTTGGGCAGGGGCACTACAGATGTAGTGTGTCGACAGTAAGTTGAGAATGTGGGTGTCACGGGAGCGTGCCAGAGATACGTCCCTGCAGTCGCACTATCCTCTGTGTCCAGTGACTGGGTTGGGGATTTTCTCTGCCCGGGGACTGGGTGTTTGTGTTGTCCTCATCATTTCATCATCATTTGTCACTGTGGCTAGATTCGACTGTGAAAAAAAAAATTGGACTGTTTAAAAAATTGGGACTTCGTACGGGCGCTGATGAACGGGCAGTTGAGCATCACACAAACCAAAACAATTCTCTGTATCCTCGGCGGCTCAGACGGATAGAGTGTCTGCCATGTAAGCATGAAATCCCGGGTTCGAGTCCCGGTTGGGGCACACATTTTCAACTGTCCCCGTTGATATTTATCAGTGCCTGTAAGCAGCTGAAGGTCTGGCTTTCATTGTAATTTCATTTTCTCTCAATCTATGTTTGTTGCGGGAAGTAATAGCAATAAGAAACAAAAAAAAATGTTATATCGAAAATCGGTTATTTTGAGCGGGTTTAACAGTCAGATTAAATTAGAGACGAAAAGATCCGGTGGAACCCAAAATCGGGTGTTTAAGCGATAATCGTCATCCCTACGATTGACCACAGTGTCGGTAGCCACGATCTTGCCGTTGGCAAATTCCGTCACTTCGTAGTTGACGTTTCTTCTTCTTACGGAAGACATAACACGCACTTCCCGCAGTCACTCTACGCGCAAATGCGTTTCTCCCTACTTTGTTCGGTTGCGCTGGAGCAGTAATAATTTGCATATTCACACAGTACGCCAATTTGACCTTTTCTGCATACCACTTTTTTCTTGTAGCAATTGTAATTATCTGCATTGTTATACCATTAATATAATTCGGAAATTTATCTGTTGTATTAGTTTTTTCTGAGAACACACATTCGCGCATCACTAATCTTCTTTTGATTCCTACCGTCACCTGCATTTTTTTGGCCGTCGGGTACTCCTAGCCCTGGACACGCAGCGGGAAGTGGCGAGATGGCACCTGAGGGGTGGCCTCCTCATAGAAAGCAGCCCCACTCCGCCGCCAGTCGCCGATGGGGTTTCGCTTCACTTCATTTCCTTTCTGTCCATCAAACACTGGTGGGGGCCTCACAACTGCCCTGCCACAGCGGCGCCCTCACGCTGCTGGTTCGCACAGCTCGCTACAGAGGGCGCACTCTCCCGTGAAGACCGCAAATGTCTTTATAGCGCAGCCCAACATACTGGCTGCAGAGACGCCGTTAGGCGAATCGTTTTCATTTAAGCAATAAAATATGTAAGACCAGTGGAAATTAAGAAAGAAAGAAAGATTCAACATCTGTCGATCATCTTTTAATAGGAAACTACTTATATGACGTATGAGGGCACACTGAAATGTAATACCTTCGGTTTTTTTTTAATGAAAACTCTTAAAGATTTTTTAAAAATAATACCAATGTTATTAACCTTCTCCATCTTTATTTCTCATGTCTAGATATTTATTTCTCAGCGTAGTCACCGGGGTGACGAATTTTTATTTCTTAACGTAGTCACACTGGGGGGTGAACACATTTATCCCAACGAGAGACCAATTTTTCGATGCCGTCACTGTAGAACGTTTGACTTTGCTGACGGGCCCACAACCTCACCTCTGCTTGCACCTCTTCGTCACTATCAAAGTGAAGTTCTCGAAAGTGTTCTTTAACTTCTGGAAATAGATGAAAAAGTCCAATGGGGCCAAGTCGGGATTGTATGGAGCAGATTGATGACAGTGAACCCAAAAAGAAATGGTTTAAATGCCTCTTTAAGTGCTATGGGACTTAAAATCTGACGCCATCAGTCCCGTAGACCTAGAACTACTTAAACCTAACCAACCTAAGGACATTACACACATCCATGCCCGACGCAGGATTCGAACCTGCGACCGTAGCAGCAGCGCGTTTCCGGACTGAAGCTCCTAGAACCCCTCGGTCACAGCGGCCGGCCAATGAACCCAAGGCGGAACGCAACGCTCTTGTGTGGTCTGGCATTGTTATGCTGAAGGATAGAATGCTCCACGTGTGGACGAACTCTTCGAATTCGAAACTCGATTACAGCACGCTGTATCTCACACACCGACATAGTTACGTTACACACAGCCACGTTACACGCTACAATTCGGAGCCTTCTAGCGACAACCTGCTGCAAATATGTAGACATAAAGAGTAAAGATGTAGAATGCTAATAACGTTTCTGTTATGAAACTTTCTTGCGAGATTAAGACTGTGAGCCGTGCGGAGACTCCAACTCGGGACCTTTGCCTTTCGCGGGCAAGTGCTCTACTTTTTTTTTTTTTGGGTTGGGCTGACGTCCACAGGACATCCGTTGAAGTTGATCTTTGATTCCTTACCTCAGTTTTTTTAATTACACAGAGCACGCAGCCCTCTGACCGAACACCATCTGAGCTACCCAAAGACGACTCACGCCCCGTCCTCACATCTTTACTTCCACCACTATCTCATCTCCTACCTTCCAAACTTTACAGAAGCTCTCCTGCGAACCTTGCAGAACTAGCACTCCTGGAAGAAAGGATACTGCGGAGACATGGCTTAGCCACAGCCTGGGAGATGTTTGCAGAATGAGATTTCACTCTGCAGCGGAGTGTGCGCTGATATGAGACATTCCTGGCAGATTAAAACTGTGTGCCGGACCGAGACTCGAACTCGGGACCTTTGACGTTCGGGCAAGTGCTTTATAAACTGAGTTCTAGTGCTAGGTCTGTAAGGAGAGCTTCTGTGAAGTTTGGAAGGTAGGAGACGAGGTACTGGCGGAAGTAAAGCTGTGAGGACGGGGCGTGAGTCGTGCTTGGGTAGCTCAGATTTGCCGGCACGGTAGCTCAGCGTGTTCGGTCAGAGAGTTGGTTAGCCTCTGTAATAAAAAAACTGAGTGGAAGGATCACTTGTACGCGAAAGGCAAAGGTCCCGAGTTCGAGTCTCGGCCAGGCAAACGGTTTTAATCTGCCAGGAAAGTTTCATAACAGCGCACACTCCGCTGTAGGGTGAAAATGTCATTCTGGAAACGTTTCTGTTATTTAAAAAGCCTTAAGAATTTCCACGTAAGAGTTTCTGAGGCATTACTTTCCAGAATGCTCTCCTAAAATGTGTTAAGAAAAAACAGCAAAATGACCCTCATGGAAATACTCAATTTCCTTTTCCCATTTTGTTAAATTAAGTTTTAGTTACAGATACCAAGTTAGAATTGTAAATTTAACTTTACTTTTCATCAGTTGGTAAATGTATTTCCACTCAAAAACTTTTTTTTCCTTTTCTTAATTTAATGTAACTATTTCTGCGTGATACAGAAAATTAATACTTTCCTAAACACCTTACACATCATCAATTTTGTATCTTTTTATCTTCTGTATAAGTAATATCTGTATAAATCTGACACCATTTTACCTGTGTTTACGACATCCAGTTTTCACCTTTCGATGCCCAAGAATCTGAAAGCCATGCGAGACCAAATAAATATAACCTTACAAAATATGTGTTATTTAATATTATTAAGACCACTGTTTTAATGGGAGAGGTGTGGAGAACAACGTAATACCACTATCTGCTCTGTAGCTCGACTATTACAGTAGTTACTGAGCTTTTTACAAAAAAATCGACATTTCAAAACGTACGCATAAAATAGGAGTGACATTAACAGCAATAAATATTTTGTGACCCCATATACCAAGGTTCTAAATGGTTTCCATGTCTCTTCACCACCTATTATTACACGAAAAAGTTAAAATTAAAACGTCCGATACACGAGTGAACAAACAATATCTTAAAGATAATTAACAACAGCTTCCGAAGAGCTATGTTTGTCATGACATCCGTAAGTCATTAAACGTTTTTGATTTAAACGTAAAACAATTTCATTCTGCCAGTCACTCTTATTATTTTATTGTTCCATTACATTACGCTTGTTGAAAAGTAAGTATCATAATTAAATGTGGGTCATCGTATTAAATAAAAATATATAGTAAGTATGAATATAGTCTACAGCAGGATTTAAATAATTAACTCTAAAGACGTTTCTTAGTATCTCACAAATTAATGCGGGCCTCAAGGGCTAATTTCAACCCAATTCAGAGAAATAAAAAGTCGACTTGAAAAAGCTCTCTTCCAGTATATGATGTAGTTATAGCAAAATACAATTTCTGCCCTTTTATTTTCTGTACAGGTAATGTCCGTGCACTAGTTTTATTCTTGAGATGTTGGAGTACATACATTTTTCTCCCATAGATTTTAACTGATCTCACATTTCTCGCATCCTGCACATGTGGTTCTGCTTTAACTATAAGAACAGCATGAGAGACATACTCTTTCATTAAAAACATTAACCTCATTGACCTCATTGTTCCGTCTGTAAGAAAATTTTTACGAGTGATAAACAGCTCACTCGCGTTAATGTATTTGATTTACTTCTGATATTCCTCGATTGTACAGTTTCGTTACAGATATATTACACATGATTAGTGATAGTGTTGCTGTTTCATTGTTCACTTGTAACATCCGCAATCGATTTTGCTATTATTAATTACTTTCATTATGTGTTTATTGGTGAAAGATATCATAAGTGGCGCGGGCTTCGGCTGAACTAGTAATATTTTTCCTAAAGCTCTTCCAAAAAGCCCACGTAGCTTTAGAAACTGATGAAGGAACTTGACCTAAAGTACTTTTTTTTTGGCTTCAAGTCACGATGGAGTTCAGACGCAATTAATTACTCTCGCTGTAGGCAGTATATTAACGTTGCGCGTAAGTCGTCAAGCAACTCTTAATAAACCAAGTGATACATCAAAAGCCTTATCATCTATAACGAACAATATGCAACAAATTCCTTACTAATTTGCTCTATATTTTTAGTCTTAGCACAGTCGAAGAGCAAGCCGAGTCCGGATATTTGCTCCTATGAAGAACACTACATCAACGAAATGAGAGGAAGAGCTTCAGTTAATCCGCAAGGGGATTCCATGACATCACTGATAACAGCTACCTAGTCCCCTGCACTGATCGATTAGTCACTTCCTCAGAATTTCGTACCGAATGAAGAGGCGCAGTGGTTAGCTCAATAGACCCGATTTTGGGAGGACAGCGTTTCATGTTCCACGGTTTCTCTAAAAATTTTAGGGGGCATGTATGACGAAATACACAGGTATATATAACGATTGTAGCTTTCACTGCTTGAGAGATAATTGAACCAAATTTTGCACAAGTTTTCATTATATTATTGGCTTTAATCTGAATTTTTTCAATTATTCTGTCAAATAATTTGATCAGGACGGTTGCGGGATACTTTCAGAACACTTACTATTACATAGGAAACAATTTCTCTAAGGTTAGTTTACTTAACGACGTGGAAAATGTGGTAGATTATTGTTAGTAGTTAAATAAACATATCTTTGTAATAGGAGTACTTTATCAATTTGCGTCTTAGAACGCTCTCCACTTAAAAACAAAACAAAAAATTGTGTGTGATAAGCAGCGATTTTTAGTTCACACAAATTTAAATGATTTTTACAATAATGCACTTTGTACCACTAGAAGTTGTGTGATAGTAGGTACAGACTGTTGCAAATTTCGCCATTTTATTTACAGTTATTCACCATAAAATTTTGCTTATAAGCTGAAAAATGAAATTATGTGGCAAATGCAGAAAATATGTTTTTATTAGCATTTATCCTATAAACAAGTACTTTAATGTTGGCCTTAACCGTACGTTTGGTCTTTTTGGTCTTCATGTAGCTGCTCTTTTCTTCTACTCTGATCCTTCTGGAGTGCCCTTTTGGCAATAACCTTCGCTGACATTTCAGAACCACCAATACGCACTTCATCAGCCTCTTCAATAGGTTTTCAACCTGCATCCAATCCTACTGCCATGAAGGTCGTGATTTTTCCACTGTTATCATCATTGAGCATCAGACAAGTATCACATGAGAAAGCTTTAACAGTAGTAGATGAGCAAATAGTCTTTGGGCGCCTCATCTAAACGAGGTTATTAAAACTTCCGTCCGAGTTTTGTATTCCACCAAGCGTGCATTTGTTTAGTAAATCGTAATTAATCACGTCGTAAATGGGCTAACAACCTTCTATACTCGACACATTTCCTCTCTGATGGCAGGAAATAATAATATATCGCAATAATGGACAGATTCGTGTAGAAAAGTGTGTGCAGCACTGCACATTGGTTGAAACAAGATTGCTTTTACATCATTTGTAGCAGGAATTAATCTCTGAACATTGGAGACAACGTTCCTGTTATAGAATTATCCGATGCGAAAAAAGATTTTATTATTTTTGGAAAATTTTACATACATTCCGCTTCAATCAAATATCGGGATGGCTGCTGAAAATGACGCCCGATTTTCTTCGCCAGTCTTAGCTTGAGCTTCATCGCTAAAGATTTCGCCGTCGACTG